>NW_009953386.1:2301727-2324699 GCF_000747805.2 Chaetura pelagica | reverse complement strand
AAGAAAGGAGAAAACAAAAAAGTTTAAAAAAAAAAAAAAAAAAAAAAATAAAAAAAAAAAAAAAAAAAAAAAAAAAAAAAAGAATACTCCATTCCATGCCCTTGGGATGACTTTTTATTATTTTTTTTAATGTGAATAAACCCATGCAATTTGGCATTTAACTGCACTTGTTCTTATTTCCTTTTTGTTTACAGGTTTTTATTTTAATTTTAAGTTGGAAATCTGGTGTGACCTCCTGTGAATCTAATAAGGGGTGTCTTCTTGTAACAGTCTCCCTACTGATTCTACGGGTTCTCATTTCATACCTGCTCTTTTCAAGTTGTTTCTTCCTTCAGAATATAGGGTGGTCCTGTGGCGAGACTGAGGGAATACAAATTCCTCTAGGGAGAGCTAAAAGTCAAACTGGGACTTGCCAACATAGAATCCCTTTGCAATAACCTGGAGATCTGTTACTGCTCCATTTTCACACAGTTTTGTTATTGCTTACATGTTTCCTGAGGACAATGTCCTCTTCTTTTCTCTACAAAATACATGCTGGGGCATTCAGGGTTCTCTTCTCTTTTCTAGTAATGACCAAGTCTTTTCTGCTATCTCTATCAATCCTGATTACCTCCTTAACTGACCCCTCTGTGGCTGCCTGCTGTTGATATATAAGGAATTTATTATTATTAGTTGTGTTATCTTTGGCTGTTTATTCTTATTTTTTTTTCTTGATCTCTATTTTACATCTCAGCGTTGCACTTTATGTTTCATCCTATTAGAATCACTTGCACAGAATATCCATTTTTTAAAGGATTCCTTCTGTGACTTGAATAAACCCACATAACATGGTATTTAAGTGAACCAGTTTCTCTTGCCTTTTTGCTTCCAGGTTTTTATTTTGATTTTCATTTGGGGCTATGGTGCTACCTCCTGAGACTCTAATAAGGGATTTTTTTTAAAGCACTTCCCCTGCTGGTTCTTTGGGTTTTAATTTCATAATTTTTCCCTTCAGGTTGTTTCTGACTAAGTCTCTTTATAAATAAATAAATAAATCTAATAAGGGGTGTCTTCTTGTAACAGTCTCCCTACTGATTCTACGGGTTCTCATTTCATACCTGCTCTTTTCAAGTTGTTTCTTCCTTCAGAATATAGGGTGGTCCTGTGGCGAGACTGAGGGAATACAAATTCCTCTAGGGAGAGCTAAAAGTCAAACTGGGACTTGCCAACATAGAATCCCTTTGCAATAACCTGGAGATCTGTTACTGCTCCATTTTCACACAGTTTTGTTATTGCTTACATGTTTCCTGAGGACAATGTCCTCTTCTTTTCTCTACAAAATACATGCTGGGGCATTCAGGGTTCTCTTCTCTTTTCTAGTAATGACCAAGTCTTTTCTGCTATCTCTATCAATCCTGATTACCTCCTTAACTGACCCCTCTGTGGCTGCCTGCTGTTGATATATAAGGAATTTATTATTATTAGTTGTGTTATCTTTGGCTGTTTATTCTTATTTTTTTTTCTTGATCTCTATTTTACATCTCAGCGTTGCACTTTATGTTTCATCCTATTAGAATCACTTGCACAGAATATCCATTTTTTAAAGGATTCCTTCTGTGACTTGAATAAACCCACATAACATGGTATTTAAGTGAACCAGTTTCTCTTGCCTTTTTGCTTCCAGGTTTTAATTTTGATTTTCATTTGGGGCTATGGTGCTACCTCCTGAGACTCTAATAAGGGATTTTTTTTAAAGCACTTCCCCTGCTGGTTCTTTGGGTTTTAATTTCATAATTTTTCCCTTCAGGTTGTTTCTGACTAAGTCTCTTTATAAATAAATAAATAAATCAATCCTTTTGTGTTCTGTGCCACAGAATTTCTGGTTGGGATAAGAAAATTATAGACATCACTCTATTCTGGTCTTTTTCACTCCTTCTTGCTGTCCTTCCATGGCCAGGCTCTGGTGTAGGTTACTGAAAGGCAAGGCCATAGCTCTTCCCATCCTTCCAGAGCGGCTTAGAAAAGAGACAACTTTTAAAACTTAGTGGAGGGGTTTCACCATGGCAGGAGTGGACAAAGTTTTAGCCAGAAACATGCCTAAGCAAAATGTGGCTCTAGAAGCACATCTGAGAACTTCAATTTTGGGTGTGGCCCCCATGCTCCTCAGCACTTGCAGTTTTATCCCTAAGATAATGGAAATAACAGAATAACTGAAGCAATCCTCTTCACACAGAGTATCATCTCCCCCACCACCATTTGACTGCAGAGATGCCTTTCCTGTACCACCCTGCCTTTCCTCCAAAGGTTACTCATTGCCTAGTGAAGGCAAAGCCCCCTTCCTGTTGCAAGTACCATTGCAACAGAGGCTCATCCAACATTTCCCCTTCCTTCCTCTCAAGGGAAATTTTCCTCTTGGATCACTCTGAAGAAAATAAAAGGTACCAGACCAGCTGCCTCTTAATACCCCAAGATGGACAACCAAGAGCCCTTCTACCACTGTCAATGCTGTTCACACCTCAATCTCCAGCTTCTCTCAGGAACCAGGTTCCCTTACTTAGCACCTGTCTTCCCAACCTGAATCCTTATGTCTGCACACATTTGACAGAGGCACAGCTAATTCTTCCCTTGATTGCTTGTCCCTGTCAGTAATGGCTCCTTCATATGGTAGGTCATGTGCAAAAAACTCAGGAATTTTTTTTTTTTGAGAAGTGAACATGCCTTTAAAGGAAAAAAAAATAAAATCCCTGCAATGATGTGGTGCCTGCTTGATGGGGATTTCTTTCCCATTCTCCTCCCAGACTTAACATTTTAGTTTCTTTCTTTAGTCAGAAAGTCTCAGTTTCTGTGTTTTCAGTACAGAAGCACTGAATCAGACCATTATTTCCTCTCCCACTTCTTAATTTCACATCAGAAGCAACAGGTTTTTACATCCCATTGTGTGAGTCAAGGTCCATACCTTACCATACCCTATACTTTCTCTCAATAAGGAGCTGAACCAGAATTTATCAGCTAGGACCAAACTTCACAGCTGAGGGCCATTTAAAGAAGTAAGGTAAGGCAAGTACTTCTGGTGCTTCAAGCATTTAATCAGCCAGCACAGCCCCACCCTCAGGGCACACAACCATCTACCTGCACATCTTGCCCCATACACTTCCACCCACAAAGATCCTGACACAGTCTTATCCTTACAAGTACACTTTTGCCCAAGCACATTATCACAGCCTTAATATGCTTCTTCCTTGCCACCATGAATCTGAGAGAAAATGTAGCCCCTGTAGAATCACCCACTCCTTCTTTTTAAGGTCAAGTACTTAGGTTTGTTTTTTCGGTCTGTCCTCAGGGTCCAGGGCATTCAGAGCTGAAGGAAAGGGTCAACTCCATCTCCTGAGGGAGACCTGCCATAGCTGGACAGAGGTTAGCTTCCTGTGACCCTGTCCTAACTCATCTCCACTTGCTCAGCTCATCAAAGCTATTCAAATATTCCACAAGGATCCATTTAGGAGGGTGAAATTACCTAGTAAACCACTTGGACTTAAGATTGTCTGTGCGTATGGGTAGGAAGGCACATTCACCAGCAAAAATGTGCACTTCTTAAGGTATTTCAAAGTGGATTAATAAACACCCATCCAGATTACAACCAGTCTAGTGGCATCTGCCTAAAGGCAAGGGATGGACTAAAGAGCTGTAGTGAAGCTGGCAGCTTGTCACAAGTGATGTTCCCCAGGGCTCAGTGTTTGGGCCAGTTCTCTTTAATATCATAGAATCACAGAATAATATAATCATTAAGGTTGGAAGGGACCTCAAAGATCATCAAGTTCCAACCCCCCTGCCCAGAGCAGAAAACCCCACCACTAGACCAGGTTGTACAAAACCACGTCCAACCTGGCCTTAAAAACCTCCAGGGATGGGGCATCAACAACCTCCCTGGGCAACCCATTCCAGTTCCTCACCACCCTTATATTGAAGAATTTATTCCTAATATATAAACTAAATCTCCCCTCTCTCCATTTGAAACCATAACCCTTTGTCCTATCACTATCTTCTCTGATGAAAAGCCCCTCCCCAGCCTTCCTTTAGGCCCTTTTCAAGTACTGGAAGGCTGTTATAAGGTCTCCCTGGAGCCTTCTCTACTCTAGGCTGGACAGCCCCAACTCTCTCAGCCTGTCTTCATAGCAGAGGTGCTCCAGGCCTCTGATCATCTTGATGGCCCTTCTCTGAACACTCTTCAACAGGTCCATATCTTTCTTGTGCTGAGAACACCAGAACTGTACACAGCACTCCAGGTGGGGTCTGACGAGAGCAGAGCAGAGGGGCAGAATCTCCTCCCTGGCCCTGCTGGCCACACTTCTTTTGATGCAGCCCAGGATGCAGTTGCTCTCTGGGCTCCAGCACACACTGGTGGCTCATGTCAAGCTTCTCATCTACTACCACCCCCAAGTCCTTCTCCTCAGGACTGCTCTCTAGCCATTCTCACCTCAGCCTGTATTTGTGCCTGGTGTTGTGACCTGGATGAGGGGACTGGATGCAGCCTCAGCAAAGTTGCGGAAGATTGGGAGTGTTGATCTGCCTGAGGGCAGGAATGGCTCTACAGTGGGACCTGGATCAATGAGCCAAGTCCAACTGTATGAGGCTCACCAAGGCCAAGTGCCCAGACTGCACTTGAGTCACAACAACTCCATGCAACGCTACAGGCTTGGGGAAGAGTGGCTGGAAAGTTGCCCAAAGGAAAAGAACCTGGGGGCATTGATCTGCAGCTGAATATGAGCCAGCAGTGTACCCAGGAAGTCAAGAAGGACAACAGTATTCTGGCTTGTATTAGGAATAGAGTGATGAGCAGGACTAGGGAAGTGATCATGCCCCTGTACTTGGCACTGGTGAGGCCACACCCCGAGTACTGTGTTCAGTTTTGGGCCCCTCACTACAAGAAAGACATTGAGGTGATGGAATGAGTCCAGAGAAGGGCAGCAAAGATGCTGAAGGGTCTGGAGCATAAGCCCGATGAGGGATCTAGGGCTGTTTAGTCTAGAGAAGAAGTGGCTAAGGGGAGACATTATTAATCTCTACAACTACCTGAAAGGAGGTTGAAGCAAGGTGGGAGCTAGTCTCTTCTCCCAGGTATCAAGTCACAGGAAAAGACAAAATTACCTCAAGTTGTACCAGGGGATGTTTAGATTAGATATTATTAAAAATGTATTCTCTGAAAGGACAATTAAGCATTGGAACAGGCTGGTTGAGTCTTTATCCCTGGAGGTGTTTAAGAGATGTATAGATGCAGTGCTCAGGAGCATGGTTTAAGCATTGGACTTGGCAGTGTTAGGTTAATGGTTGGTAGAGTTAGGTTCTGGTTGGAGTCCATGATCTTAAAGGCCTTTTCCAACCAGAATGATTCTGTAATTCTGTGAAATGGTCTCTTCCTGTCCCTTCCAATCCTATCTTTTAAGGATTCTCTGTTGCAACCCTTCCCGATGCCACATCCCTGTGGGTGACTGGAACTGACTTTACAGTCTAGAAAATCTCAGGCTGTTTTATTCCAAACTGAGGCTCTTCTGTGCTGAAGCTGTTAAACCTAAAATAATAATAATAAATAAAAAAAAAAAAAAAAAAAAAGTAGAAAATAAATAATATATTTTTTAAAAATATAAAATAAAAGAAAGGAAAGAACCAGCCCCCAAACCCTTTGCAGCTGTCATGGTCGCTCGCTGCCTCAGTGCCTCCAAACACCACTTGGCTCCCGTGCGTTGATGCATTTACTGTACTGGTAATTAATGCCGTTAGCTTTGTAATTAAAAAAAACAACTTTTTGCCTTTATACTTGGGGTGATAATGCTGCAAGTAAAAATTAATTAAAACGAGATGAATTGCCTTCAGTTAAACGAAACGGAAAGAGAGGGAAAGGAGGAGGCACGGAGGCGAGGGGGTCGCGGTGGTAGCGAAGAGAGAAGGAGGCACACAGGAGCCCTGCTAATGAAGCAAAATGATGCTGTCGGCATTTTTAAAGATTCTCCCCTTGGCTACGCTACCTTCTGTTGGGTTCTGGGTTAATGGAGCCTAAAGCTCTATGTCTGGCAGGGAAACTCTGTGAGCCACCATCTCCCCATCTCTTTCATGAGGTCCACAAACACAACCGCCCATGTTTGTTCAAGTCCCTCCTCCTCATCACCTTCCTACCCCCCACCTGGCTTCGAGGGGTAATGGACTGTGAAATTAGCTTTTCTATTATTATTAATTAGATCTGATGTCAGCCTTTTTGTTTTGGTTTATGTCTGGGTTTTTTTTTTTCCCTAGCTGAAGTCAGGAAAATACCCAGATCCTTGAAAGAGGGCAGACTCTTTACAAAGTTGATGCTAGGAGCCAGTCCTGGCAACTGCAGCACATTTTGGCTAGTGGATCAGAGCCCCTCTCCCTCCTTTTAGCCAGATGACTTCTCTCTTCTATGCTTAACTCTTTGGGTTCTTCTAAAGAGTCCCATCTCTGTAGGCAGACTTGAGTGAGAGTTAACTTTAGCAGAAAGTATGAAAAGTAAGAGATGGAGGAAGCCCCTGGCAATAGAGTGAATGCAAGGAAAGAGAAACTGAAAACCTAGCAAGAGGCAGCAGAAACAGAAACATTTCCGAAAGTCTTGGACAAGAGAGAAAAGCTTTCTTTGGGTAGACCGAAAAGGTTCACCTCTAGATCAAAATCCATCTTTGGAAATTATCTGGAATTTTACCACTGTTATGCACCTCTCATTTCCTTACTCCTACTAAGCAGGAATTGAGCAGATGAGGGAATAGGAAATGGACAATCTGTCCAGAACCACGGGATTAAGAACATCTGCCTACCCACTCACTTATCCTGTAACACCCATTGCTTTTCAACTATGTCAGTTTGGGAACTTCAGAAGTTTCCCATATATAGACTGCCTCACTTCAGACAGCAACCTACTTTTCCATCCATCACAGCTCCCCAAGAGTACACGGATGCCCATGAGGATCTCTGACTGTAGATAGCAAATAATAAATCTCCTCCTCTAGGTGAGCTATCTATCTACACATGCTTGACTGTTCTAGACTTAACATTATTGTATTTTAGTGCTCTGGATCATGAGGAAATGCTGTTGCTACGAGTAAGAGCAGGAGTACCTGGAAGGTTCTTTTAAGACCTGAAAAAACGAAGACCCTATGGACTGAACTTCAGTCTTCTGATCTATAAAAAACTCTGCAGCTTTCCACAACATTACTGCCCCTCCATTCTCCCATTTCCTCTCCAGAGCACCTTGTCATCCTGATTGCCTATTTTAGCCTTCTGCAAACACACCAAGAACACAAATCCTTAGGACCAGCCCACCCACCTGGCCTCTGTAAGGTCAAAACAAAGTGATTTCATAGTGAAACAAAGTCAGAGAGACCCTGAGCTAAAACTCAAGAGCAGAGTCCTGACTGCCTGGAAAAGCCTCTGCTGTCTCCAGGTCAAAATTCAGCCAGACTTCAAGCAGCATGACCCACCTAACCCCTGGGGCAGGGGGAAGGACTTAGTTACCATGTAATCTTAATCTCTTAATCGTGGAGTTGTATTGGGAAGATCCACCACGAAGATGATACTGATTCATCCATGGCTGATGCGCACATAGTGCATTGCATTGTGACAGGAATGCTCTCCCTTAAAAAACAGCAGCCACACCTGCCCTCCTGCCCTATGCATGGGGAAGAGATGGATGAATTCCTGCATGTTGTTCCCACTTTTGAGAAGGATGCTAGAGGTGCCATGCCCAAAGGGCCACTGGGACTGAGGAAGACCAAGACCATCTCCCCTCTGTGAAGGCTTGCCCTCCCTTCTGTTTCATATTCTCTTATTTAATTTAAGTGGGGTGTTGCCACTGCATGGTGCAAAGGATGGACAGCTGACCTGTCCTCCCTAAAAGATTTCAGAGCTGGAGAGTACTGCAGCCTGCTGGGTCTGGCTCCTGGTGGTGTCAGGGCAGATCTAGAGGACATATTGTGCTGCCCTGGCAACTCCTTCCCAATTGAGTCCAACATGGCTCAATTTTTTATAATGGTAAAACGGGGATAATGATGCTTACTCTTCTTTTCTAGGACACTAGGAGGTCTGCTCATGAAAAGCAACACATCAGAGTGAGTCTTTGGCTAGAAAGCTCAATGCAAACCCTCTTCCCACTCTGGTGACCCTGCCTTAGTTTCCCTGCTTATGAAAGCAGGATGGTAGCATGCATCCCCTTTGCAAAGGTGAGCTGAATTATCAAGTGAGAAGCAGACCACAGACTTAAACTGAAGTCATCCTGCTGTAACATTACTGAATCAACTGAGTGAAACCATGAGTGACTTTGGTCCTTCAATGGAACTGAGGCATTGCCTTGACCTTTGCAGGCTATCCAGGCTGTTCACTTCAAGTTACTTCAGAATTTCAGGCGAAACCTTAGCCTGGCTGACAGCTTTGAAAAGACAGTCAAGCAAGCAGAGCAGATCCACAGGGGGGTGGAAAGCAAGAGCTGAGAACATTGTTCCTGACCTTTTAAATGTGACTTTGCAGCCATGGTTTGGCTGACCACATACCTGGGGCCTGACTCCTGCAGTGCCACAAACTTCTGTCAAGTTACTTCTGAGTTGCCATGGTATAAGCAAAGGCCAACACCACCTCCCCCAGTATGTACAACTGAATCAATGGCCCCAGAGTGGCGAACACAAGCTCGGAGAACACGAGCATGTGCAGCATAGCAAGGCATTTACAGGCACTGTGTGAGAAGACAGGGAAGAAAAATCATAGCACTATTCAGGTTGGAAAAGACCCTTGGGATCACTGAGTCCAACCATCATCCCTACTCTACAAAGTTCTCCCAACACCACACCAAACACCAACACCACATCCACACGACCCTTACACACATCCAGAGATGGTGACCCAACCACCTCCCTGGGCAGCCTATTCCAGTGTCTAACCACTCTTTCTGTGAAAAAAAAATTCCTAATATCCAGTCTAAACCTCCCCTGTTGCAGCTTGAAGCCCTTCCCTCTTGTTCTGTCGCTAATTACCTGTGAGAAGAGACCAGCACCAACCTCTCTACAATGACCTTTCAGGTAGTTGTAGAGACTGATGAGGCCTCCCCTCAGCCTCCTCTTCCTCCAACTAAACATTCGCAGCAAAATGGGAATGGTGGAGCAAAGGGTGGGTTTTGGAGTACAAAGAATCCAAGCTAAAAGGCAGCTTTTTTCACTGGACTAGTCTGTCACGTGACCATGGCTTTCTCCCCTTTGGTTCAGATGGGTTTAATTTTACAGCACTAAAGGAAATAAATAAACTAAGAGTGATGCTTTTCTGAGTGTTATGGTAAATCAGGCATTAACTTCCATCAGTAGAGTTGATGCAGAATAGATGACCATTAGCCCCAGTGTATCTAACCTGCCAGCTATCTCAAATCCCTCCTGGATCTGGAAGTCAGCTGTTCTTTTCTGGCTCTTAGAGGAACCCTAGGAAGAAAGAGCCTGCAGTCAGACTATAGCTGCTGAGGCATGACGCAAATTAGATGCCGATCTCACTTCTCCATAGCTCTGTCAGCTCCTGCAGAGCTAAGCATAAGACACTTAAAAATCATGGGGAGCAGGGATATTGAACCAAACCCAGTTCCCTCTCCAATCCTTACACTTTGCTCCTGGAGCAAAAAGGTGATACAAAGTGAAATGACCCAGTTACCTGAAGACTCCTCCCACACAAACTGGAATTACTCCAACCCTTTTGCAGCCTTGGTATAGAGGAATGAGATGGAAACAAGGACAAGGAAAAGGTCTGCTGTCTCCTAGTATTCCTGTGATGGGTTACAGGTCCCTGCCAGCCAGCCCTGAGCTTGCTTAGGGAAAAGCTGATGTCCAAGCCACCTCAGTGAGCAGAGCCTTTAACCCCCTCCTCATTAGTGGCACCAAGTGACATGTGACTGTAGCTGAGACCAGAGTTCCTGAATTGAAGAAACCAGATTTTTGCGGATTGCAGTCATTTGCTGTATTTCATGGGTGAATGATGAAAATTTTCCTTAGGAAAGCAAACAGTTGCTGGAGCAATTCAATGTCTACCACCATTTCACAGCATGCAAAAATATTAGCAGTGAACAGAGTTCTAAGCAACACTGTTCTGAGAAGTCTCTTTCTGCACCTGGCAGTGAGCTGGGTCCATGCAGGCAAGAGAGTTCTCTTCCTGGGCACTTGCAGAGCACCTGTGAGCAACTCATCCACCTCACAGACGTGACCTCTCAGCAGGCTGGTGACAAGGAGACTGATGCAGGATAGCTTAAACACTGTGCCTCCCTCAGGGTTTTAATTACCAGCACTGCAGAGGTGTTGAGTACAATTTGCAGGGTCCTCCAATTCTGCCACAAGTTTCCGGAGAGCCCCTGGGAGAGAGTCCTCAGCGGGCTCATAAATGCAGACACTTCAGAGCTAAACACGGCAGCTGATTAGAAACGGGCAGTACTGAAGGAAGGAATGAAGGAGGCTGCTTTATTTAATTAAGATGACTAGGGGACACTAAAGGAGATAGAAAATAGTTCTTTGCACTGGAATTTTCCGAAGTGCTGGGGCTACACATGTTGAGAACCATCATGTTTTGGTGTGGTTGGGACCTCTGCGGCTCTACATAAACACTGCCCTCTCTGCAACACAGCAACTCATCCCTTGCTGGGATCTCGGCTTACTGCTGAATGAGAGGAAAACACCAGCTGCTGCACAGCCACCAGCACCCCTGGATTTGCATTATAGATCATCTCTCCAAACATGCCAATGACCTAATGCTGTTTATAGTCTGGAGGAGATCACTGCCCCAGGAGGTGCATCTCCTACAAACCTGGGAGCCAATGCGCTGCTGCTCTGCTCCCAAGCCAGCAGCAACAAACACAAGGTGATGCTTTAAGGAACAACAAATTAATCCTGGTTTTCATCTTCTACTAAATACCTAAGCCTCCACCTGCCTGAATCCTCTGCTACCCTTGCCAGGAAGCTGCTGGAGAGGAAACTGGAAAAAAAGGAAGATGAGGCAAAATAACACAAACTGCCAGGGAAAAATGTCCAAAAATCTAGCACAGAGGACAGGGGAGAATTGAGGTCTCCATAGATGAGTGCTTTTAATTAGGAAGAGGGCTGATCAGCAAGGAGCTTATGCTAATGAGTAGCCTCTTTTAATCAGCTTATTTTTTAAAAAAGCATTTTTTTAACAGTCAAAATAGTTCAGAAAAATTGTAATTACCAGAAATGCGTTAACACAAAGTGGGTGGGCCAGCAATCCGACCTGATTGAGACTCCTGTCTGACAGAAGAGGACAGTATTGTCACCCGAGGCATGGGGTGGGAGGGTTCCCAGGGCTGCCCCAATGAAACCACCGGTGTCTCTGACATCCCTGAGCTGTGAATCTTCTCCTTCCTCCAGGGTCTAATTAATTCTTTCTCTCTCCCACATGGTTCTTCAGTCTCTCCCTCTTCGCTCCTCTCGGTGTGTCCTCTTTGTACAGAAAGATGTCCCTGCTCTTTGGTTGTCTCTTTACATCACCACCTTTCCTCCTACTGCCTTTATGTTCCTGCTTCTCCAAGTACTACCCTGCAGGTAGGTGGTGCAGTGGCCTTCTCCTGCTAGTTGCTAGTGTCACAAACCCTGCCACATTGCAGTCTCTGCTGGATGTGGATGCTAATTGCCTGGAGAGGGTATTTACCCTGTCTTTCCACCTTCATCTTCCACCTGCATCTTCAAGAGGAACTGAGCTTTTGCAGTCTGTGCCCAAGGTGTACCAGCTGAGTCCACGTGTGACTCTTCCCAAATAACAAGTCCCTTTACTGTTGGCCAACCTCCCTGGAGGTGGGCATGCATTTGCATGCAGTGAGGTGTAGAGAAACCACCCATTCCTTATGACTTACTCCTTTTGGCATCCTGTCCTCTCCCCTGAACACTACCAGAAACGTCCATGATTCCTATCACCTATATGCCCTCACTACACCCTGCCCACGTGAGTCTTTGTAACAGCCCACCTGCTTCTCCAAATGGTGCAGCACCCACCGATATTTCAAGTAGATGTTACCAAGTAAAGCGAACACCAGTTTGCAGTATCCTACTTTGTCTGAGGAAACAGATCCAGGCATGTGAAGCCATCTGCTCCTGTAGGGCTGCCATCCTCATATTTCTCTGTACCATGTGCAATAAAGAGCACTACCAGACATCACTCTCAAGCTCACAAGAACCTTGGGGCAGAAAGCAGGAGGGGGAGGCAGCACATCCAATGTGCCACATATGGTGGGGTGAAAGGAGAGAGGCTGAGAAAATAAACAGCAAAGGATGCAAAGAGCAAGAGGCTGCCTGACTCTGTCACATGCGGTGAAAGAGGCTGTGATTCTCCTGTCTGAAGGCTGTTTTAATGCTAAATGGTTTTCCAAGATTTCTTCTGCAAAATAGAAAACCAGTTCAACCGTGTCTTCTGCTCTCCAGTCTTGACACCAGAATACAGACTAGAGCCTCTAAACCTGTCCCTGTCCCATATGGGAAGGGCTTTGAGCCACCACTTACAACCATGCAAAGCCTACTTGCTGTCATCAGGTTCAGCTTATGCCCAAGGACCAGACAGACACAGGAAGTCTCTTTCTGACTGAGCTATGGTGGGGCATGGTGGTGGTGGGGCAGCTTCAGTGCCACTCAGCAGAGCTTCAGCACCAGGGTCTCTGCTCTGTTCCTCCTCTCCATTTTCTCAGACACAGGCTCCCAACTGATGCAACCTAAGGGAATCTAACCAAGCAACATGGTTGTGCTTCAGGGAGCTCCCACCTTCCAGGAAGCAAAGCATAGGCTACAAATCTCATGGCAGTCAAGTGTCTGGTTGGTCTAATAACTCAAGTTTTACAGAATGAGCCCTATGAGAAAAGAATCAAATACATTTTTTACCCACTCCTAAAAGACACTGCCTTGCCAAACAATCACTGTACCAATGTGCATGGCATTAACATAATAATTTGGTTTCAAAGCCTGAGGCCGTCAGCGTATATTTGTGCATGGCATATCCTCTTCCCATGTAATCCCTTGCTGTACTTTCTCACCCCTGAGTTTGAGGACAGGCATTTATTTGGTGAAAGGGAGCAACTATAAAGCTGATTATTTTAAAGCTGCATCTGTAAATTCTGGTGTCCAAGGCTAGCTAACAAAAACCAACACCTTGGGGCGTGACCTGGTCAGGTCTCAAAGGCAAGTTCATACAGACCTACAGTAACAATATGAGTCAGAAGACAGCCAAAGAAAATGACATGTTGTACCAATGGACCATGTTCCTCCACTGAGGCTACAACACTGCTGATCCCCCTTCTGATGTGAGGAGAGTGTCATTTAAGGACACAAGAAGCTAGAAAAGTAAGAAAGAGAAATGTGATATAAATCCAATACTATGACCTTTGTTACCATTAAAGATCCCATATCATGTTGCATTTTTCTCTCTCACATTTCTAAACTCTTATCAATTTATGTACTGTGTTAGATCCATTAGTAGAAATAGCTATTTACATAGCTGCAGATTTGGATCAGGCTGCTGTACAAAAAGAAAACGAAGACTCTGGCACTGAAAGGCTACAATCCAAGGAGTGAACTAAATGCCTGAGCATATAAGGTTAAACAGCCTAAACAGCTGCCTCCCATGGATAGATTATGAGATGACTATTAATCCAACATACAAGTAGAAAGTGTTAAAATAAATTTAAAATAAATTAAATGCTAAAATAAATTACACTGACTGAGCACATTAATATGCACTAACAGAGACTGTTGCTAAAACAGCATTCTTTGTTCCAGAGCAAAATGCCTCAGTATTAGAGGCAGGCCAAAATGAAAGTCCCCATTGCCACAGTGAAAGCTGGACTCAGATTATACACTGGATTTCTGAAGCAGAGGAAGTTGTGCCTTTCCAACAGAACTGTGCTGCTGAGACCAGTTGGACTGGTGTCCCAAGGCCAAACTGCTCTCCACTTTAAATAGATGGACAAAAGCATCATGTTGAAATACCGTCTCCTGTATTAACTGATGTGTGCATTTGCCTGCTGCCTGCCTTGGGCAATGGTGCAGGCTGAGCGTAAAGCAGCACCATCTGTTTTGGGCTGCCAGCTTGTGCCCCAGCACTGGAACAGGGGGCCTGCATGTGCCAGGGAGGGAAAGGCAACTTCATTGCTTCCTACAGTATGGGGAATCAGCAGCTGTGCTCTAAGCCAGCAGCAAAGAAACGCCCCCCAAAAGCAAATCAAGCTGCGGTACTTTGTTGGCATTAAGCTGCAGTACTTTGTTGGGAACAGCAGCGCATTCCCCTCCCTGCAACTTGTCTCAGCCCTGGGCTGCAGTCGGCGCAGACTGTATGCAAGGGTTGGGGAGCACCCAGTGGCTCTAGGTCCACCCAGCCTTTGGTTTCACTACTGAGGCACTGGCAAGTGTCCCACCTGGGCTCCAGGTGGAGAGGTGGGCTGGGGGAGGACATGACTCCCACCAGGAGCTCTACCAAAAGTACCCTACCAAGAGCCAAGGAGAGAGATATAAGCAAGGCTGAAGGAGTCCAAGGAGCTGCATTGGTGCTGATGCTTAATCTCTAAGTCCAAGAGAGGCAGCTTCCTACTATTTCAGCTACCGACCCCATGTCCCTACAGTCTATAAAGAGAAAGAGCTGCAAAAGCTAAATGTTATGCTTCTTGTTGGCACCATAGAAACTGATGGAGTGAATCAAGTGGGAGTACAACAACATAACAGCGGCCCTGTAAAGTTTTATTTCATAACATTTGAAGTATGTAAACATATCTTCCCCCCCCCTTCTTTTAGAGTGTATGGAAGTGCTCTTGCATAATTTAAAACAAAGATGACACCAGAGCAGGTAACCACAAATCCCTGTAACCATAGGCAAAAGTCTCTGAGTCTTCTCAGCAACCTCCTCTTCCTCTGAACCCCAATTAGCCAACCTTACAAGGTCTGCTCTGTTCCCTAATCGTTCCCTTCTCGTTACTCCACTCCACATGCTTGTGTGAGATCTAAGAAGATTTAACAAGGTGCCTGCTGCAAAACAAGCAGGGATTCTGGCCGGGCTGATGTACCACCAAGCAAATAGTTTCAGTGATAAATAAATAAAGCAATTCGTGGAGGATTCTCACTTCAGTATAGTTAGGTTTTCACCATGTGTACAAACCTGCCATTGTTCCAGATACTTGGAAACGTAGCTGTTAGCACTCCTCTCTATTTCTCCATTTTAAGATAAGTAGGAAATGCCATTTATTTGTTAAAATTTTATAACTCAAACCTCACATCTGTTTATTCCTGCCTCTAAAAGCACCCAGCCCTTGGTGAGAAATGACCAGCTGCAGGCAGCCCAAACAGGCCAATGTTCATTAAATGTCTTATTCAACCCCAAACCTCATGAATTGTTTAATGTACAACGGAGACAAAAGCCTTATTTCTTCATGTGTCAGCTCTTGTTAAGCAGCTCCCTGCCCATCTTGCTGCTGGCTATAAACAGGATTAACAGTCCCCACAGTTAAGACACGGGGAACGTGTGCATACCTCACATACAGGCAAACGTGCAGCGGACGGAGCGGCACAGCCCCACGCAGCCCCACGCCTGTGTGCCCAAGCAGGCATCCCCCCCCCTGCACCTCAGCCCTGCTAAGCTGATTTCCTCCCCAGGGAAGGCAGACGTGCAAATCCAGGCATAGCAGCATGGAGGTGCTAAGGTGCCCGCACGCAGCAGGTGACACACAAGTCCATCCCCATTGCTGAGTAATGGACACCCGCAGGGATCACTTCTCTTCAGCTTTTAAATACGGGAAGGAAAAAGCCCTTGCTCCCCCAAAGACAAAATGTGCTTTCTTGTTGACTCTTACTGACTGGTTTCCCCAGCCCTCATGCCAGGTATCCAGTATTAGATAGCTTGAGCCTGAGTTCTGTAAGAAAGTCTACAAGGAGCTGGGTACCAGGTTGAGGCCAGGGGCCCTCAAGAGGCAGCACACTCACACAGGGCAAATGCTTCTGGAGATACACCCAATGGTTCCCACTCCTCCTCTCCTGCCCTGCCTGAGCATATGTACCAACCCTGCTAGCAAGGAGACAAGTGCATGCATAGGTAAGCATAGCACTTGGCTTCCTGCAAGATCCCTTCAGGACTCACATACTCAGACAGGGAGCATCAGCCCCAAGACACTGGCTTCAAAGGTGCTATGGCCACTGTAGCTGGTAGCCCAGGAGGCTGCCAACCATCCCAGCTGATGGGAAGAAAGAGGAAGGAAGGTCTAGCAGGTCAGGGCTGGCTGTATTGATATCCAGCTCTCAGCAGGACTCTTGTGGTTTCTTTGCCATATGTGGCGGGACCTGGGAGTGCTTCCAACACAAATGATGCTGGTAACTTCTAAAGGCCAACCAGCTGGTAGGGTGACATCATGGCCCCAGCTCAGTGGCCAGGCAAGTTGGAGGGGAGGGGGAGCAAGGGGACAGGAAAACCTTCTCAGGCAGGAAAAGTTCACTGGTGCAGTGCAGAGGCAGTGCGTAGTGTAGAGGCAGCATACTAGGGTATACCTTGGGAGGGGAGATATGTCTTTAATGCAGCTTTCTGCCAGGGAAGGGGAAATGCCAAGTTTTCCTTCCTCCCTGCCCATCCCCACAGAGGCAGAAATCACATTTATGGCGAGCGGATGCCATCCTCTGGAAAATGCCATCTGGAGAACATTACTGGGCTTCCTGGACAGACATCACAGGACTCTGCAAAACCTAGAACTAAACAGCACTTGAAACTCATGTCAAATGACTCCTTAAGAGGCAATAGCTTACAGGGCAAGCTGCAATCCAGTTGTGGGGTTGTTTTTTTTCCTCATTAAAATCAGGACAAAGCTGTTCTGCTGACCAATCCCACTTACGAGTTACAAAGCAAATGAGAAAATAAAAGTGTCTGATGAAAGCTGGCATTTTTGTGATAGTGAAGGAAATATCCAACTCTCATGCTCATTTATTATGCGGGATTATTGATGTATTTTCTGGCAGCAAATAATCTCTTCCTGACACATTATGCATATTGTGAATATTACAGTCAGCTGTAAAACTCACCATTCCCTCCTACATACCACCGGACTGTAACATCTGTATCACCAACAAATCAGCACAACACAAATAGGGCACATGATGGAAACGCTGGAAAATGTGGAAATCTGTGTACAGATCAAGGCTGAGTGTACAGTAGGGGCTGGGGGAAGCAGACCAGCCCCACCAGTGCTTCCCAGCCCAGCTCACAGCCTGGATGATGCACCAGGTGGCTGGGGAAGCAGACCCATCAGACTGAGATAGCCCCTACTTGTGGGTGGGCCACTCCAGGATTCAGGTAGGTAAGTCAGCTGGTGATTTATCCAGCCTGACTCAGCTAACTAAGGGCCAAGAAAAAACAAACTGAAACTTGGACAACAACTGGCAGCACAAAATGAAAAATTCCCCATTAACAGACCATTTCAAATTCGCCTTTGGTGGAAACATTCATAGTAGCAATTTCCTTTTCATGAGTATTTGTCCTACCCAAGCTGACGTGCTCAGAGAGAGGTATGGCAGAAGGGCTGCAAACATCACCAAGTCAAGACTTACTTTTGAATTGGAACAAAATACTCATGGATCTCTCCCCACTTCAGTGGTGCCTCAGCCACCTTGACGACCATCAGTCACTATCTCTGCACTGCCCGTGGCTGCGCCTCTCTGCCACCCTTCCCCATGTCTCCTTCTTCACCTCACCTGCGTGTTTTTAGCTTCGCGAGTCTGATTATCTTCCTGGCCTCCTCCCTGCTCGAACAGCCCCCATCGATACCAGCCCCTCTCCCATGTAATTTTTGGCTCCCTCTAGCCTTCGACATACATCAGTGCAGTGCAGTGCAAAGCAGGTGCCTCTCTAGCCTTCGACATACATCAGTGCAGTGCAAAGCAGGTGCCGATACACACTCCCAAGTGACAGGAACCGCACCCCTGTGAGTGCTATAAATCTGTTCCCAGGGCTGTATGCATCTCCCTCATGCTATACAGTAATATTCCAGTTCCATACATTCCCATCACCCCTTGTGGCTTTGTCTCACAAAGCCTCACTCGTGCAAGTAATCCCATTAAACTCAGTGGGCTAGTTACCTAAGCGAAGATTTATAGGATCATGCTCTTAATGCTAAGCTCTTCAGCGAAGGCACCAGGGCAGTCCCTTGCAAATTGTCCACCAAGCCCTACATCTACCCCTGGCCCACAGAAACCTGGTGTTATTTTCAGGAGATCAAAGTCCTGTCAGGTCACGTTGACTTCTATTAATGGATGCTGAGACGCTCAGCTGCACGACAGGCCTGCAAATAACAAACCCTTAGCAATATGTTTCACCTGGTGGGTTTCTCAGGGAGCTGTCAATTGACACAGATCAAAATTCAAAATAAAATCTGATTTGCCCAACACCCTGAGGACACCAAGTTTCCTGTGTTACCCAGCTACAACTGCAGTGTAAGCACAGGCTGAGCTCTCAGGACAAAGATCTTATGGGTATACTAGGGCTAGGATTACCTATATTGGAAGATGCCTGCCTGGCTATGCTTCCTGCTCTTTTAAAACATTTTTGCACCAACATATGCCTTTTCAGATGACAGAAAGGTGCAGGGAAATGGGAACAAAATGAATGCCCCATATAATAGTATAATTAACAAACCTTAGCAGGCCTCTATTAATAGCTCCTGGAACCTGAGCAAGGAACACAGTGGTGGTTTTGCCAAGGCTCACTTTGCAAGGGTGAAAATGTTTTGCTTACTGTTTTGACATTCAACATCAGACATTGCCATGCTCCATCAAGTTTAGCATTGTAAAGGCAAAGAAGGAAAGCAGGGGACCAGGGGAGAAAGGAGATGGGGAAATCCTGGCCTGTGGATGAACGTGTTTTGATGGCTTTACAGGCACAAAGGCTGGATGAAGTCATGTTGCAAAATTACTTGTCTATTCATGCATAGGGCTGAGAAGGAATACCTTACAACTAAATTAAATTGAAATTATCATATGCCAAATTGACATTAATATTCAGGGCAAAGGATCATTTTTTCCAGGCACTGCATTGATTTAGTTTTAAATAGCAACAAATTCCTCCTCCATCACTAGACACTAATGGTGTACTCCTCCATAGCTGCTACTCTGCATAATACCAGCCTAGCACCCCAAACATCAGGCTCAGCTTTGCAAGCTAAGAGGAAGCATTTCAGGAAGGGCACATCTAGCCTTGAAAGCAACACAGACCCCACAGTGGGGAGACTGGTTGAGGCAGATGCCTTTCTCCTCCCATTTTTTCCAGGCATCTCTTCCCTGAACCACTCGTCCTTGCAGAGAGAGTATCTGTAGCTGTGCAGGGACCCAGACCAGCAGCACAGGGTTGTACAGCCCCCAGGGGGGTGGGCTAGGGGGCTGCCACCAGGCTACGGGCCCCCTCAGTTTGGTCCCCTCCCCAGCATTCCCTACAGGTTTCATTTCTGAATGCCTCAGCCCTTGGAGCACCACAGTAATTTGGCAATGATGGCTTAGTCACTTAATTATTCTTTTCAAAGGCACCTTTGAATTTATTTTCCCCCACCTTGCCTTCTTTCCCCTCCCTCCCTTTTTCCTCTACACATTTTGACTCAATAGTTTTCTTTGAAATTGTCTAAACTTGCTGTTTATTTCTTGCCATCTAGCACACTGTGATCTATCTTTTATTGTTAATATTTTTTTTCTCTGCAGCGTCGCTGTTGCCTGTCTCATTCCGTTCCCTCTTTCAGCAGCACTATATCTTTCCTCACAGTATTTTTGCTTAGCTCTATTAACTTTTATTTATTTTTCTTTCACTCCTTTACCGTGTTTCTTTTCTTAGTTGCCATGCACCATCTGTATATCTGTTTCTGCCTTTCTCTTGCTCCCACAACTAGATTATGCTCTGACTGCCTTTCATCACCACAGCCCCTTGACTCCCCTCCCCACATACTCCCCTCCCTAATAAAAGCTATTGAGGACTGGCTGTACCCCTTCTTAGGTTGCCCTCTCTGGTTCTCAGTTATTGTCTGTAAAAAATATCTGTATAGGAGACACACTGAGCTCTGGCAAAGCAGCTGACAGCACCTGAGTCAAGAAAACTGAAGATGCAATAAGAGATTATGAACTCAATGGAGAAAAAAGAAATAATCTCTCCTCCCTTTGATATCTGTTGCCTTGTTTTGAACATCTCACCGTGAAAACAAATTAGTTTCTCCCAATAAGGGTTAGAAAGCTAAAGGAGTCCAAGGAGGCATGAATGATGTTCCTGTGTTCCTCCGTTTCCCAGTACCTTGGCTACCTCCTCACACCTCCAACATCCTGCAAAGGGAGCAGTACTAACTGAGCCCCCAGCTGCTGTCTTTTGCAAAGCACCATGAAAAGAGATGCCAGAGCACCCTGTGACTGATGTTCCAGAGCTCTGGTCACCAGCTGCAGATTATGTGTGTCAGTGTGTGAGAGCAAGGCAGCAGCAGGGAAGGACAGAAGTGATGGGACTGCTCCCCAGCATAGCTGAGGCTGCTGGGGAATAAAAAGGGCCAAGACCTGGGCTGGAGCAGGCTGTTTTTTACAACAAGCACCTGCAGTGTTGTGGGCAGCCTGGGTACAGCCATCCCCGCTGCCTCCCCCTCCTGAGGCTGTGCTTGGACTCACTGGGGAAAAAAAGGAGGGCTCAACCTGGCCTGAAGCATCTATGTTTCTAGTGTGTGAGCTTCACTGCCTGTCGTGTGTGTCCTCTACCTGTGGATGAAGCCTGCAGGGAGGGAGCTGAAGCTGCCTCAGAGCACACAAGTGGCCTGGTCCATGCACATCCCAACGCAGTGAGAAGGCTTCCCAGCTGACAGGGATGGTTATAGGCACCCATGTTTACCTAGCTCACAAATAGAAAACGAGGCAGCAACAAGAAATGAAGTTAATTTTCTTCTCCTTGCCTTTTCCAGAATCAGATTGAAACTCATCAGGGTCACAACTATATGGATTACAGCCAAGGAGAAAGGTTATTGATGTGCCTCTAAGAAATAAAAACAAAGCTGAAAAAAACCCAACCCAGCACACAGGCAGCAAGGCTGGAAGTAAGGGGAAATGCCATCCACACATTCCAGGTTAACAGGAATGAACCCAAATCTCCTTCCAAATGTCAGCAAGGTTCAAATCAGGACCCAGAATTAAAACTGCACCATGAACCCAGATGCTCACTAATGCAATTCTGAATCACAATCTTCTCAAATCTTGCTGAGGACATGTATAGAACATCAGGATGGTAAATAAAACTCACATGCTGTTTTTGTTTCTTATTTCCCCAATTAGCATCCATGAGCCCCAAGTTAGGGCAGTAACTAGCAGAGGCAGAGCATAACTTGTTGCTCATCCTTCCTGCCTTGTATCACACCTGTTTTTGTGCCCTTGAGCAGCAGGCCTGGCTTTGGTCTGTTAGCTGGGAATAATCCGCAGGAGGCCTTTGCTCAATTAAAAGGCATTTTGTTTAGACTTATGTGGAGAAGAAGGAGAACCGTTTCCCACAGTCCTCCACAAGTTATGAATGGTTTCTGAATTTCACACCAGGGAATTTGAAAACATATTTTATATACATGTATATGCATGTGTATGCACGTATCCGCACATGCTTAAATACATGCATTTCTACATCCAAACACATACCTATATATCTATATGTCTATAAAGATATAAAAACAGAGACTCTCTTGGCAGGCGCACATACTACATACTGGACTTCCCCCTGTCCCAGTCTGCCAATTAGTGCCCCACAAAACTTCACTGGTTCTACACCTCACAGTGTGCTCTGAAATCCCATATTCTCTCATTATCCTCAAACTCACAGAGCCTGGCTGTCCCCCCTGGAGGCTGTACCGTGCAGAAATTTTTGCTTAGCTGAATTTTCGCCATAGCTTTGCAATTCACCTTTACAAAAATAAACTCTCCTACGTGGAACTTTTGCAATCAGCAAAGAGACCAGAACAAACAAACGGGAAAACAGTCCTGTCAGCGATTCTCTTGCCATCCCAACTGCGTGCCCGGAGCTGGTGGAAAAACGACCACCATCTCAACAGTGGGCTCTGCGCTGATGCTCTTCTCTTGCTCAGCCGACGCTCCCCTGTTTATCCGATCTAATGCAATAAAATGCGTAATTAATTTCTAAACGCTTCCGTTGAACGGTGCAATTTGTCAAGTCGAGTTGTTAATAGAATTAAGCTTTTTATCAGCGATTAGCAAAAGAAGGTAAAAAAAAAAAAATTAATTACGGAATTGTATGCCTCCCTGCTTCAAAGCCAGGTTTGGGATTAAATGTTTGATAAAGGTTCCCTGGCACATTATAAAACATTTAGCAAAAGCTGCTTTCCCCGTGGTGTTTTTCTGCAGAACAGCCTCTGTGCAAAAGGGGGCGGGGGGATTGGGGAGGTGGGGGCAGAGAAAGGAGGGCACAGGCAGTGTGCTTGATCACGTGTGTATATGTGTGGGCTGGCTTTAAATCATGCAGAACTTATTGTACAGAAACACCCCCAGCCCCCCCATATTGTATTCTGCTGGCACTACATCCTGCCTGCCTTGACCTCTCAAGCATCTCTCTGTTTTTTCCATAGAAAATCTACAGTGACAAAGAATTACAGACAGTATTGGCCATTTGTACCTCTGTGTCATGAGGTGGCCCAAGCCCTGAGGTGAGTGGAAGGGTTGTTCTGCACCACACATTGAAGAAGCACATACAACACAGGCTGGTTATGTGGTAGGAAGTCCCCTTATAGCCCTTCTGATTCTAGTAAATCATACCTTGTGGAGACCTGACTATGTAGACCTACACATTACACCAAGAGATGGAGCCAGCACTGTCCCCTGCAACATACCTGGTGCCAGACCATCACTGCAGGGGGAGACATGCCTGCACCTGCATACCTTGCACTGCAGTGAGGAAAGGTGAGCAGAGCAGAAACAGGGATGAATAAGTCCCATGTCCAACAGCA
>NW_009953386.1:2273472-2300740 GCF_000747805.2 Chaetura pelagica | reverse complement strand
TTGCTCAGCCGACGCTCCCCTGTTTATCCGATCTAATGCAATAAAATGCGTAATTAATTTCTAAACGCTTCTGTTGAACGGTGCAATTTGTCAAGTCGAGTTGTTAATAGAATTAAGCTTTTTATCAGCGATTAGCAAAAGAAGGTAAAAAAAAAAAAATTAATTACGGAATTGTATGCCTCCCTGCTTCAAAGCCAGGTTTGGGATTAAATGTTTGATAAAGGTTCCCTGGCACATTATAAAACATTTAGCAAAAGCTGCTTTCCCCGTGGTGTTTTTCTGCAGAACAGCCTCTGTGCAAAAGGGGGCGGGGGGATTGGGGAGGTGGGGGCAGAGAAAGGAGGGCACAGGCAGTGTGCTTGATCACGTGTGTATATGTGTGGGCTGGCTTTAAATCATGCAGAACTTATTGTACAGAAACACCCCCAGCCCCCCCATATTGTATTCTGCTGGCACTACATCCTGCCTGCCTTGACCTCTCAAGCATCTCTCTGTTTTTTCCATAGAAAATCTACAGTGACAAAGAATTACAGACAGTATTGGCCATTTGTACCTCTGTGTCATGAGGTGGCCCAAGCCCTGAGGTGAGTGGAAGGGTTGTTCTGCACCACACATTGAAGAAGCACATACAACACAGGCTGGTTATGTGGTAGGAAGTCCCCTTATAGCCCTTCTGATTCTAGTAAATCATACCTTGTGGAGACCTGACTATGTAGACCTACACATTACACCAAGAGATGGAGCCAGCACTGTCCCCTGCAACATACCTGGTGCCAGACCATCACTGCAGGGGGAGACATGCCTGCACCTGCATACCTTGCACTGCAGTGAGGAAAGGTGAGCAGAGCAGAAACAGGGATGAATAAGTCCCATGTCCAACAGCACAAAAGGAGAACTTGGCATCCCCTGCAACGAACCTGCCTGCACAGAGAGGGGCTGGGGGACCACAACAAACGCTACCTCCTCTGGGCCTTGTGCCACCACCTATTACTGATGACAGAAATACTGCAATCTCTGTCTTGCAAATGATGCTTTGCATCATTTAAACCTGACTTCCACAAACACTTGTGAAAGCTGTGCCCGAGGACCTTGTTTTGAAACATAGTACAATCCAGGCATTTCCCTGCCAAGGCCCAGCTCTCTGGCACTCCTCCAAAACACATAGATTTGGTTTCTCCATGGACACACCTTGGGTTTACCTGTGGCAAAGCAAAGGACCTATCCAGTTTTGTCATTTTTGCAGGCACAGGCTGGGAAATATCCTAGCAGAACATCTGGAAACTTTGCTAAGCAAGAGGGACACAAAGCCTCTGAATGATGTGCTAAAGACTTTTTATTTTTTTTTTTTTGTGGAGGAAGCCCAGGTATGCAGTAGGATAAAAAGCAGCAGTGGAGCAGGGAAGCAAGGATGCAGGCACTAGCAAGGGGAATGCTGGGCAAGGAGAGCTGGGGGGCTGCAGGGCAGGATAAGATACCTACATCATCAGAGCTTTAAGATGCAGTACTGAATTAAATACTGACAACAGTTATGTTCCATGCACACCAGCTTAATTAGCAGCACAAAGCGTTCTGACACCTCCATTTCATGCTGCCTTTACAGTAAGTTTCTCAACACACAGAATTTCTGACAGCTCAGCACTTGCGCTGTGCAATGGCCTTGCAACTTGCAGGAGGGAAATAAGGAGGAGGAGAGGAAATCTTTAACTTGATTCCTGATCCTACTGGTAAGATAAAGTTACAAAGCGAACTGCACATTTAAGTACTTCATGTTCCCACAATAAGACAGGGAGTGTGAGGTGCTCTTGAGCCTTCCCACCCCATGTCATCAGCTCAGCCCACCTTTTCCACTCCTAATAGATCTGGCCTCGGTGATGATGGATGTAGAGTTCTCAGCACAGACTTCTCACTCTTATGCCTACATGGTGTTAGCAGCTCTGATCTGAGGAGAAGCAAATTCTGACAGACCTAGAAAGGACTGTGGTGCTGATGGACTACAGCCAAGGCATAGGAGACTACTCAAGCACAGGACTCAGTGCTTACCATTTAAATGTACCTCACAGTTCAGGGTCTATTATTTCCTTTAAGACACCCATCAGCTATCTGGAATTCTGGTTGGGATTTTTTATTTGTTTGTTTGTTACTCAACCTAAATTATCATCTACTCAGTCAGTTTCTGTTCACTGCTTGAACCAGACTTCTCAATTCCTCTCTTTTTCTCTCTCTTTCCTAGCTGTTTGCATCCTTCAAAAGCTGGTGGATTGTTATCATTCATGTCCCGTCTTAAGTTGCCACTTAGCCAACCTAGACATATTTAGTTCCTTTAATCTTCTTCCCTAATAAGTCAGTTCTTCAGCCCTTTAATCATCCTAGCTGCTGCTGTTCTCCAGATTCTCTCCGATTTGTCTGCATCTTCCTGGTGTCAAGGTGCCTGGAAGGCAAATCAGGATTGTGATCTGTGCTGAGAAAAACCCCTTCCTATGGACATGAGGGCAAGAGGCCAAAGCCCAAACTCCTTAGGGTTTGTTTCTTACCCTGCCACTGCTGTGCCCATTTCATTAAACTAAAGCTCCTTGAGGAAAGGTCTCTCTTGACAAAGCTGCAGCTATCACATGCTGGTTGTTAAAGCCTGGTTTTCCTTTCACCTCCACTGCTGTCAGTGGGTTGCAGCTGATTTGCTCTGTTTTCCAGGAGAAAAACAGCCTTTCTGGTCCTGCATCTTTCCATTTGGAAGAGCTCCACAAGCACACTGTGCAAGAAAAAAGGCAGACCCATCACTATCCCCTCTACCTACTTGTGCTCTCCTCAGTCAGGCTTTTCTTGCATATTGCATATTGGGAGCCTCAAGCTGGACACAAGGCTTTGGAGCCAGCTTGTGAAACTTCCTTTCCTTCCCTTCCTCTGCATTGCTGTTGCTTGGAAGTGGAGTGGTACTTCCTTCCTTTCCCATTCAAATACTTGAAGAAATCAAGTGCTGAGAAATGTATTCAGGTTTTGCTTAATAGCTACACATGGCAGAATAATTTGATTCACAGATTTCTGCCAAATGTAGCCAGCATTTTGATTTAAAGCTGCTAAATGGTTTTATTTAATTTCTGCTTCCATCAAAAGAACCCCACAACCAAGATCAAGTATCCTCAGCAATCCTGAGTTCCCTTGCTTAAACCGACATTGTTCTCAAGGAGATATCCTAGACAATACCTTATTTTGCTTTCCTTTAAGCCTCTATCTAAATTCTTTCACAGCAGTAAACACATGTTGCAAATGCCTCTACATGAAAGCTTATTATTCTCATTAGTAAAAGAAAAAGTGCTTGCAGAGGCAATAGACAATTTGGGAAGCGAATGCAAAAGTGCTTTTCCCCAGGGAAGTTTCATTGCCAGGCCCTCAGAGCCCTCTCTGCCAAGCAGACGGATATGCCAGCCTGTACATATAACAAGGACAGAACTATATTTTGTTGTTGATTTATACTGGAAATCATACGAATGTGTGTCACATTGATTTAAACTAAATTATCAAAAAGAGAATAAATAAATAAATACATGCTACTCTGACGGTTTCTGCGTGGGAGGTCTCTGCCCACTGTCATTTAAACTTGGCAGTATGGTCACATAGGTGCACAGCTTAGCAAAACGTGACTCACATATTCACACAGGTTGGGTGCTCTTCAGCCCACAGCTCTCTCTGTAGAAGGGAAAGAGGAGGACAGGATGCAGAAACCTGTGTGGAATTCAATTCCCTGTTCTGCTAATGATCACCTCCAGGGGACAGGGCAACCCTTATTGTCCAGCTACAGCACACCTGAAAAAAAACCCACCAGCGAAGAGATTCCCCAAGGAAGTCTCTCCATGGAAGAACCAGGCTGTGTTCATGGCACATGGTGATATGCCACATGAAGACACTGGTGTTGCCTTGTGAGCACCGTGCTTTAGCTCATCAGCACCCGTGTGACATTGCTGCAGTGTTCCCCAATGGGACATGAGCACAGCCAGGTTTCAGCTCAGTTCAAAAACCAGCTACCTTCTTCCCCAGGGATGCCAGGATGGGGGATCCAACAAAAATCCTTGATTTGCTCAAATGCCAGTGCCAGCACCCAGATGAAAAAAATAAATAAATTAAAATCCTCTTCTTTAGCAGATAATCTTTTAGCATTTCTGTCATTTTATTTTGGGCAATGCCTTGGCTCTTGAACACTCAAACATTTTGCAAGGCAGTTCTACTAGCCAGTTTCAGCACCACAGAAAAGAGATGTGGGTGTTCAATTCATGTTGCTTCAAATATTTAGGACACGATTTCAGCTCAAATCATGTAAGGTTTTTTTCACACAAAAGCCCTTTCCCTAGCAGCTGGGGAGGGCCAAGGGTGGCAGAGAAAAGCTCTAATCAAACGTTTCAAGAGAAGCTTGCTGATAGGCATCGTGGTACAATTTACAGCTGTCTGGATGCAGGTACTGTAGTTTTGCAATCATGCCAGCTATCAATCAAGCTCTATTCTATCGGTCTTTTATGTCCTGTACACCAAACTCCAAGCCTTGCTTCATCAATGGAAAAAGTGTTCTGGTAATTGCAGATGATTCTCCCACTGGACACTTTCATATAGTGTCATACACATTTGGGCAGGCGTGATACTCTTGGGGTAAAATAGGTCTGGATTTGGGAGAGTAGGGCAGCAGTAAGGGGTACTGGCCCTGCTGGGAGGCAGGAAGGGTTTGCAAAGCACCACTGTCATCCTCAGAATTGTGCAACAACAGGGAAGCGAACTGCTAGCAAGGCAAAGGGCTTCCCATTTTTCACTGGCAGAAGTTCACATCCCTTTCTTCCAACGACACTAGAACACTCTAAGCTTAACAGCTCTGCAACTCTGCACTCAATCCCCTCACCCACCTGTAGAGAGTTCCATGGATACTCAGCGGCCCCTTCCCTCTTGTACAGAGTGAACAAAAGCCAGTGACAGACAACTTGACACTTCAGTTCTGCAATTGATCTTTGTTAAACTGACTCCTAGAAAGCCTTCTCCATGGCATGGAGAACAGCTCTCTGGAGCAGTTGTTGGCTGTTGCCATGGGCAGACAGCTTTTTCCCATGGCAGCAAAGACACCTGTCAAAACCGTGTCACTTAAAGCAAACATCCTACTCCCATTTTGAGCTGTCCTGGAGAAGACATCCCCTCTCCTGGTTAGGAATAGATTAGAGTGAAAATGAGAAGTTTAGCAATACTCAGTGATAAGCACACATTGCTGTTTGCTGACAGAGGGCTTTCAGAAAACATGCCTGTGCCTCAGCACCCCCTGAACTTGACACTCTGATGATGTAAATCTCTCCCTCCCAGAGAAGGCAGAAGTGTCTGATGTGCCCCGAGGAGCCAGGAAAGTTGTGGACTGGACCTCACCTTAGCAGACTAAAGCCCAGGGGCATGGTTTGGCAGTGATCTCCTACAAGGCCTAGAAGAGATTTATGTTGCCTTGTAGGTCTGAGGACTGCTGGTTAATTTTCCAAAGGCTTTTCTGGATCTTATTTCAAAGATATATCACAGTCTTTGTTTCTGCATATCTTAAGAGTAGATAAGCCCACAACATTTTAGGGTTAATTATGATTTGATTTTCTGATTGGGAAGTGGGGAGACATTTAATGAAGACAATTCCAAACTGATTAGGAGATGGTATAGCTGCTGAGCTCATTATGAAATTGTATTTTATTTAATATCCTAACAAACTTGCACCTGCCTCTTCCATGATGCAGTAACTCTTTGGATCTACATGTGTGCCAGGATGTGCGGGGCTCACAGAATTACCATCTGTTTCCCTGTCATAAGCAGCCCAACAGTGTGCATGCTGCTGAAACAACAGGCCGCTTTGGTAATAGGCTTTATTTTATTTCTGCCACTGCTTTGCATGGATCAATTATACCTATTCTGCCTCTGATAAGAGATTCCCTGCTGAGGAGGCCACACTTGCCCTGCTGCAGCTGGGCACAGGCCCTTGCTGTTCCTAGCAGCAGGAAAGCTGTTTTCCCGTCCCACGCATGTTGCAGAGCCAAATACGACACAGACTTCATGGTGTGGGACTTTCTGTACAGCTCTTGCCCTGGGGTCCCCACACCCTGCTCTGCCATGTCACCATGAAACATCTTTCTGTCTATTCCACCTTTACTCAGTGTACATCTCCCCAGCTCTGGAAAAGCCTGCAATTCTGCCGATTCCCAGCTTCCTTCCTCAGCCTCTTCTCTCTCTAACAGTCCCATACGTACAACCAGCTGTCAATCTAGGCAGGAGCCTAGCTGGTTTTCAGCCCACCAGGATCTGAAGGTGCATACATTCAACTCCAGGGGAGATGTTATTACCCACCAAGCGCTTTGCTGGGGGAAGAAGGGTAATCCTGTGCCAGCAGGAGTGGGAAGGGAGATGGGAGAGAGCCTAACGTGGGGCTTCCACCACTCTCCTCAGGGGAGCTCACATTTCACTTCTGCTTCTCCTTAGGGTTGCAATTACTCACAACATTAAAACAGTCTCAACCCTCATCACCAACAGGCACCATTTCCCCCTCCTCCCCATGCCACACAAGAGGAAAATTGTGGAGAAAGGCTACTTAATTATCACACCACGTAACTAATTAAAAGCTGAATGCTTGTGTGTGGTATGCTAATGGGGCATTAGAGAGCCAGCCTGCTTTGGTAAAGAGACACGAGTCCCCTCTCTTCCCCCTTCACCTTACTGCAGGAGCTTCAGGCTGACAGGCACCTGGGAAGAGGTGGGAATTTATTATGCTACCTTCAAGTTCACGACTTCACAGAGGGCACCAAGGTCGAGCAACTTGATCTGTATGAAGGGAGAAATCACCTGGGAAGGTGCCAGGAGCAAGCTATATAATGTGGGTGGCTTGCTATGGAAATTACATACACAGAAGGGCTCCACATGCACCCTAAAGCTCTTTTTTTTTTTCCATTGTGGGGTTCTTGGTAGGAAACAGGAGAGTCTCTGGAAGAATATTTGTATATTGAGTATTGCTCTTACAGACAAGCACTCCCTTCTCCCACTATGTCAATACACGACCAGTCACCAAGTGCCTGGAACTCTCTCCTTTCAGCTGATGCTGTGCTAGAAGTCCATCCTTTCTTGTCCACTTGCATCCTGCACCACTGAACATGTTTGTTAAGGAGGGAGCTATTTGGCTTTGTTGGGTTTTTCTTAACCACCGTGGCACTTGGGCACCCATCCAGAGATTTGCCCCAACATCTGTGTGCTCTGGGAAGAGCCTGTGCAATTTAGGGAAGCCAGGCAGCCATCCCACCATGGTTTGGGGAGTGCGAGCGACCCTACAGGGTAGCTACAGCAGCACGGTGTATCTGTCCACCCAATGGACTGTGGGGCACTTCATTCAGACTTCATTCAGAGTGCATTGGGGCTGAGCTGAGCTATTTTCCTTGCCTTTCCCTAGCTATGGGTCTGTCTGCTGGGCCGACTGCAGAGTGCTCCCGTTGATAGCACCTGCCAGACAGCGGTAGTCAGTCACCTCCCACCTTCACCTACAGTGAGCGCCTATGAAAGAAGGCAGGTATCCTGGGAGTACGTCCTGGGAGGCTTTTCTATGGCTTGTCCTCCCTTGAAAGGCATTGGGTGGGGACTTGGAAAAAATACATCCCCAGAAGAAAAAAAAAAAAAAAGTGTCACCAGTGTCAGCAAGGAGAGGCATGGATTTATTACCGGTTAAGGGGATTGTCATCTCTCTGTTACCACCCATCATCTGCTAAACTGCACGTATGCCTCTTGTCCTGCAAACCCCCTTCATGACTGTCCTGACTACTCAAGACATAGGAAGTACTGAAGCAGCCCAGCACACGGGCAGCACTGCCAGGGCACCAACAGTCAGCACAGCCCAGCCTGGAGGTGCTGTCACCCCACCTACCCCACTTCCCAGGGCTGGAGGGGAGCATGTGGGGTTGCACAGCTGGGAGAAACCAGCAAGTGACCATGCACTCCACTGCCTGCCAGCCTCAGAACTGACTCTGACTGTGTTCTTCTCCTTCAGGCTTCCTATTGAATACTTGTCCTTCAGGTGCCTGCCAGCAATGTTTGCAAAGTCCAGGGCTGCCCAGACACTTCCCTCAACTCTTGAGATTTTATGATGAATCAGGTCCTCCACCAGATATGTCCCAGTCTACCGTTTCTCAGAGTTTTTGGCCAGCATCTTCTACAAAGGCAGCATAACCCCCCTGCTGAGCAACCACAAATAATTTCTGCCAGTCTACAATTTGATCACAGAATCGGTTCCACTTTCTCTCCCATCTCAATTTGGAAGAGGATTCTTTTCCAGTGGCCAGCCCAACAACCTGTCCCAGACTGATCTGACACTGTGTTGGGTGTCTGTGGCTCCTGCATGGCAGGAGGGTGCTCCTGCCTAGTGTACATCAACATATGGAGGTCCTGTCCCAGCGAAGACAGAGGACAGCCAGTGCTAATGAGGAAGGAAAAGCTCAGCGACAGTGTTCAAAAGCGAAGGAGCTGAGGCTTAGCACTTAGCGCTCATGCCAAAGAACAAGGAAAAATTTCAGGGAGAGGCCAAGACCTCTTAAGGAACATAATGTTCTTCACTTCTTTTCCTGTGCTCCTTGAAGATGCAAGTTCATGGCAAAGTACTTGTTGGTGTGCTGTGCTTTGAAGATGAGGTACAACATTCCTCCTCATGGTTGGCCTGTCCTTGCTGGTCCTCTCCAGGAAAGGATCTTCTCCACCTCGCCTTTGTTTAGTCCCAGCAGCTCCCTTTGGCTACCCCTCTCCAGCTACCTGTGCTCCCACCATGCATGGCATAGAGTGATGTTCTCATTCCTTTGCTGTTATTCTGCCATTTCAGAGTCGATATGTGACCATTCATGTTTGGCCCAGCATGCTGACAGCGTGCCCCAGCTGTTGCTTCACCCTCTGTCCTACACCACCCAATTTAGTCCCAAACCATCCGCCTTACTTTATGGATCACCCCAAAGCCCTCGACTGTCAGAACAACTTCAATTACAGCAGCAATGGGCCCCATGCCACCAGCAGCATCCGCGGCCTTCCAGCGGCTGACAAGGACTAATTAGGAAATGAAACATTAGTTAAGTCGCTCTCAATTAAGGCCAGGATAACGTTTTCCTGGCAGCACTGGGGCGCTTTAACTGCCGGTCCCATGATGACTGTGAGCACATCAGATTTGCTGAAGGAGCTTTAATGTTTAACATATGTTGGAGGATTACAGAAACCCTCTCAGCTGTGACATTTCTGTGTGCTCTCTGCTTTTTCTTTCCCTGTAGCAAACAGTGAACAGCAAACGCCAGTAGAGGAAAGCAAGAAAGAGGCTCAGAGCAATTAGCAGCAAGACATGCATACATGCACACACATACGTATGTGCACAAATGGTATGCACACCTCTGAATACACACATTCCACATTTTAATTAAGCAATCACTGCACTCCATCCTCATCCTTTCCTGCCTCTAAAAACACAGCCAGAGACAACAGACCATTGTCCTATGTCAAAAGGCATCAGAGAAGCCCAAGAGCTTCCTTGCTATGAAAAACAAACACAAACACAAGCAAACAAAACAAAACAAACAAAAAAAACCAACACACACACACAAAAAAATAACCCAGAGAGGTCAGCAGAGCAGCAAGCTTGAACTTTCTTCAAATAAAAGCCAGATGCAGCTAAGACTTGTATGGGAACCTCAGAGGGACAGAAAGCAATAAACAAAAACGTAATCTACCAAAGCAAAATGAAAACCTAAAATTAAAAAGGCTCATGTGCCCTTGGAGGGAATCATGGCAGGAGGAAGAGAGTGTGCAGGGTATTAAAGTAAAGAAAATATTATATTAAAGAAGCATACAGTATATCAATATATTTTGTGCATAGTTGTTTTATCTGGTACAGCAATCTTTGGGGACCAGCTGCAGCACACACAGCTTTGCTGGGATAAAGAAACAGGACTGGATTCTCAGGTGCTTTCTCCTGGGGAAGATGGAAGGCAGAGAGGCTGGGAAGCAAAATGCAACTGTAGATGAGTATGTGCCCCAGTCTTTGGATTCAAGAAAGAACAGATCTGCATCTGCTTGAAAATCAGCTTTTGAAATACTTTTTTTGATGGAAATTTCGGTTGCTGAATAAATGAAGAATCTGTTTTTTTCTCAAAAGAAAAGGAAAAGATTTTTCACATGGAGAAATGTTCTCCAGCTAAAATATGAAGAATCTTTTGATTATTTAAAAATTGCTAATTGAAGACTTTTGCAAGATCATCACTTTGCCATTTGGGGAAAAATACCCGCTTTTCCAACTGGTTTGTATGTAGGCTTTTTTTGTGAGCCCATCTCATCTAAGCCCATTTGGAAACCTTCTATTGAATGGGCTAGGTCAGAGCTTAGCCCAGCAAAATTAGAAAGTCCTGTCCAGAAACACAGTATGAGAGCTCTTGTGGCCCTTGTAACTCAGATTCTTACATGACTGCACCAAACTGCAACTTTTTTTTTTTTTATGTTTACATTTTTGCATCACCATTTGATTAAATACACCCTTGGCAGGGCAGCTCTCTCTAGAGCTCACCATGTGCTCTTAATGCATCACAATTTCAGTTCACACAGACACACATGAAAAGCCTGAGGGAAACTTAAATGGACTTGTGACTATTATGGTTGGACCAAAACATGAATCCTGAATCAGAATGAGATATTACCAAGCTATCACAAGAAACTGCTCTCTGCCAATCCACACGTGGCTACAAAACCCATGCTTGTGTTAGCATGCGTGGACCCTCCAGTAGAAGACCAGAGTCTTGGCTGAGATATGCCAGCGGTAAACTCAGGAGCTACATTAACCATTTTCATATCAGCATTATGCCTGTGATACTGAGAACATAACCTGGCTTTTTGGCTTGCTTGAGGTCTTATCTCTCCACCAGCTTTTACCTTGTGTTGTCATTTACAGCTATGCTGCACAAGAACTCCCACAGAAGCATGATGGCAAGGTTTCTCTTGGTGTGCCCACACATGAGCGATGACACACATCTCTAAGCCGTACCCAATCTCAGTTGGCAGGCACGCCATGGAGGCCCTGGAAGAAGGCAACTAATACCTTCCTGATCAGGCTGGTATGTGATTTTGCCTAATTTGGTTACAGCTAATTCCATGCTTCTTAAAAAATCGCCCTTAGTAAACCTACTAGAATCAAAGGAAAGCAGTGGGATGCTCTCTTTTTTGATCCTATAAAATCAAAACTGTCTTTTTACTGATTCTCCTTTTTTGAGGTGGTAACACCAGAATTGTAAACACACTTCCCACTGTTGCCCTGCTCTGGCTGAATCCAAAGATGCTGGGGGGTGATTCCCTTTCATGGAAATACCCTACAGGAAAGTGTAAAGATGCACACATGCAACTTGCCAATCTATATACTCATTATTTCATGCAACAATAGCTAAATGCTTCTAGTTTTGAGCATGTCTTCTTGACCACTACCTTAGCCAAAATGGTGGGTACTTCTAGGAACCTCCTCTCATGCACACAGTACCATCCAATTAGAAATCCAATGAAAAAGTTTTTCAAGTTTAGAAGGATGTTAGCATGCAGTAGAAAGTAGTACTGAGGACATAAGAGGGGACTCAGGAATGAAGAAAGCAAAGGACACATCCAGTACAGCAATCTTCACTTTTGTAGAGTCTTCCTTCGTATCATGAGAAAGCCAAGTCTTTACATCAGTCAAACATGGGGTTATCATTTCAATACAGTAATCTGTGGGAATTGTCAGCAACTGCTGCAAGACTATTCACAGCACAGAAAATTAAATAGGTGCTTAAGTGTTTGTAGGATTGAGGCTTGTGTGCCATTTGCTACGTGGAGCTCGCTTTCCTTACAATGACGACAATCTCAACTATTAGCCTGCTTGAAAAATTATGGGAAAGCAATTCAGAACCTTTGCCCAGAGGCTGACATTGCCTTAAGCAAGCATCTATCTAGTCTATCTATCTAAACTCATTTGCGTTGGCAAAGGAAAAAAAGCCAGAGAGACATGAAAATGATGGTATTTGATACCCACACGCAGGAAGATTCAGCCGTTCTACTAGGCAGTTTTCCTTGGAAACAAATTTCAGACCCCCGAAACCTTGAGACAGTCTTTTCATGTGCAAATATTTAACTGAGTTTGTTCCATTATAAAATTTCTTAGGCGACAACCTTGCTACCCGTGCCAGCCGAGGAATACATTACCTGCTGAGGTTAACAGGGTTCCATGCTGCAGAAATAAATACATTAGGAGACAAGACACAAAAGGTTTCACAGCTCCTGATTTTCCTTTATTAATATTCCGTTAAAAATTACTATAAATCCTATAAATCAGGTACCTCACTTATGCCTCTTATTCATGAGATGAGCCTTCCTTGGTTTTAATCGCTTCCCTTCCTTCCCTCTCTGTCTGTCTGTCTCCAGATATGCCTGATTTACCTGGATTAGCAGAGACATTGGCTCCACATTCTTCAAAAAGTGCTGATCAGGCTGAGCTGGCAAAAGATTAAAAGTCACACAAATTGCTTCTACAACTGAGAGGGTCTAATTGATTATGGAAAAAAATTCTAAATCATTATTTGCTCTCTGATGCTACAAGAGGGGCATTGTTTTCGATAGGTAGGAAGAGAAGTTATCTCCCTGGACCTCAGCAGTTTGAGGCCACTGCAGCAGGAGAGGCACCTCCTTCCTTTCCTTCTCATACTTTCTTTATATCCTGCTGATCTGAGGACGGAACTGGGAATGAAAGCATCTGTAATTCCAGTCCTGATAAAAACTCTTCCTCAGTTTTTCCGGAAACTGGGGGGTTTACTGCTTATTCAATTTATGGTGGGCATTAAGAGGGCATCACAAACTAATGATGCAGCAGTCTGCCCACCCTGGGCCTGAAGGAGGATGCCCTAGGAAGTCAGGCTAGTGGAGCTAGTTCCGACAGCAAAGGCTCTTGCTTCTAGCATCAGAGAGTCAATGTTTAACTCCTGGTGCAAACAACCAAGCACAAGGTGTGCTGGTGCCTGATATTTGATATTTGTAAAGCACTTAAGAAATATGAAGTACCAAGTGCTAGCCAGAATTATTTCCTAACAAGGAGATGACTAAACGTTCCTCTATCACTTGGGGCAGATTTCAACCACAACCATTTATTCAAATACTTAAATTGTTTCTTAGGCCAAGCTTGCCTGATGGGAATTGTAAATGTGTGCTCCATAGCAGCCACAAACCCAGCCAGATAGGATGCTGGAGAATGAGGGGAACATGCACTTGCAGAAACCCATGTGTCATTGTGTAGAGGTATCACAGCTACAATGAAATACAAAGGGATATATCTATTTGTGTATCCTGGCACAATATATTGGACAGCTGACATCTAGGTGGGGTGGAGGTACCTAGATTTCAGGTATGCAGTTGCTGCTTCCCTCTCCGTACTCTGATAAAGAAGTGAATTCTGTGCAAGTTCCATATGAGAATAAAACCCACAAAAACAGTCATATGTGCTTCCTTCTCCTGAAAAATAAGATCACTATTTCAAAGTCTAACCCCAAGTCACGAATTACAAGACAGAAGCTGAATTTGGCTCAGTACTTGACAGAAGACAGGAGAAGATGGGCTTCACCTTACAATACATACACCAAGAAACTGTCCTCGATTGAGATTAAGGTAGACAGGAAAGGTAAGGCAGCACTGCAGGCACAGGAATAGGTTTGAGCACAGTTGGAACAAGTGCTTATCAACATTGGTTTGGGGGTGGAAGGATATTGGCACACAGGAAATTGGAAGTTAGCACCAACAGAGTGAGCAGGAGAAGACATCACATTTTTATTCTGCTTTTTTGGTAATGGTTTGCAAAGTGGATCCTGACCCATGAGCAGGTTCCTAGGCACTATGGATATGTCCATATAACCATAGGGTGGCATGAGGTAGGGCAAGGCATGCCTGGGTAGAGATGTGACTGCCTCCTTCATGAGCTGGCCACCTCTAAAATAGGGCAGGAACATGGTGACACACCAGCCTGTCAGACCACCAGGGCTTTTGCACTGAACAGGCATCAATAGCAGACTTCATCTCAGCACATTCAAGTGACTCGCAAACTGGAATTGATTAAGCTTCAGGAGTCTCCTAAGCCACAAGGCTCCACCAGTGCACCTTATGTTTATTTAGGAAAAGTGAAGCAGAAGAGTAGATGTGAAACACCCAAAAATGAGTCAGTAGCAGAATCAGAATGGGACACCAGCTGCCTTACTGCCAAACTTTTCAAATATAATTCAAAATACAGATACCATGACTCTAACAACACTCTTCCACATTGCATCTCTGCAAAAGGCACGTACTAGGAAAAGTTACTAAAATACCCCATACTTCCTGCATATGCAACAATGTGTTGCCAAGGAAGATTGCCTCCTACTGTCAGACCAATCTGTGATTTATTTTTTTTTTTGCTAACCTGGCACAGGGAGATTAAAGGGTCCTTGTCTCCTCATATCCTAGTTAATTCCTTCTCCAATATTTCATATCTTCATAGCTTCCCTATTTTATATGCGAATCTTACCAGTCTCCAAACAGGAGTCTGTTTTGAATGCTATTGAGCTCTTACTAAGTTTCTGATTTCAGCAGTATCCAGTGGCAGCAAGTTCCATATGTTAATTAGGCATTTTGTAAAAGAGTCTTACCTCATCATGGGTTTAGAGTGTGTGTTTTTTCCCCCATGTAATTGCTTTCCCTATTGTTCTTCTAATAAAATGAAAAGTAAATATGAATGGCTGAGTGAACTACTTTTCTGTGGTGACTGTTTCTATACCTTGCCACAAAGCTGCTTATTTGTCTTTTCTCAAGAAAACAGTGTTGCTCTTTTTAATCATCCCTTATGAACAAGCTATTAAAAGACTACAATAGTTTTTGTTCCCTTTCTCCACTCACTCTTCTATTTCTGTTATTTTCTTTTGTGAGATGGGGTGAGCAAACTGAATAGAGTGTACAAGGAGAGCACGTACCATCAATTTATATAATGGTACTGTATTATTTTATCTATTATTCCCTACCCCTTTCTTAATGCACTCTCTCATCTTGCATGCTTTTATTTCACCATCACTACAGACTGAACAAACGCTTTCACCAAGTTGCTCACAGCCGTTGCATTTTTCGATTCTTTTCTTTTGAGTGGCTACAATTATTTTAGAACCCAGAAACGAGCATGACTAATTCTAATGTGTTGTTTCCTGAGTGCATCATCTTGCCTTTGCCATACTGCTTTTCGTTTACTCTCATGGTGCTTGTAAACTGCCTCAGCGAGCTCACTGCCAGACCTTCTCAGTGTCTTTTCCAGGCGAGGGTAACCTAAACACTGCTGTATTAGCTACACATTTTTCCTCTTAAGGATTCTTCCCCTTTTTAGGTTATTAATCCATATTAAACACCAGACATAATACCACTCAGTGACACATCCACTGAGCTGAGGCATCTTTCCATGCTGAGAACCAACTATCTATTCCCTGTTTATTTGGTAGATTTCGTTTGCCTTATTACTTTATTTATGATCCAGCTTTATCTCATATCCAGTGACAAGTTTGTTCCTCATTAATCTCCTAAAAGAGACTGAGTAAAAACCCAAACCCAACAAGCATTTAGAAAAGTTTGCTTACATTAAATTTACTCCTTTCCTGTTATCACATCTGTTTCAGAATCGAGTAATTTTAGCAGAGTGAAAAAAAGACAACCAGCTTATATGGAAGGTAGATTTGTTTGACTGTGTCAAATCACAGAAATCATAGCAAGGTGGAACCATCAGGGACCTCCATAACATCACTTCTTCTACCCACTATGTCAAGACAGGATCATATATACCTTCAAGTCCATTCCTGGAGAATATCAGCCTACACAGAATGATAGAATCATAGAATTCCAGGTTGGAAGGGACCTCAAGGATCAGCAGGTTCAACCTTTTTAGGTAATACTATAGTTTATATGAGGTGGCTCAGCACCCTGTCAAGCTGAGACTTAAAACGGACCAATGTGTGGGAATCTACCACTTCCCTTTGGAGACTATTCCAATGTTTGACATGGTTGAAGAAGCTTGATGAAAAAGGCTGCACATGCTCCCACCTACACTTTCCCCTTCCAGTACTTGGCTAGTCTCAGAGTTAAAAAGTAGTCTTGATATTTAACTTATCACTTCTCATCTTGGGGATTTGCAGGACAACAGATCAATACCATCTTTAAAAGACCAATTTATAGGAACAAAGACTCTTAGGTTTCTTTCTGTCTTCCCTATTTAGAGCAAGGAAACTTTTATGACTGTAGTTCTTTTAACCTTCCTCTGCAGGTCATGTTTGCTCGGCCTCTTGGAAAGCCTGCTGCTCCCCTCTGGGCTCTCTCCTGCTTGTTTACATCTTCCTTAAAGTGCTTTGCCCCAAACCACAGGCTGCCTGTCAGCAAAGCCTGCACTGGGGTATGGCTGAGTGCTGACCTCCTGCCCCGGCACACAACATGCCTGGCCGCAGGGCTCAGAACGACACAGAGGGATTTTTTTTCTTCAACTTAATGTTTTCAGAACTATAGGTGGTTTTTTAACTACTTCTAATTCATATTTCATCCAGCTTGCCCAATGCAAAAAAGGAGGTCCCTCATCTTTCATTCCCAGAATACGACCTTTAAGATGTTCCAAAACTCTTAAACCCATTGGAATGACTGTCTGCAAATATTTGCCAACAAGTGATCAGCCCCTTCAAAAAACCTTGCTCATCCTGGTGATATACAGCAATTGAGGGGTCTGACTCTCTATGCCCCAGCGTAAATCTCCTCAAACTGACTAAAGATTATCAGATTGGTTTTTTTTCCTAAGCCCTCAAGAGAGCACAGAGGGTGAGAGAGTCATTTGCTTAGACAGAGCTAACCACACACAGCAAGGGAAGATTAAATTTAGTCCATTTGTGACCTGTTTGTTCTAATACCTTTGCTCTTGACACTGCTTGAAAAGTGTTAAAGAAGATGGGACAGGTGAGGCACCCTCCCAAACATCCACTGTAGCAATGATAAATGAAGCAGAGTTGCTTAGCCTTCCCACCATGCCCTTAACCTTCTGTCATCTATATCCATATTTATGATTAATCTACAGAGCAAGGTAGATACAAGTTCACAGTCAAGAGACACAGTTACACAGCTACATGGGTATATTTAGAAAGAAGAGAAGGAGAAAAAGCAAGGCAGGATTATCAATCTAGTGTTTAGTTTATCAAATTAAGAGTGATAGTCTGATGTGCATTACCTGGGTCAAAGCTGCTTAGTGTGGGACACAAGATTCTTTGACCTGTCCCACTTACCACATGACCCTCTTACATAAAAAGATACACTCCCCAAACATGAGTCTTAATTTACTGTGCTCAAACCTGCACGTCAAGCAAAATGTATGGAGAGCATCCTAAGGATTCCTCTTGCCAGTTGCTTTGTGTATGTGCCCACACACTATTATGAAGAGAAAGCTCCCAGGTCACATCAGGAATGTTTATTCCTGCATCGGTGTGTGTGTGTACAAAGGATATCTGGCATCATCAGCCTGCTCAGCTTAGAGCCCTAACATTTTCCAAAGACAAAAAGAGGGCAAGAGAATAAAAGGGAGATGTGTTCAAAATAGAAAAAAACCCACAAATGATACCTTCAGATTGCAGTACCACACACACAGAGCACAGCAGCTTTCAGAGCAAAGGGGTTCGCGTGTGTGTGGCTTCTCTTAATAGTTTCATCCTGGACGGAATGAAAGCTCACAGCAAGCAGTCCTATCATCATCACACTTCTGCAAAAATGAAAAAGCATTCCCAGTCCCTTTCTTTGTTATACTCACAAGTTATTCCAAAAGCGAGTTTCCTCATGATTCTTATAGCTGCTATCCACCTATTGATTGTGTTCTTCAAATGCAAGAAAAAAGTCTGAAAGTGTCATAATTTTACTACCCAAAGGGAATTCCCTCCTTGATTCAGCTAGGCTTGATTAATCCTCTGGGGACAAGTGGTAGTTATGACAAAGGAGTTCCCAAGTGGCTAAATAACCAAAATTGAGGCTTACAGAAATAATCCTAAACTCATTTGGCCCCTGCACCTCAAGTCTTAAACCTTGAACTTAAAAACCCCTTGTGGCTGGTCCTGGCAGGAGATGGTTGTTGGTTGAACTTCAACTCCAGCCCTTCCCAAAGGGGATCTCAGCAGGGTCTCTGGATGAGGCCTGATCTGTGGATGAAGGACATTTAATTTACAGCCTAGTTCTAGGGCTCTGCAGGCTAGCGGCAAGGAGCAGCATTGCCAAAAAACCTCACAAGGGTCCAGAGCCCTCAGTGGGAGGGGAGACACCTCCTGACACTGCAAAATAGAGAGCAGGTCTCAGCATCCCGACCTTTCACAGCTCCAGGGAGGAAAGCAGCAGGAAGAGTTTGTACAGGCTGAGGAAATATGGAGATGAAAGTACATTGCTCATCTGGAGTTCATTCTTTCTGCCACTGGAGGCTTTTTCAACGGCAAAAATACATCCCAGTCATGTGTTTTATGGATATCAAGATAATCCATTACAAGGACAAGAATGACACACAATGCAGTATAAGACGCTGGGCAAGGAAACTAGTAAATAATCTTTAAAATTATGTATTTAGCTCACTCTAGCCATATCCCTTTCTGGGAATATTCTACTGAATAAGTTCACTGGCCAGAACATTTGCAGAAACAGTCAATGCTAAGTGAACAGTAGAGAGTATTTGCTGAAAGCACCTTCTAAACCTGGAAACTAGAACAGATGCCCTGGAAAAGCAACTGTGAGTTTGTAAATGTACATTAAGATGTCTCTGTGCTGCTCTGCTAATCTCCTAGATGAAAATTGCTCTGAAACAGGCAATGTACAGCAGGCTTTCCTCAAAGCAAATGTGCCTTTACATGCCCAGAAATTTGCAGGCCTGGTTAGGAATAAAAACGAAAGATGTAGTTAGAGAGCCATTTAGCAGCAGTTTGCTTGGAAACAGCACAACCTATTGATCCTAGGTCACAAGAAAAAAAAAAACAAACAAGCCAGACGTTACATGGGCTCCTGAGAACAACTCAGGGAGCTGCGAAGCATCTTCCCTGATGTCCCAAAATGCTGCACACAGGCCAAGAGCAGCCAGCAAAAGAAGATGACAGAAGCTCCAAGCCAAATTACAGTCACCAGAGAGTTCCTGCTTACCTCTGTGTAGATAGTTTGCTGTTAGAAATGAGGCTGAGTCCAAAGGCCCCGTGGGAGACAAAAATACATCAATTCAAGAACGATTAATACAAAGTAGTTCAGGCATCAGCTCTGCAGATAGAGATGGAAGAATACTTTACCAAGTCAAGGCTCTCCAGCCTGCATGAGGTGGATTTGCAGAGTGTACCATGGCCAGAAGTGTAGAAGACAAGTGATCTACTTGGATATTGGAGTTAATACCTGCCACCTTTTCCTTCAGGAGCTTTGAGACTAAGTAGCCCCATATCTGCTATGAGTGTTAACACTACAAGGAGAGGTGAGCCCAGAATACCTATACATAACCACATCTGTGGGGAGGACATGTCTGTTTGCAGGCCAGGCTGCAGAATCTGTGTTAATCCCCAGTTCTTTTTGGGAAATGGAAGTCCTTGACTCAAGCATGAATGATATTGGCAAAGATCCCATTACTGTAAAGCTCTCTGCCAGCCAGCCACCTCTCCCCCTCCCTCTTTTTATATCTCTAAGGTCACTAAACTGCAATTTAGTCATCATTCTTTATAGAGCATGAGCGGATATGAAACATCTGGAAACTGTTGTAGTCACACTTTCAGATACACATCCCAAGGGAATTTAACTACATAGGAATGGGATGTAGCATTTTTTACCTCGAGGTCACTGCAGTTTGAATGCATCCTGGGTAGCTAGCTACTGGGTATTAATGCTTCTTAGATGACCAACTATGAAATGAGTTGGAAGGTCTCTGTGAGATAAAAACCTCTACCCAAAGATCACCTGAAAAAGTCCATTAGACAACCTTCTTTCCTGCAGTATCAGTGAGGAAAAGTGGGCCATAAAAATTTCACTCCTTGTTTAATTCCAAATGCAGTCCCTCTAGAGATGAACTGTGGCCTGCTGCTAGGAAAGAATTTTGCCCTGCTGCTACTTGTGCTTTGTAAGTAGGAAACAGCAGTCCCCAAACACATAAAGAAATATTCTTAACCTGATATAAAAATGTATTTATGTAAAAAAAAAAAGGACCAGAATAGGCCAGGCTGCAGAATCTGTGTTAATCCCCAGTTCTTTTTGGGAAATGGAAGTCCTTGACTCAAGCATGAATGATATTGGCAAAGATCCCATTACTGTAAAGCTCTCTGCCAGCCAGCCACCTCTCCCCCTCCCTCTTTTTATATCTCTAAGGTCACTAAACTGCAATTTAGTCATCATTCTTTATAGAGCATGAGCGGATATGAAACATCTGGAAACTGTTGTAGTCACACTTTCAGATACACATCCCAAGGGAATTTAACTACATAGGAATGGGATGTAGCATTTTTTACCTCGAGGTCACTGCAGTTTGAATGCATCCTGGGTAGCTAGCTACTGGGTATTAATGCTTCTTAGATGACCAACTATGAAATGAGTTGGAAGGTCTCTGTGAGATAAAAACCTCTACCCAAAGATCACCTGAAAAAGTCCATTAGACAACCTTCTTTCCTGCAGTATCAGTGAGGAAAAGTGGGCCATAAAAATTTCACTCCTTGTTTAATTCCAAATGCAGTCCCTCTAGAGATGAACTGTGGCCTGCTGCTAGGAAAGAATTTTGCCCTGCTGCTACTTGTGCTTTGTAAGTAGGAAACAGCAGTCCCCAAACACATAAAGAAATATTCTTAACCTGATATAAAAATGTATTTATGTAAAAAAAAAAAGGACCAGAATTTTTTTTTTTTTTCAAACCCCTGCAGAACCAGCCTCAGTCAATTATAGGAGACAGAATTTTCTTACCTAACCCACACTATAGAAAGTTAATTTAAACTTTATCTTTAAAAATCTCACTTCTTTTTATTTACTTCATTCAGTAGGTGAAGGGTTAAACATGAGGTGTTTCTGAATAATTAAAGGAAGGAGGAAGCACTATCTTACTGACAAAGCTCCTAATCTTCCTTATTTATTAATAGGAGGTACGTTAAGACTGCCTGTCCTTAATCCCAGCTCTCATCATGCACATTCAGAGCATTAGAAATAGAAGAGGCTAATTGAGGCCTTAATGCCAGGAAGAGAGACTAGACTATGTCAGTGTCAAAAGCTAAAAAGAGCCAGATCTAATCAGTGCCTGGATGTGGAGAGGCCAAGGGAAACCTCGTTGACTTAAGGAAGGGAGATTGTTGACTTGGCTCTTTGAGATTCAAGCCTTGCCCTGATGGATTCGGACAAGCTCTGTCCAGTTGGATTGATCCCCAAGATGCTGCATTTGGCACCAGGCTGCCTTTAGGGGCAGGCATCTTGTTTGGTTTTGAGGAGCTCCAGGCTGCCTTCTGAAGCATTCACTGCCTGTACTGCAGTCACAAACACTTGGCACTGAGCAACCGCCCCTGAGATGGGCAGGACAGAATTCCCAAACATCCCACTGTGCAGGGTCTGAGCTGCCTGGCAGCCTGCCCATTCACCAGGTTTGTGCGTGGGTCTTGATGCCCTGCCAATCCAACTGGAGGTATGGATGAGTTTGAGGCTTCAGTATGAAAGAGCCAAAGCTCTTCCCTCTTCCCCGACCTCCTCCCCAAAGACCCAGCCGCCTAATCAAATTCTTTGGCTCAGCTTATGAGCTCTGACAAGATCGCAGCCCAAGGAGGCCTGACTACAGACTCAGCAATCCTTACTACATCCAACCCAATTTAGCCATGGTCTCGGTGCATCATGTGCACAGTAAAGATCTAATCTAAAGGTAATCACGAATTTGTTACCGCCACGAGGATATGGCAATCAGGAATAGGATGTTGATTGTTCGGGGGATCAAGTAATTGATCATTCATAATGGATTTTTTTTGGTTGTTTTTTAAACAGTAACTATCCTTTCCTGTTGTAACATCTTTATGGACTATACTATAGAGCTAATGACAAAAGTGCTTATAAATTCTTTTTTTCCCAAAGACAATGCTTTGTTCCCATTATGTAAAAGTAACTTTCAGCACTTATTGTTGCATAGAATAAAAACATAAAAAAATATTTTAAAAAAAAAAAGAAGGAAAAAACCTTGAGCAAAAACATTTATAGCAAAAACAGTCATCATCTATGTTTGTTAAAGCACTATAAACCCTCACGCTGGCAGGCATAAGATGGTCATTAACCTCATTCAGTCAGAAAGAAAATATTCTCTGTGAACAAGTAATTCAGCCATGATGTGGTACGGGTCTTCTTGCACCTTCCTGAATTACTTGGCAACTCCTGAAGATCAGATATTACATCTGTAAAGCCCAGACTAGGAACTGAGACGCTCCTGTGTGCAGCAAATCAAAGAGAAGTTGGACCAAGGACTGAGCAGTGCCACTATCCCTGCTGAAGCTCTGGTGTATTGCCCTGCCTATACACCCTTGCAAACAGTGCATGCACGGAACATGGTATGATGCTTCCTGGGAGTACAAAAAGGGGTTAGGGGAAAATAAATCTATATTATACTGGCCTTCTGCATTCCTATCTGATTCACAGGAAGGTAGGTTGCAAAGTTTACTCTGAGGATTAGCCTATTTTTCCTGTGCAGAAGATGACCCCAAAAAACAAAGTTATTGAAGATGGAGATCAAGGAAAGCCAGTTACTGGTGCTTTCTCTTCACCTCCACCACACTTGAGAAGAAAAATCATGCTTGTGACTCCTCTGTTTATAACAATTTTTCCTCTTTACTCCTCTCAGGTTAGCATTTCACCTGAATCTGTATTTTCCCTCAGGGCAGCCTTTCTCCAGTGTGCTGAGCCTGATCTACCTAGGAGAAATGTCATTTCATTAAACATAAATGATATGCACGAAAACTCTTAGCCCAGCTGTAATGCCCTTTTCAGCTTCCCCTCGCCTAGTGTCAGCTCGTGGGGCAAGCCAGTGCAATGAAGCAGCAGGCCCTCTCTGACTACAAACAAAAAAGTAGTCTCTAAATCATTCTCTCAATTTCTCAGCTCATTTAGAACAACACTGACATAGTATTTGCTCTTTTTTGACCAGCTCCTCCCCAGGGCTAACTGGTTAAACCCAGCATTGCCCTCAGGCAGCCAATCTGTGTTCCTAGGATTGGTGAGCATCACAAACGTCACTGGCTACATTTGGCACTGAAATAATGTAAATCTCACTGTGGACTCACCCAAACTTCAACTCTGGCAATTATGAGCTAAAAATTCTTAACAGATTTGGTCTCCTTATGGGCTGAAATACCCTGAGAGTAGGTCCTCATGGCATATTCTGGCATGTTTGCTTCCAATATTGCTTTTTCTCCCCAGATGATAGACCAACACAATTATGATGGGGAGGATGGGCAGGGGAGACTAAATATGTGACAGGCTTCTGTTTAGGTGTCACAGTTTGACTTAGGTCCGACAACAATGCTCTCGATCCCCCCTCCCCCCAACCCAGGTAGGGAAGGAGAGAGAGAAAAAGAGAGAGACTTGGCTGGATTGAAAACTAAACTACACAGCTTTAATTAAAACACTAATGAATTATACAAGAAAATATATACAATTATATACAAATATATTCAGGAATGGGCAAAAACCTCTCGCCTCCCCCCACCCCAGCAACTCCCACAGCACTTCCCTGAACTGGGAAGAGTCCCGAGGAATCCCAAAGCTACTGCTGGAACAGAGCAGAGAGTTATGGGGGTCACAAGAGATCAAGCCTGAGGATCGACGGTGATGGATGAACAGAGTCCTCCCTGGATGCCGGCCATGGACGGAAGAGAAGGGAAGAAGAAAAAAGGAAGGAAGTTGTCTTCTGTGATCTCTGACCTTCCTCTGAGCTTACGTAGATATATGGAATGGAATATCTTTGGCCAATTTTGCTGTCCGTCTTAACTCAGCCTCCTAGGGGGGGGTCACAGATCTCCCCATAGTGTCTGAGCCAGCAGAGTGCAGGTGCAGCCTTGAAGCCTCAGTAGTTAGAAAAACATTCCACTGTCTTATCAGCCTAGCAGAACACACTGTTGCTAGTTACAAGAGAGCTTACTGAAGGAAAAAAAAAATAAGTAAAAAAAAAAATTGGCTTCATCCTGGCTCAAACCAGGACATTAGGCCAATACAACAGAGAGAACTAGGTATCTGCAGAGCCGAAGACATGAGCAATGAGAGCTTAAGACAGAGAGCCAGAACTCCCCATGGAAGGCTGCAGCAGGCTTAGATCCCTGTGGACCAGGCACCAACGCAGGACCAATGAGACCTAGTTGCCACTAGGCTTCCTAAAACTGCTGATAGAGGAGATGGATAGCAGCTCAAACAAGTATCTCCTTAGGAGCTTCTGGCCCTCCAGAGACAAGCAGACGGCTCAGACAGATGGCAATGAAAGATGGGTGCAGGGGTGTGTCTTGGAGGGGGAGGGGCGAAGTAAGCTACATTATCTCCCTACTGACCTCCAAATTTTGCTCACTGGCAGTGAGCTAAGACAGCAATTTGGATTTGGTTTTTTTGTGTGTTTGTTTTTGGTTTTGTTTTTTTTTTTCCAGGAAGGAATCCCTGAGGGCTGTTACTGCTATAGTGTCTCTTGCTCCCCTCTCAGCCCTGCACTACCTCAGCCCCCAGCCAAACACAGCAGCAAGAAGCCAGCAGGCTGTTGCAGTCACAGCCTCCTCTCTCCAGCGAGAGCGGGGGCCTGACAGCCCAGCAAAATGACCCACTTCTTGCCGACTCAGACAAAAAAGCTCCACTTAGGCCCCAGGAAAGTGTCTCTAATAAGGCCATCCGTTAGCTGTGTCGCCCAGACCCCTCTCAGCTATCCTTCATCCCTGCCCTCCCTCCCTGCAGCCAGCCATTAATGCAGTCAGCACAGAGGAGAATGAAGCCGTCGGGCTCAGTAAATATTACTGAGCTCCACACAGGGAGCACAAGACCATTATTTAGACTCCCAGGTCCTGGGTATGTTTTGATCACACCAATTTAGCAAAGACAGGTAAAAAAACCCAACCGGTTAGCAGTTGGCTACCACACCTATTGCTCTGGGAAATCCCAAATCCCTCTGGACTGGCCAAACCATTGCACACCTGAGATGGTCTCTCAGCACTGCTGGCAAACCCTGGCATGAGTGGCGCAGTGGGGTACAGCACTGGATCAGTTCCCACTAAAGGATACTTGAAATACAGCAAACCAAAACTCACTCTTGCTCAGCCACTGAGGTCAGTTGTTACAAATCTTACGTGTCTCACAGCTCTGAGAAGGAAATATCTTGTCTTCCCCTAAAGCTTGCCTCTCCAGGTTCCCTCACATGTCTGTATGGGTCTACTTACGACTCTCCGTATCAGAAATCATATGATGCTGCTCTGCAGCTCGAGCTGTTCCAACTCCTACTCCATAACAATGTGCATTTCTCAAAACCACCCACACCCTGGTTTTAAATCTTTCCTGTGTGTGTTCCCAGAATGACTTGCCCTTGCCTGACACAAAGCTCTTCGTTCTCCCTCCATGCAATGACGTGTCTTGGCTCCTCCTCAGCTCCCACTGCATACGACAGCCATGCTGATGGCTCAGCCACATCTGCTGCTTCCCACCTCAGCTCAGGCCTTGTCCTCCCCCTGGCTCTGGGCTGTTTGTGATCTCCTCTCCCCATTCCTTTGCTTTTGGCCCTTTGACTGCAGGCTCTAATATACTCATTTACCCGCTGTAGCGAATTGTTTTGCTTCATAAGCACTTGAGATACAATTTATAAGGAAAAAAAAAGTCCCCAAGAAAATAAAGTTGAGCTGTTCTGGTATTTTGAGAGAAAAGAGAGGTGAGCAGGTCTCATGAGAGCTAGGTATGAATTTGCCTTGCACATCCCCACAGGCACAAGTGCAGAAAAGCGCAGGCTGATAAATCCCTTTTATTACCTGCACCAGTATTTGAAGGCAGGAGAGGATTTTTTAAGTCTGGCCAGTCCCCAAAGTGTCAAATCCAAGGGCAACATTTGAAATTCAGTGCTGACAGAGTAAGACAGAGAGAAACAGTGACTATGTGTCATCAGCCCAAAGTATGTGCCATAGCCAGAGAGACCACACATCAAAATAGCTCATAGAGGTCCGATAAAATCAAAGAGTCACTAACATCTCATGGAGCACTCTGGCAGTAGGGAAAAAAAAAAAGAAAAAGGCAGGAAAACTGCTCTGAACAAACGGATGGTATGAATGCTGAGGCAGCAGCATGAGGCTTAGTTCCTCCCACACCGAGCAGAGCTCTGCATCCTCAAAATGCAGCTCTACTTGGAAAAGTGACTATGCAAGAATGCTGGGTTTTCTGCACATTCAATCTCTCCCTTGGGCTGCTTAAGGACAGCACTGTTCTCTTTCTTGCCTAAAATAAGCATTCACTACTTGTTTCTCCTGACACTCCTGAAGGAGCCAGCACAGCTCTAAGAGTGGGAGCTTGAGCCTACTCTGTTCTACCAGCAGTACAAATGTTGGGAAAGCTCCACCTAACTACAGGTTAAGTTGGCAGCAGCACTGTGGTAGAGAGCCAAGCCTGCCTCCTATATTTATTTATTTCCCAACCCAGTTTTGGTTGGGATGAAGAGCTGAGAGACAGGTTAGATGGCAGCTGAATCCCAAAACTGGCATTCCCCTTGGAAAGGACTCTGAAGGATGAGGTAAAACTGCTAAGGTACATTACTACGAACACACCCCATCACATAGGTTGTTGTCACTGTCTCTTAACTGGCAACCTGTCAACCTGAGCTCACCACACTCCCCGTTAGTCATTATTGGATTCATAAAGATGCTGTCACAAGGCACTGAGCAGGATTTGGAGTGTTTCAAAGCAGATTCTCCTGCAAGCTTCAGGGAAAGTGAGCAAGGCCATGACTGGATAGCAGAGCTGAGCCTGACTCCTGCATGGTGCTAATGAGCTGTGCTGTCTCATACCATGGAGGAAGGGTTGAAACACAGGCCCTCTCCTCCTCCTCAATAGGGCAAGCAGCACCTTCTTTTCTGTTGCCCTACCACGTCGCCCACTACTTCCTCCTTAAGTATTACCCTGTCTCCTTGGGTGATAGCATGGATCTTCCTTTTATAAGCCAGCAGATCAGAGGGAAAAGGGCAGCAGGGAAAGCACATTTAATTTAACTTTCTGATAA
>NW_009953386.1:2263076-2273427 GCF_000747805.2 Chaetura pelagica | reverse complement strand
TAACATCTTAAGGTCAAACTGTAAACAATGTAAAACATCTTTATCTCCTCAAACCGGTATTTTTCCATTTTTCTTTTCTTCTTTCATTTTTAGAAGTGAGGATATCTGAGGACATCAAACTCCAGTGTTGCATGTTTCCTACCTTACTGGGGAGATGCTTCTCCTCACCAGATGAAACATCCAGACTCTCCACACTGCAGGAAGGGCAGCACACAGCAGGCTTGTTATCCACAGGGAGTATGCAAGTGCACCAGCCTATCTGAGACTCATGGCCTGCAGGTCTCCTTTACTGGGAATGTAAATTTGACTGCCACAGCAGCAACGGAGGACTTGTTTTCAAGATGTACAATGTGAGAATGAATGACTAATGCCATTTTATCTTGACTTTGGTTTGTAAAATTACTCTCAGTCTGACTCAGCTTAGCTACCTTTAACCACATTATCAGCTAGATGCTTTCCTAGGCTAACTTACTGGGCCCTGAATTCCTGCAGTGGAAAGTCTCTGCAATAAATCTGCAGTCTCACCCACTCTTAAAACTAATACCTGCACCAAAACCAGTGCCCACCATGCAGCAACCTGTCGTTGCAGTGCTTGCAACAAAGCGAAAATGAAGACTATTTCTCAACTAATTCAAATTGTAATAGCCAAAACACGTGAGATCAGAACAATCCTGGGTTCAAACAGGCTCCTGAGTGCATAAACACATCATGATGGTTTATTGATGCCTGCCTATGCCCTGCTATCCTCCTATAGACAAAAAAAACCCAAACAAACCAAAAAACCTACACTCTTGACATCACACCTGGACAAGACCTAGCAGGACTTTGGCTGAAGTGACCCAGTTTCTTTTTCTGTTGTTAGTTGGGATGTGAGGTAGCGGGATGGGAAACTTGTCAACAAACAGTAGAAAGCCTCTCTGCCGCTCTCATCTCACATGGTTTAATTTTTAATTCAGCAAAGCAGTGACAAGGACATAGGCTGCCGAGGCCAGTCAGCAGCACAAATTGGCCAGGACAGGCTGAATTGATCCACAAGGAGGAAATGAAGACACAGCAGAAACTTTGGGCTATAGGTAGCAATGGGGCAGGCTGTGGAGGGGGAACAGAGGGGGAGGAGAGAAGCTCAATAAGGGAAACTGATAAAGAGAAACACAGCAAGGACACCACTACAGGAGGGAAATTACTACCATTTGGACAGCCATAGGAGCTTAGTGCCCAGTACCTTCTTACCCAAAGAAAACCATCTGGCCCAGGCTATATTGCACACGGACCGTATGGATTTCATTGCTGGCATCTAACATCCACTGTCCATGTGCCAGAAACTGCAGAACGGTTACACAGGCAGCTGCCCAAAGTTAAGTGATCAACCCCAAGCTCTGGCTGTTTTAGCCAGAGGTAGAAATGTCCCCACCCATCAGATTCCCCTGCCTATTTCTATCCCTCACAAGCCAAACCCAAGGAGTGAAAGCATAGCTGTGTTACTCACTTCCTACCATAAATGAAAGTAAGATAGATGACAAGATTAGTTGGAAGGGTTTGCTACCACTACTAGTGTTAGCACTTATCATCTTACCACTAGGTTTGAGACTTAGATTGAGAGGGAAATGAGGAAAGTGCCCCAGACTAACTGAATGCCCTGCTCTCACACACAGGATGAGTGCCACACCAAGAGTGTTTGCCCCAGTGACCAGAGCAGATTTTTCAGAATGACAGTTTGTATCTTGAACAAAAACCCTTGTGAATGAACACAAAAAGTGCTCAAACACCTAACAGAACCACTCAGGCCAGCTGCTTAGAACACTTAATGAGTATATTGTCTGGCACATTAATTATTCAACAAGTAGCACACTACTTAATTGACATTTTTCAGAAGTAGCTGTAAATATAGTCCTTACTGCCAATTCATGTTGGACAAACAAAAAACTTCAGTGCTGTTCTATAATGTTGAAAAATTCCAAAACTTGCCAAATTATTTATAGCAAATCATTCTGGAGAACACTGAATTTCCAAAACTGCTGGGGGAAAAAAAATTAATATGGATATTTTTCCAAGATTGATCCTCATTTTGACCAGCCATGTCTAGCATCAAGGATTAACAGAACTTTGTTATTGCCATGTTTAATGCTTGCAGAAAAAAAATAAATGCAAAACCAAGCATAAGCTGTCTGTATTCAGTCATCTGTCTGTCACTGGGCTGAAACTCTGCTCAGATTCATTAGGAGGCTTTCAAAATTTTGAATGAATCTGATCCCCAGTCTGAAGCAGAACGGTATCAATAATGCTTCTATGTTATGACTTGATGAAAATGTTTGTACAATCTGAGAATCAGAATATAATCATGTAATAAGCAGAATGCAATCCTTGAAAATAAATGCTGTTAAGCAAAGTGAAAGCCACACCGTGTAGAAACAACAACAAAACAGTATTAGCAACACAGTGGTAAAACTGAAATAATTAAAAAATTGCTCTGGAAATGCCCTTTTCTCTGTATGTTGTGACAAGAAATAATAATACTCTGAAGGCAAAGCAGCAGACTCCATGGTACTCTCTGTGCTCAATACTGAATGGAAGCAGCAGTTATTGTACTCTACACTATAAGAAATAATTTATTTTGCCATGTGTACTGCTCTTAACAGAGAGGGGAAGCCTCTGTTTGGAAAGTGAAGCATAAACTCTTACTGAGAGTTAGCAATATCAAAGCTCACAGTCATCCACCACAATAAATAAATAAACCCTCTCATCTGTACAAATAGACCACAAGACTGTAATTATGAAGCACCTTGCTATGCTTGGTCTCTGCTTTTTTTTTGCTTCCCTTGCACAATTCACTGATTCATATAAGCAGTGCGTACACACTGCAATGGGAGACAGGGCTACAATTTATCTGACATGCCCACAAAGGTATTAAGCTAGCTGGAGTAATTTCCAACAGCAGCACTAAAGGCATGATGGCACAGACTTCAACGAAAATTAGCCATTCTGGATACTTCACAGTCTTGTTCAAAGTCCATGCTCTGTGTAGCCATTCTGGATACTTCACAGTCTTGTTCACAGTCCATGCCAACATGTTCTGTGCTGATGTCTCACTGCTATCTATAGATAACTCCAAAGTTAAAATTAGGTCAGGTAGGGAGACCCAAGCTTCAGTCACACGTGATTCCTCTACAGACAAAGCCTTCTCAACCACTGAGATGCTTTTGACAGTTCCACCCACCATATATAACAGACCCAGTGTAGTCTGCTTTTGATATGCAAAACTGGTATGGGTGAAAACTTTGCATGGGTGGAAACAAATGGGTAGAAATGTCAGCAAAACATGAGCAGCATCAGCAGAATTTTCCCTTTCTATAATGGAAGAAAGAACACAGTTTAGTCACAAGATAATACAAACATCACTTGAAGTCTAGATAAAACTGAAAGCTTTAGTCATAGGAGGCCTTCCATAGTTGCCCTCATAGCAGGAGGTACATGGAAAGTCACTAAGAGGTGGAGGGTAACAAAATAGAGCATAAAGGCTCTATCATCACATTCAGTCACCCCAGTTGCACACTGCTGTTTCTTCACTAACTCTGTTACATCAGGTTAAAATGGGTTTGATGGCAGCTGAGCCACATGGAAAGGAAGCTCTTCCTTCAGGTCCTGCCCAGCTCAACCAGCCTTCACAAAAGCCAATGTCATATAGTGTGGGGATATAGTTGTAAGACAATGGCCCACTCCATGCCAACTCTGACATCCGCAGGAATTGAGGCTGTTCTGAGCAACAGGGCACTGCATTATGTTTTGCTGCTGGAAGAGCTGTTTAAATATTTTCATTAGAGGCAAAGTATTTTTGGATGATAAAGATAATTAAGTACTGAAAGTGTAGTGATCCATTTGACACCAAGAATAAGAGATATGAAGCATTTCTAATAAAAACAGAACCCCCGGTGGGATTTGAACTCACTGTGTGTCATTACAATTTGAGGCAAGTGCTGCATCCACTATGAGGCTATCATAGTCTCTTTGCCAGACCTGCAATTTACTGCTCTTATATTGCCTACTTTGGGTGTCCCCTGTTGTTCCCCAAATGCAAAAATTATATAGTACTGAATGCTGCATGCAAACATAAATTAGTTTAAATGAACACAAGACTTAAAAAGTTCAGAAAAACCTGTTTCTTACTTGTTGCCAACATATATAACCTGTTCCTGAACTCATTATCCCTGCTCTCAATTTCCTATGTGTTCTGTTTCATCAGGGTTTAAAAAAAAAAAAAGGAGCTAGACAATCATGATGATGATGATGGTGAAGAAAGCAGCTCCTGCTCTTTAGATGTTTTCTCCTCCATACGTAATGTCAGAATGATTAGAGCATCTGATGTGATGAGAGTGATTAGATCTGTGCAAACACAGACAGAGAAGGAAAGAGGTTGGCTTTCACAAACCACTCAATTAACCAGGTTCTCCCACCATGTCTGGTCCTATCACAATGGGAACAAAGCTCCCTCTGTTCTCCTGAGAGAGAATCACTGCTGTGCCTTTCCACACCACCACTGTAAATCATGCCATACAGTTCTATACCACACAGCTATAATTTCATAAATACCAGAATAAGTCAAGGCAATAAATCTGTTGCGTTCTGATTATAAGTGTGCTTCTTCGTGGGGAGGGGGTTGGGTAGTTTTTCAGCTTCTGCCAATACAAATAATGTACATCTGCTCCTTTGGCCCTGCCTGTATTATTATTTCTTGGGAAATCCTCCACTACTGCCTTACTACCAAGACTGTCCTGGCACAGCAATGGCTGTCTCAGGAGCAGAAATAGTGAAAAAGGAACACAATGGGTAAACATTGATGTGGAAAGACCCGGGCCACCTCTCCTGTAATTATAGTTTCCATTGATATCGCCTATGTTCGCAATTTTATCAGTGCCCTGTGGCTACAAAAAGGCAGGGTTTTTCCCAGAGTCCCAGCTTCTAAAGTTGGATGATGATCAACTAGAGGCTTTTCAAGGTGTTTGTTTTTGTTTTTCAAATACAGGGATTAAGTTTCCAGCCATTGTAGTTTCAAATGAAAGCTTGTAAATGCATGCTAACTAAGCAGGAAGCAAAAAGACAGACCTTAAATATAGCATTCCTTTAAATATTAAAGAAAAACAAACCAAAACAACACTTTTGCAGATCCTGTTCCTGCTTCTGAAGGGTTGAATAGAACTCTACAGATTGTATTAAGAGAACATTTGCTATAAGAAAAGGGAATAGAGGTGTGTGCATGGAACACAGTGGGAAGAAAATAGAATGTTAACAGCCGCACATGCATCTTCATATAGGTTGATAAGAAAGAAACCACACGTGTGAGAGCACGTAGCAACACAAGCGTGTATATGCACCTCCTGCGTGCACAGGAGAGGTGTGTGCACAAGCAAAAGGAGTGGGCAACAAAGAGAGAGACCAAGGGAATCTCTGTGTGTGAACATGCCTGCACTCCCAAAGGTCAGCCTGTTCTCCTCAGATTTAATTCCCTTTCTCACTGCTACTGTTCAGAAGTAAATGTTCACTTTTTATTAAAAATCAAAAAGCAGAGGGGCTCGTAATCCTCCTGACTCCAATTTTTCTCATATAAATGGAAAGTTTAGCTTTGAGCAATAGCAGGTAAAATCAGACTGAAAGCAGCAGCTAATTCCCAGGAGATATGGAAAAACTAAACAGCATTTGAAGATTGTTTTGCTTGTATGCCTACATTTTTCATTAGCTAAATACTTCATTCTTCTTATTACTCTTTTTTAAATGGATAATTTGGTAAATCCACACACAATGCAGCACAGTTTTTTAAAAATAATTTTTCAGTGATTGTTCTAATCACTACAAAGAGATGGCACTGCAGTAATTTCACAGATCTCACTCATTAGATACGTTCACTCCTTACTCAGTTCCCCATAAAGCCCTCTCCCCTCCTCATTCTTACAGCTAATACTGAAAATCTTCCCTTTGAAGCGTTACCCTGTCTTTGATGATATTTCCCTTACTTTGAGTAACCTTCAGAGTGGGGACCATGTTAAAAAATGTTATCAGCAATATTGCCAGCTTAAACTACCAAAAAATATATGGGGGAAGGTGGGAAGAAGGAGGAGAAATAATCAAAGAGGAACAGGTTTCTGAGATTTTCCGTTATTTTTTGTTAATATTCCAAGTTTTCTTCTGCAAACACAGAGAACAGAAACTTAAAGGAGACAGAGATTCCTTTCTAATTACATACTCCTCATGCTCAGCCTTCAATTAAACTATTTAATAAGATCCATATAGTACTGACAGAGGACAACACTGCACTCTCTTCCTCATTCCTTTTCCCCCTTTTCCTTCTCTGATCAAACTGCTACAGCAGTTTGAGACCCCGCCCCAAATCTCCATGTGTCAACCAAATGTTGAATGCAGTCTGGATGACACCAAGGAGCGCAGATCAATCTATCTTGAAGTTTTAGATTTTCTAACCCCATAGCTTGGAATGTGTCTACTTTGGGGTCAACACACAGAGGAAGAAATGTGCAGAGAAGAGAATATTTCCAAAGTTTGAGAGGTCCAGGTATAAGCCTAAGTCTGGAGCGACAGCTGGCTGCTCCATTCCTGTTTCACAGATCTCTTGCTTCTGGTAGCCAAGTGCTCACTGTAATGAGGTTAGTAGGACAGAGCTAGTCTATCAGAGGCTCCTTTGCATGGAGGGTTAACTCATTTGTTTCTTTCCACCTTACTTTTGGACATCTATCGGAGCTATGGTAAACACAGCACCAGAAAGGAGAATAAATGGTTTCATGCTTTCCATACAACTTCTGGCATCCTCTGGTTTCTAAGCAAACTTTACAGCTATTCATATTTGGTTCCAGTGCCTGTTTCACCAAGTATACACAGGCAGAGGGTAGCTCCTCCTCTCTGGGGTTTTGCCCTCTGTGCTTTGGGCCAGCAAAAAGGCTTGGGAGCTTTGAGCCACTATGTGAGCACCTGTGAGGATTTCCATCCCTGGGCAACACCAACATGTGTAGCTGCACAGCCTGTCTGGCTCCTTTGCCCTGCACAGAATAGAGGGCACAAGGCTGCAGTGAGGATTTCAATGTTTCTTTATCAGCTGCATCTATGCACAAAGTCCAAGGACATAAAGCTGCAAAGGTCTCTGCTTGCTAAGCAAGGTGATGAGTAGCAAACTGGGAGCAGACCTGGGATTGTAATGGCTGACCAGTGACTGCAGAGGCCTCAAATCTCTTAGCCGCTTCTTTTACTGTTCAAGGCAAAGCATTTGAAAAGATGGGCAGAGGCAATCCCAGGGCAGGTTTCTGGCAGGGGATGTGTCACACATTTACAAGACATAAGCAGGAATAATTTGTGCTATTTCATGCAGTGAACATGATTTGCCTGCAAATTCATTACAGAGCAAAGGACAAGTTGAGCCCTTTCTCTGTGCCTCAGTTTCTCTATGACTTTGAGTGTATTTGCCACTGTTCTTGAAGGGCACTGGAAAGATCACATTTTCTACACTGAAAACACCACTTAAGGAAGTAAAATTCACAAGTGTGTATCATGCAGCACTTTAATGAGAGTTATGGCAAGTATTTAACATTACCTCTCCAGCTTCACCCAGTTTGAAACAACACAGATAATCCTACCTATGCTATACCTTTGTCTCCACAGGGACAGGCCAGAAAACTAGCTTATAACAAGATCATTTGCTTGATTCCAGACCATCCATCTCCTCAGCTACCTATCCAACACATTCAGGGTTCCCTGTTTCCATTGGGAGATCCTTTTACCTACGCTATACTGAACCTTCTTCCTCTTGCTTCTCTCTGACCCAGACACCTATAAGTTTTCTGTGAATAAGCCCTGTCAGGTAAGTTGAGCTGAACTCATTTCCTTTGCAGCTGCCTGTCCTCTCCCTCAGCCAGACTGTGAACAGGAATATGCCTTAGCATTATCTATACCATTTAGGATTTTATACTCAATTAAATCCCCTCTTAAGAGCCTCTCCTTCCTCTTCTTCTTCTACTTCATAGGCTGTAAAGACCTCACTTTTATTTTTAGCTAGTCCCATTGGCTAAGGACTCACAGTCTCTCACATATTTTCTGCCCTTCATTTCTACACCTTTTTGAGCTCTCTGGTGTTGAAAGAGCCAGAGAGATAGAGTGGAGAGAATGACAATCAGCTGGTGTAGAAGCTGTGCTATGGTGTCCCTGTCACACTACACTGATCTGCCTCAATTACCAACCATTAAAATTACAAATTGCTTCACGACTTTTCTCATAGCCTCCTGAGCTGGGAAGCCCCTCATGCTACCTACTGACTTATCTACCTGACATCTTCCAAAGGAGCTCTGCAGCAGCTACTGTATAATGTGACTAGGAAAGGTGCTGCAAAGGTGTTAATGAAGGAAATTAGGTGGGGCACATAAAGAGGAATACTGCTTGTATCAACCTGGTAAATCCTGACTCTTTGGCTGAAATCCTGTCTCTTTGGCTGAAACACTTAGGAAAAAAAAATCTGCCTAAATCTTCTCTTCTCCTGGAACAACCATAGTTTCCACAAAGAAGATTAAGAAAGAAGTGGTTCATACTACCCCCCTTTTCATATTATAGCTCACCAGCTCGAAAATTCATCAAGGTCAAATTCTGTTTTCTGTGTGAGAAGGTTCGGTTCATCCTCTTGCACTTCCCCAAAGAAAGTCTGTAATATTCACTGGTGTTCAGAAGATACTAGGCTCTTTCTGTTGAAGCTTCCATGCACTAATAAAAATTAACTGGGACAGAGAAAGGAAGGACCATGTATAGCCTGCTGATCAAGACACTCCACCTCTGCCCCCAAGCCTCTGCTCTCATGTTGAGCAGTTAAGCTGATCAGTCTCAGTAGGAGTTAGGCACTTCTGGGCTTGGACAGAAATGTGACTGCAAGCACGTGCTTAGAAATACTGGTAAAAAATAGAAATGCACACATATTTCTCAATACAGAAATGGGCATCAATGAAGAAGTGGACTTGGATCTAAAAGCCAACAGTGGCGGTTGGTCAGGACTTCGGTACCTGTATCCTTCTGAGGGTTTAAGCATCAATTTCCCTGTTCCCCATCTGTGAAATAGAGTAATTTTACTTCTTTGCATGCCTGAGGTGCTCTGACAATGCATTAAAAAGATTGAGAGGTACTCATGTACTAGGGCAATGAAGGCCACACATTTGCTTAAGATAGCTCACTAACAACTGTCAAAAAAGAATCCCTACAACTAGTGCATGAGACCACCCACCAGTCTCTCAACAACTTCCTTGGAAAGTACAGCTTAGGCAAAGGCCCTTTGTAAACTTGCCACCACATAACATGTCTACCTCCTCTCAGCACAGGCTCATTTGACTCAAGTTTAGTTCAAGATAACGATCATCCTGCTTAAGAGCAGACTGTAACAAGCTAATGTGCTGGTTCCTCTTTTCAACACAGTACAGGCGCTGGAAGGGAGTTGGGTAATCCCTTCCCAAGCCTCTTGCATTGGGAAAGCAAATAAAGAGATTTTCATGGCCACAGTGCAGAAATCCCTGCTTCATTGATGCACAGCTAAGGTTCTACCATCAAGACATCCAGCATCCATGGCTGGGGTATCTGAGGACTAATTGGCATCACAACAGGTTGCTCTCTATCTCCAAACATGGTAACTTCCTATAAATAACTGAGGTTAAGACCTTAGAAGATTTCAAAAGAATTAACTAATGTCATAATGAATTCATACTACTTGAGAGGAGCATCACAAGATTCCCAGCTCTCAACACCAGGACCATTTCCCCATCTACTCATCTGAGAGCTGCATGCCTAAGGCAGGGTACCACAAAGTACAAGAATATCACTGATTTTCTTCATGTGAATGTGCAGTACTCAGCAGGCTGCTAGCCAGAGACATAGTGATAATTGAATTTATTCACCTGCTCCTCACAAGATGCTACAATAGGATTCAGTCACCAGCCTTTGTGGCAACAGCCCACTAAGTCATTCTTACAACTCCTGGCAGCCATAATGGCACTGCTCACCAGTCCCTAAACATCTGCCTGCCTTTACTAGTGCTTATGACAAATGTCAGGTTTTGCCTGTCTGCCACTGCATATGGAAACCTGATGGATTTAAACCAGGGCTAGATCTAACAAGATCAATGTGCTGTTCGACAGGTGCAGAAACACAGTTATCAGTTTAATGGATGAAAGCTAAGTGCAATGGCCTGACCACTTACTTCTTGTCATGCAAGTTCCTGCAAGAATTTTTTAAGGGCTGATGCCTCAGAGCTGCTGGTACCCAGCAGCTTGCAGCAGTCTAACTGCACTGTGCTGCCAGGAGCTTGGCTTTTCATTGTTACGGGGAAAGA
>NW_009953386.1:2253652-2263031 GCF_000747805.2 Chaetura pelagica | reverse complement strand
GAAAGAGTTGTGTACGCGCTTCTCCACTGTAAGGTAATTGTCTGTGGTGAAACAGCTGTCCCTTTCTGTTCCAGCTGTGAGCCTGGACATTTTGTCAATCCTTGCATTCTCTTTTTTTAAAAGGCAAACTATTACTGCACATTTAGCAGGCAATCAGTGATACACAGTTTCTCAAAGGAAGAAGGATTCTGTCCAACTACTCCACCAGCTAAATTAGTTTAGCTTCAGCTTAATAGCGTTTGTGCAGTATATTTCCTGTATGTGTAAGCAAGAAAGGTGTCACTTAAGGGTGCTGAGGGATTCAATTATATGTAACAAGACAGTTTTCCCTCAGTTTCGCTCACTCTGTTACTCAGAGGCTTGTCTTTGTGTGTGGCTTTTTCCATAAGGTATTCTTTCAGATGGGATCTGTTCCTCTGTTGTGCCAAGAGCTGTTCACATAGAGATCAACTAGTGATTTGAAGGGACAACTACAGAAAGCAGAGGAGTGCGTGCCTGTGTGCACACATGCATTTGAGTGTGTATTTGAGATATACAAGGCAGAGGAGGAGGAATGCGAAAGTGGGTAAAGTGAAAAGGGACATGGCTTTTCATCTTGTTCTGGAAGTCTCTTCTTTGGCAACATTTATTTCTACTTTTTTGTTTTTGTTTTTTTCAAACACTGCAGTGCATGACCTGCACAAAGATGATGAGGGTGGAACAGGGTGCAAAATAAATGCAAGGCAGATGACCACCTCATTCCATGTCCCCAGGATGTGCTCCTGTCTCCATCTGTCTTAACTGATGTACAGTATCTGGCTATGTCCTTCTAAGGGCTGCTACTCAGGCTCATGCATGACTTTGGAAAATACATTTTGTTCTTCTGAAGCCCTCAAGGACAATAATAAATAGAACGAAAACAAAACCACCCCGACAGCTCTTTAGAGGGTGTCCTTCACAGGCGCACCAGTGTCAACTGCCCTGGGAATTCACCTTCACCTGAAGGGATGCCTGTTTAATCATGCAACACTAAAGTAGAAGAAGAAAAAAAAATGTTTCTTGAAGGAACAAAGGAAGGCAAACTTGCCCCTGTCCTCATAGTTTTGCTAAGTATGACGACAAATAACTTGCTGCTTGCAATCTGCCGTGTGCTACAGCATCGCTGTGACAACAAGCCTTGAGGCCTGGCATTATTGTATAACAATAAATGATAATTCTCTTTGCCCTTTACTGCTGCAGATTGTACAGAATGCTCATTACTGTTGTCCCCTTTCAGGAAGGGAAAAAGTCAGTGGGTCAGCTGGACTGCTGGAGTATGCAAGGTTCAGCTAAGGTCATCAGAAGAGCTGTGTTGTTCTGTTGGTTTTACGGTCTTTGCCACAGGGATTGTTAGAGGCATTTACACTCCAAATGAGCCCCACCTTTAACATTTCTATATACAACTCATTTCTTTTAATTCCTTTCTGTGTGTTTTTCATTTCTGAGTTATATCCCCAAGTGAAAGATGGGCACACATGGATATTCTTATAAATTGCCTTGGTCTCTGCTCAAGTATTTCATAAAAAAACTTGTTACAAAATCAGCGGACTCCTGGGTTGGAGATGTGAAGTTCTCTCACGAAGAACAAGTCTCTACAAGAGAAAAAGTAGAAAAGAAATAAGAACGGATCTTCTCTTAATATGGTGAAAACTTAACAGCAGGAGTGCTGCTGAGAATTTTGCTATGACCTGCGTATGCAATACATCAGCTAATGCATTGAGGAGGAGAATGAAATTGTGAGAGACCTCAACATCTACTGATAATGCAAAATTATCAAATCTGCACTATGAAGATGAAAGGATCCTTAGAGAACTGAGCTGGTTCATAGCAGCCCAACAAACCACTGAAAGGGTTCAACCTTGACACAGGCAATGACTTGGGAAAAATAAACTCTACTTCTCAGGTATCTTACTGCGTTGCAAAATTAAGTATGGTCAGACAAGAAAAAACCCTATAGTTACTGCAGGCAGATCAATGAAGACTTTTCTCTGAGGTACCTTTATAGTACGCTAAAAAGTAAATGGAACATTAGGATGTAAAAATAATACTTTGTGAAAAATCATTCTTGTGCAGAGGCTCAATGCAAGGCCAAAGCTCTAGAAAAATCTCATCTAAGCTAACAAAATACAGCTTATGTTGGATTTAAGTGTTGCCTAGACCTTGTGTGAGTCAATTCTCTCAGGGGTGGGTGAATCTCACCCACTGAGAAAAGTATTAGTGCCACTGCATATGCTAAGACATGCCTTCAGCTGGAATCCTGTGGCAGGTCAGCTCTGGCACTTTTCTTAAAAAGAAGAGTGAAAGAAACAGACGCAGACAGTGCACATGATTAAAGTCCTGGAGAGACTTTGGGATGGGAGAGATCTTAGAAAACAGAAACTGTTTAAAGAAGGAACAAGTGACAAAGCACTTGAAAAACACTAAGCAGTAGAAACAACAAGACTCAGCTTGTTCTGTATGTGCATCTTGAGAAGGGGTGTATTAATATTCTGTAATGGCTAATAAATGGGGACAATGCATTGCGCTAAAGGGCTTTAATCAGAATGATACCATAATTCTCATTCTAACTTGTAAAAAAGGCAGGGAATTGGAGAAGGCTAAGCAGCACCCATGTACTGAGCCTTTAACCCCAGAACCATGCCTTCTCCAAGAAACAGATCCATTTGACTGCCTTGGGAAAAATCAGGATTGACAACAGCTGGAGAGAATAACACCTGCTCTCTCAAACCTGTCCCAGCCACAGGTAGTGTAATGCTCATCTCTGAGGGACACCAGCAGCAAACATGCTACAAAGAGAGGCAATCCAGGGTCCTGTCCTCTGGCAACTTCTAGACCTTTTAAACGTGGTTCTGGTTGCTACCTGCTATAAGAAGGTCCACACTGCAACTACCGCATTTTTTAGAAACAACTCTTCAATTCTTTCTGAATCTCTTACTAGTTCTTTCACTATGGGTCCTGACCTGGTTTAAGCCAGGACAGAATTAGTTTTGAAACCTTCTCCATAGCATTCACAATTTTGTAAATGCCTATTATATCCCTCCTCTTACCGTCTCTTTACAAAGCTAGAGAGTTTAGCTTCTTCCACCTCTGGAGACCCAGCAGTAAGGGAAGCAGCACACTAAACTTACACACTCATGGATAACAGAAGGTAAATTACGGAAGGGGATGAACCACAAAGAGAAAGTTACTTCTCATTTGTCATCCAAATAAGCACCTGCAAGGCCTGTAATTGGAAACACATTTATGAGGAGAAAGATATGCTGATCCCCACGCTGGCCAGTATGTCTAGAAGGGTACAGAAGAGAGCAGAAGAAGAGGAAAAGGCATGGAGACTGAGCAGTAAATGGAAGAGAGACATAGAGCTGTGCCTCTAGCTTACACGTTCCAGTACTAAATCTAAACTGCCTAATCTTGTACCAGAATATTTTTTTATTTGCTGTGTTTTCTTTTTTAATATCGTTATTCAAGCCACTCACACAGTAGAAACACAAGTACTTGTTTTCCTTCACTCTGGAAACATGAAGGGAACACAGCTCAGTAAGCTAACAACCTCTAAAAGGGTTAGAACAAAACACAGAGGGTTTCAGGGTGCTGGAATGGACACACTATCTTCATCTTTTGCAATTACTCTTTCCTGGGAAAAAAAAATGGACAAAATGTGTCCCTGTGCCAGATTCACATACTAGATCTGAGTGATTCCAAAATACATGAAAGTCAGCCCTGGGTCACCTACAGGAGGAATGACTTTTAGAAAGACACATGCTGGCTATTGCTACAATACATTCAGGCAGGATTTACCCAAATCTCTGTAGATATACATTCTGTGTTGGCTTCCAAAGTACAAAAGGATCCACACTTTACAAAAGTGATACAGCAAGTAAACATGAAGAAAGGTGAAAATCAGAGCAAGTCAGTCTCAGGAGTCAGGCTGGGTGAGAGAAGGGGGAAAAAAAAAAAAATCACAACTGTTAATGTTAAGTGGTAGCGACACTTTCTCCAAGTCTCTAGGGGATGGCAAAGTTGTTGTTGTGGAAGCAAATGGATATAACTGGAGATGCCATGACTCAAAAGAGGAGCTGTGGCACTAGGACAGAGACTCAACTTGATACAGAGCCTTATTCCACTTTCTCATCAGATGCAGGCAATGCCTTTTGGGTTTTGTAATGGTGAAGGAATGAGAATTTACTTTGTTCAACCTTTTTGGAGAGATGGTAGTTGTGGGAGGTGATGTTTTTCAGCCTGGAGGCAGACAAGGGTCCCAGCCTATCATTAAGAAATCCCACCAAAGTCACCAAGCACAGGCCAAGCTCACTTCAGCTCAGTACAGGCTGCACCCTTAGCCTGCTGAGATATGGTCCAGCATGTCCTGCTACAGAAAGGATCTTCAGCCCTGTCCTAAACCTCACTGTACAGCAATGCTGCTGCAAGAATGGTGACTTTGTTCCATCTTAGAGTTGGTTGTGTTTCAACAGTGAGCTAAGTGGTTTGGGAAACTCCTGGATGGCACTAGAAAGTGCTCTATAAACATCAGCTATGAGTAAAAAGCTTCTCTATAACTGTACAGCCAGTCTATAGCCATATGCTCCTCTTGAGGGTTTCCAGTGACCGGTATCCCCTTTTGAAAAGCAAACAAAAAACACAAGCAAAACCAGGCCTTCACACAATACAGTGGGGGTTATCGTTGTTCATTAACGTGCAAATAGGTCACTCTCCCCTTGCCCTCCCACTCACTTCCTTCCCAGCGAGCTGCAAGCTAATACAGCCAGAGCTTAAATGTAAGTCACCAATATTCCTGACTTAGTACAGCAGGGAAAAGACATGACTTTCAAAGGCAAGAGGGATGAACAGAGCACAGCATATTCTTTCCTCTCTCTGTGTTCCCCCCAGGTTACATTACGGAAAAACCCAACCCAAAGTCAACAACCCACAGGCAAGTAAAACCAGCTCAACTGTCCACTACCATCTATTAACTGCAGATAATTCTGAGAGTGAAAGCACATCAACGTGATTTACATGAACTCCAGCAAGGCCTCATGCTGTCTGCAACACATTAGGCCTAAATTACACACTGAGAATTTCAGATTAATGCAGCATGGATTTCTGATTTATGTGCACCGGGCACCGGGATAGCAGACCAAAGTCAGGGACACAGGAAAGCAGGTGCTCCAAGGCAGTGTTAAGGATAAAGAAAAAGGAAGGAGGATTGCACTGGGGCTTCTGAAGTCTCAACTATGAGCTCATTAGTGTTCTGCGACATCACAGAACACACACAGTCCTCAGCCCCATCAGAAAAGCAATAAAAAAGACAGAAGCAAAGGGGGAATAACAAAGAACACTGAATTAGCACTTTACATGTTCAAAGTGTTGTACAAACATTAACTAATCAATCAACTAATTGCTTAATTAAAAGAGCGACCAGAGAAGGCAGATAGCAGAAAAGAAGCAGGAAGAAGTAGGAGGAGCAGCAACGTACTGGACATGGGTAGCAGCAATACGTGCTTCTGTTCTCTCAGGCCACGCTATCCCAGGCAAACCTGTGCCAAATTGCCATGACAATAATTAGCCAGAGTTCCCTGACAGATCATTATGAGAACATTAACTAGGCATTAGCAAGAATTACCCATTTTTCACACATTGATTAGGTGCCATTGCTGGTTCATTAGAGTATCGGCTTTTAATAGCCCCACTCCAACTAGCAGCAGCCCTTCCTTCCCTCCTCTGGCCCCTCAGCACAGACCCACACCTCTTCAAGCAGGCAGCCAGCCTGGCTGTATCACCATATGCAGTGCAGAGGAAGCACCTCATTAATCTGGCAGTGTTAGGTAGAGAAAAGCATTGGCTGTGGACTACAGGCAGCCTTTAATCTTCCTCCAGAATCTATCCTGCTAAAGGAGAGTGGCACAGGGAATAACCCACTGCCTGCCCACAGCTGTCACTCTCCTATACCAAGACGGACCAGCTCTGGTTCTCTTCCTTCCCTTTAGGTCCTCCTCAAGCCCCACACTGGGAAGGATGTTTCCCTGTCTGTCATTCCCCAAAACTTTCTCTCATAGCCACTGACAACTCTCCATTATTATGAAGGCCCAGGTTCCTGCTTCCCCAGTTGCTACCTCTCACTCCATACTTTGATTGTTTCTACTGGTAAGCAAGGATATGCAACAGGAAAAGTGGTCTAAGAACTTGCCATGGGGGAAGGCCAGGCCAAGAGGGGTTTTTTCTGCTGTAGAAGTCAGGTCCTGTACAGGAGACTTCTGACTGAGGAATCTGTCCCTTCCCTTTTCTTTTGGGACACATCACCTGTCTACCTACATCCAAAACATGTTTCTGTTGAGTCACGCTTGAGATGATACAGCAATCCTGTGGTTAGTAGGTCAAGAGATGTTCTCCTCTCCCTCTGTTCTGGCTTGGTGAGGCTGCATCTGGAATACTGTGTCCAGTTCTGGGCCCCTCAGTTCCAGAAAGACAGGGAACTACTCGAAAGAGTCCAGCACAGAGCCACAAAGATGATTAAGGGAGTGGAACATCTCCCTTATGAGGAAAGGCTGAGGGAGCTGCATCTCTTTAGCTTGGAGAAGAGGAGACTGAGGGGTGACCTCATCAGTGTTTACAAGTATGTTAAGGGAGAGTGTCAGGAGGATGGAGCCAGGCTTTTTTCAGTGATGTCTAGTGATAGGACAAGGGGCAATGGGTGCCAACTGGAGCATAGGAGGTTCCATGTAAATATCAGAAAAAAACTTCTTTACTGTGAGAGTGACAGAGCACTGGGACAGGCTGCCCAGAGAGGTTGTGGAGTCTCCTTCACTGGAGACATTCAAAACCAGCCTGGACATGTTCCTATGTGATGTGCTTTGGGTGACCCTGCTCTGGCAGGGGGGTTGGACTAGATGATCTTTCGAGGTCCCTTCCAACCCCTAAGATTCTGTGATTCTGTGATCCCCTTAGTGCTATTATGCAACTGATTAAGTCTCCCTAATCCATCCATATCCAGCCAGACCAGGGGAACTCCCTTCTACCATACTTCCCCAGTTTCCTTCTTAGGCTAACACATCAAAACAAAGCAGGCTGTAATGTGCAAGACTGAGACATCAGGAGCTAAACCTTTTGCAGGGATGGTTGGATTAAAGGACAGCTGAGTGGGTGTGTAAGTCACTAAGTGCAGTCCAGCAAAACTGGGGGCAAAGCAAGCACACTTCAATGCCAAAAGAAACGGATGAGATAAGGCACAGAGCAATGAATGCAGGAACTCATTTGACACCAAGAAAGCAAATGAGACAGCAAACACTTTGGAGGGCTAGAAAGGGAAGAGAAAATACAGAGAGAGATCAGCCTCAGAAGGGGGTTGTGTTGCTAGAAGCATCTGAGATGTACTGCTGGGAGATGAATGGGACAGTGCAGTTTACAGAAGCACAGGGAACTGGAAGGAATGTGAAATCTGGATTAGAAACATCATCAGGACTGTATAAGAAGAGCTGTAGAAGGTCATGAAGGCAAGGACAAGGAACTTCAGGTTCAAAAGGGATCAGAACGCAAACAGAAAGGTGCGTTCTGCATGGCAGAGGAAAAGGGGCATTTTTAGCATGCCCATGTCTCTGGCCAGAGAAAGGGAGCTGGCTTTCAAGTAAGAAAGGCAAAAGATACTACAATAATCAAGGCTAAGGAGAGCTAAGGCATGGACAAGGGGTTTAGGTGTTGAGTAAAAGAGGAATTGATGGATTTTCTATATCTGCAAGAATAAACAGATTGGGGAGAATACAAAGGAGAAAATAACTAGCCTCAGTATTACAAGAGTACACGACTAGGAGGATTTTTTCATCATTAGGAGTGATAAAAAGACAAAAGTGAAGAGAATTCAAAGAAAAAGACAAGCAGCTTTTTAACACTGTTCAGCACGAGCTGTGAGCACCTGTTGACTGCGAGTTGCAAGACACTGTATGACAGGTCAGGTGCAGTATGCAGAAGTTGCTTTAGTTAGCTAACATAGGTATGGCAATGTGATAATCTAGAAAGCAGACATCAAGCACCAAGTCCTTTGAGATCCACGGTACTCATGAGGATGGGGCACTGACACGTGAAACATGATGTGTGACTCAAAGTTGGAAGAAGAAAGTGAAATGAAGTAACATGCTATGCAAAAAAAGGGAGTACCTTTTTTGACTTGCCATTTGGCACCAAGAAGCTGACTGAAGAACAGCACTGCCCATAAAACACAGATGGCAAATTAAAGAGGGTCTGGGGTGGAACAAGAGAAGAATCAAGCAGTGACTGACTACAGAATCATTTCAGAAGTAAAGAAAGCATGGAGATCAATGCACCGGGCTTCTGTTTAGTCTCAAGCACAGCCCAGTGGTTCATGTGAACCTATGCTGCCAAACTTGGGGAGTCAGGAGAAGAGAACTTTGAGCTCATGGGAAGGAAGCAGCATGCTAATGAGTAGTCCCATTACTAGTGAGTCTTACACTCTCTTAATGGGACAACTATCTAGTTATATGGTCTGAGCTGGCCACAGAGACACAGAACAATTGACTGCAGGCTGTCCTGAGGCCAAAGGTAGGCCTGCCAGGTGCTCTGTTTCTCTCCTCTGATGAATACTAATTAGAAATTCTCCAGCTGTTCATCAGGATCTTCTGGATACTACTGGACTCTGCTAAACATAAGCATGGGCTCCATATTTATTTTTTTTTTAGGATATAGCCATGACTGTGGAGTACATCAGTGCAGTTCCGTTACAAATCCTTCTTCTCTACTTCTGCCACTTAGGGAAAATGTAGGATGGAGGGGACTCTAACTCCCAGCACCTCCTCCTCATACGTCACAACAAGTCAAGCACAAAATAGCAGAGCAGGATGCAAATGTCCCTCAGAAGTCACCAAAGCGAGATGGCGAGAAGCAGTCCTCTGAGCAGGGCTGATGAATGCTGAGGCCGGTCTGCTGACAGGTCTGAGCACAGTGTGTCACTGAAAGTAAATCAAGGCTGACAGCCAGTACTTTTACCTTGTCCCCCCTTTCTTTGCCCTTTAAACTGAGGCAAATGGAGTGTAGGCAGAAGGACAAAGGACAGGCGGATGGGTGGGAGCAAGAGGGTGATCATGGTGCAGGAGAAAGGGCCTGAGCATCCCTCTGCGGTAGCAGGTGGGAGTTCCAGGGAAGGCAGCAGACGGGCGGCAAGCTCTCTGTGTCGAGTGTAAATCCCTAAGAGGTGGCCAGGGCACCGGGGCTACGATCCTGACCTTGGGCCAAGGCAATCTGCTTTCTAACTGGCGGCGACTGTAATCCAGTCTGAGAACAGATGGTATGGAGAGGAAAAAATATGGGATACAAACCTAGGCTCTCTAATATCTGTTCCAAAACCAGCCAACCTTCA
>NW_009953386.1:2239336-2253632 GCF_000747805.2 Chaetura pelagica | reverse complement strand
CAGGAAGGTGATTAAAGAACCAAAGAGGTAAGGAAAAGCCAGACTGACTTCCTCTGTTCAGAATGACTGGTGAAGTCAGATGCCACAGTTCGGGTCCCAGAGGACTTGATCGGTTGGGGCTCTTCAGCTGAAATGCAGACACTGTCTCTCAGCCACTCACTGTTTATAAGGGATGACAACCAGGGAGGGATGACAACCAGGGAGGGTTTGGTTGTTATTCTGGTCAATCCTCAGCTCCTGTACCGGCATCCCAAAACTCAACACTGTTGCTTCCTGTCCTAAGGCATTGTCAAGAGTCTTTTGCTAAAACAGGTCCACACATAAAGACATCAAATATCAACAGGGGAGTGACATGAAACCTTAGCATGCAGAACAAAATTTACAAGGCACCAGCATACTGTAAGCAGCAACAGACCTGAGAAAACCAGTGTTCAGATACTCAGAAATGTGCCAGAAAAGTTCAGACCTTGCACTGAACTTTGCTGTGAACCTTCTCCCAGTGGGAGGTAAATTCACACAAGTCTTTTCATTCCTGCCTTTTCACTAACTTACTCGCACAAATCTATGCTGTCCAGAGTCACTCCACCTGGTATCCTTGCTTAGTGGCCGAGGTCATGTAGCCAGTGGTCATTAGACTGAGCCAAAATGGTAACTCAAATTACTTCATAAGTTCAGATCAGATTTCAATCCTGGAATCCATAGTTTTTACAATCAGAAATACATTTCAGAAATAGATAATAACGTAATAAAAGATGGATGTGAACTATTATAACTGCTGGTATTAAAACACTGACACTGCTATACATTTGGGGACCATTACTCAGTACCAAAGGAAGTACACAGCAGGAAATATATAAAATCCACCTACTATAAACACTTAAGCAGTTTGGACATCATCAGTACCCAACAGCACTATGATATGTGAAGGCCTGAAGAAATTATAACACTAATGGACCTACTGCTTCCTAATGAGATTACCTGGTGTCCTTCCACATTCATTGCAGAGTCATGCCCAACATGCTCTGCAGGTTCACACTGACAGATCATGGGCTCTGAATTTATGGTGCTTCAGAACTTGAGATAAATTGGGATGAAGAAATGTAGATACATTTTCCTGTGTAGTTTAATGATCTGAAGCTCAGCAAGTACAGCACCCTTCCACTACTTGGAAGAGGATTAGTTTTCAATCATAACAACTCATTCCCTGTCCTGGCCTGCAAATGTACCTCCACCAGAGGCAGTATCGCTCAAAGTACAAGGACTTGTTTTGAACATCATACTTCGCTTTTCTACAATATTTTTGTTACAGTGATCCTCACTAACATGCATGTCCATGAGTGAGCCTTCCTGTGAAACACAGAAACCCTGATGCCTTCGTATTACCTAGGGGAAAATAAGGTAGAGAGAAATAACATGGCCATTTAGCTAGGAATTTACCGGACAACACTGATAGTTAATCCCTGGCATAACTCCTCTGAACTCAGAAAGGAACAGAACCCCTAGCAGGAACAGAAGGAGGTCCTGCCTTGCTCAGAGAGAGCTGTCTCCACACTGTGCTCCAGCAGGTGCCACCATCTTAGACTGGGAAACCAAGCAGAATTTGCATGTCCTACAAAGGAAAAATGGAGGTACATATGAACACTTAGGAACAATAACGACACAAGTCGGGAAGGTATATGGTATGCTTTACCATAACCTTGCCAGTGCTCCCCCCTGCCCTGAAGCATCCCTACTCTCCCAGCTCAGTTTCCCAAACTCAGCTCTGCCAAACGTCTTTGTTCCTGCCCTGTGGCTCCTGGATGTGCCAATCTTGAGTTGCCACTAGAAAGCTCTGCCAGCACAAGACTGGGCAGTGCTCTGACAATGTTCCCTCATGAAAAATGACACTTCCAAAACAAATGCTTCAGTTTAATGGATGTCAGGCTGCTGTAATTTTGAGTAATTAAAACAGCAACTCTGACAAACACTCTCAGTATGTTCTCTTTCATTGCAAGGACCAAGCAGATTTAGACAGGGCAAATACAGCAATCTCACCTATTCCCTTACTGCAGACTGACTTTTTGCTCTTTTCCCTTTTCTTTCGCTACTCTTGCCCTAGCTCTGCTTATTTATTGCAGGAGTGTGTGCTGTTTTGCCTTGCAAATCCTTCTGCACAGAGACATCCTCTCTCAGCCAGAAATTCTCCTTCCCCCCTTCCTGATTCTTTCCCTGCTCATTAGTTTTGCTAAGCCCCTTTGGCTGTGAATGTACAGCACCATTTATACTGACTGACAGTGACCTCGCAAGAGGACATTGACATTACTGCCTCTCAACTTGCTGGGATCTAGATGTCTACCCTTCTGCTGTTACCCAGTAGTCTGTCTATCTTAATTCCCTCTGACTTAATTGCAGCTTGTTTGTGATTTGAGTCCCTCCTCCTTACCTGTATTTTCTTCCTCTCTGTCTGCTTTTATTTTCCACTTTCCATCACTCACTTCTCCTGAACCTTGTCCTCCAAACTCTCTGAAAACACCCTCTCAAAGATGCTGTCATTTCACAATTGGCTTGCCTGGTAGGTTGAAGCAAACACATATGCACTTGAAATTTGTTGGAGCAAGGACCACCACTCATTCGCCTTGAAAGGTGCTTACCCCAATGGGGTCATGTTAGACCTCTCCTCAAAACACAGAAGTGGAGGGACCACCAAGATCCATGTAACTAGCTGTATGTGATCACAAGCAACAACATGGCAATGTTCAATGCAGATCAGTCCCTGACAATAAAAGATGTACAATTAACCATTAGGTTATTCACTTTTCTTCTCTGCTTACTCCTCTTTCTCCCTCATTTCCAACATGCTTTTTATTTTAATATCCTCCTTCTCTCTTTCGTGTCTTTATCCTCTCTCTTCATCTCTTGCTTTGTTCTCTTGCTCTTGGAATCTACCTTTCTCCCCCTTGGCCAAGCATACATTGAATTTTACTGTCAGAAAATAAAATGAAGACTTCAAGGGATATGCATTATCTGTCCTATTTTAATAATTAAAGATGAATACACAGAGCTAAGGCATCTTAGGCATTTGTCTGAACAATCACATTATATCAGAAATGTCTTGTGTTGCCCCTAGTGAAATACATCAAAGGAATTCCCACCCCTGTATATATGGCAGTTGTCCTGCCCTGAGAACATTTGGCATCCAGTCAACCTGGATTTGACTGGGGACTATGTATTTAGTTTCAGTGGACAGGGTTTGATGAATTTTGATAATTTGAAACTTAAAGCTAGAGAAAAGCAGCTTATTATTAAATACAAATAAAATGAAATTAAGTCCAGCTGTCTGGATGCAGATAGAAATTACATAAAGCCCATGAGGCCCTCTGGAGATCTTAACTTGTCAAAAGAACATGGTCCGCGAGAGTAAAAACCCCTGTTTCAGAGAAGCTGCAGCCAGCACTGTCTCAAAAGTAATACAGATTATAGGGTGACTTCAGAAAGCATGGGCACAAAAGAAGAAAGGGCAGGGAGAGCTGAGAGAGAAAGGGATGGTCAAAAGGTTTGTAACTTGAAGAAGAGAGCTGTCTGTTTTTTAAGAGCATCCCAAAGTCGGTTGACAACAAGCATCTTGCTCTGCTCCACAGAATGGGTTATATCAGAGCTGTTGAAGAGTGCAGGACTTGCTGCCTCCAGCTTCTCAAAGAGTGAGTGAAACAGAACAAAAGGAAGGAGAAAAAGTTATAATGAACTTTCACTCCTTTAGGGAAGAGAGAGAAACAGTGACTACATGCCCTGACAGAAGCAGAAGCTGTTTCAGAAAGAAAAAAAAAAAAAAAGAAACATAAAGAAAAGGAGAAATACTCACTGCAACCTCCCAATTACAAGTTGAACAGCCAGAATCTATCTTCACCTATGGAGAGGGCTGAAGGAGACCTTCACAACTCTGTTCTGAAGGCAGAGGTGAGTACCACACGTCCCAGGGGTGCCAAACAACAGCATATCTAATAACTGGACTGTAAGGGCTACAGACTGCAGCCTATCACAAAATACACCAAGGCTGAAGCAAAGGAACTGATGAGTTCCTTTTTCCTAGTCCCTAAATCCAGAAAGACATTAATGCCTGCTGCAAAACTCATGCTAACACAGCAGTGCAGCCTGTGCAACAGACTATACACCAGGGCTCACAGACTGCTTGGGAAACCGTGCAGGTACGTAAGTCATGCTCAGCTCCCCTGTTGCTACCTCTCACTGTCCTCCTCTCTGACAATGGATTAGAAGCCATTTCACAGCCTCCACAACTTTGTGTTACACTACATGTAACAAGAGCAGGATTTACTAGCATTGCTGGAGGTAAGAGTACTTTGGCCATATGAGTAAGGTCACTCTGAGTGAGGGACACTTTCATTTTGCCCTGACTCCAACAGCTTCATTACCAAGCCCTGATGCCAAATTCTTGTTAGCTTTTCATGTGCCATTTTTTTTTTAGAGGTGAAGCAGCAGATCAGGCATTTGACCTGTTTGGTTTAATTAATCCAAAAACATTCAATGCATGCAATAGTCTGGATCACTCCCTTCTCAGTCCAAATATACTTTACCCATTCTTTTCTTTTGATTACACAAATCAAAAACAGGACTAAAACTGCACTGATGTTCAGAGCCCCAAATCTGAACCTGCCTCACAAGCTATTGCCTGAACTCCAGCAGAGAAGTTCAAGGCAATAAGCACTTGCACCTTTTTTTTCTGTCACTCTCAGCAGGAGGCCATCAAAAAGCAGGGCACCAAGCACTGGGACCAAAAAGGAGTGGGTGAGGTTGTCAGTGTTGACGAAAAACTTCCTCACTACCAGCTCATCCACTGTGTGGCTGTGGTGGCTCAGGCACATCTCCTGACAGAATCAGCCACCACATTTCCTACCCACCCACCTACCTTTCTGTCCATGCAGTGCTGCCAGGGTAATGGAGTGTTTGTTCAGCCCTCACAGACCCCATCCCTAGACTGACAAAGGGAAAATAAAAGTTCTTGTGGGGTGACACAGAAAAGATTTTTGTTCAATAAATAATTTGAGAGAGACTATTGACTCAAGGACCTTTGAATGCATCGACCCATTCATAAAAGTCTCATCTTCTCTGGTACCCTGTACACTTGCCTTCCTTTCCACTGTCACAACCACTACACTTAATTTTCCTTTCCTTTCTTTCACAGTTTTTCTCTCCCTTTTTTTTTTTTTTTTCCCCATTTTGACCTTGTAATCCTATCTTAACCTTCTAATCCTCTCTGCAGTTCCCTCTTCTTCCCCTGATCTCAGCTCCATATCATTCACAGCCTGCCACACTGACAGCAGAGAAAGAACAGCAGATATTTACCAAAGTATTACCATAAAGATTAAAGCTAGCAAATACCACAGCTCACTCCTTCCCTCCAGTCCCTGGCCTAATGAAAACACTCTCTTTCCCTTTTCTTGGAGAAAAAATGACAAAGCCCTATAATCTCTAAGATGGAAGAAAAAGAAGACTCGAAAGTGATTAAAAGGATAGAAAAGAAGCACAGAAAGGGCAACAGAAATGGCAATAATATTAGTTAGCAGTTCTGTAGGACCTGAGTGCTGATAGTAGGCTGACCTGCAATATCTACTGTTTTCCATGTGCTTGCTTTCTGCCTGTACTCACCTCTTATCCCCAATGATTGAAGCATAAACTCCATGGAGGAGGATTCTCCTTTTTGTTCTCTGTGTGCTCAAAACCCAGCAAAAAGGGATACAGATGCACAGCCCTGGCTTGCAGGCATGGCCAGAGCAGGAATAAGTAGATTTCAAGGCACTTTATAAGGGAGATAGCTATCACCAACCCCAAGCTGTAAGAAGGAAAAGCAAAGCCCAGTAAGATGGGTCAGCTCATGTACAGACACAGTAAGGGAACTGGCACTACCAGGAGGAGAGACTGGACAACCCAGTAGCTGTCTGTCCCACTGCCTCACTGCAGCCAGGACATCAACAGAAGTGGATGAGGGGAGACCAGAATGAGCGAGACAAACCAAATGGAGTAGGATAAATGAGAAGAGAGAAGTGGAGAAAGAATGAGAAGTGCAGCAAAAAAAAAAAAAAAAAAAAAGCAAAGGAAATAGGAAATAAAAGTGAAAATGAGAAAGAGAGACAAAAAGTAGAAAAGACTCTGGGGGACAGAACAAGAAGGACTTCTCTAGCACATGGAAAAAGACTGCTTGGAGCAGGATGAGGGAAGGATTTTTTGTGACAGCAGGAGTGAAAGGCATTGTCCTTTTTGAGGCTCAGACTTTACAAAACACAGCTCTGAAATAATGTAGCACTATAAACCAAGCAACTGGATGCCCAGCCAGGGGAGACGTGCATGAAATTCAGACTTCTCCCTCACTTGGATGTTCATCTTCTACTTGCTTCACCATCCATCCACACATGCAGAGACAAGGGGTACCATGCTGAGGCCACAGGATTTATTGTTAGAGCAGATGGACTTGAGTCCTGCTATGCACAGAATTTTAGTACAGAGGTAAAGTTACAAAGACTGTGAAGAAGACAACTGTGCACACAAAAGCTCAGCTCTCACCAACTCATAGCAACAGACTCTGACCAGTTTAGAAAACTAGTCTTTTCTGTGCATCAGGCTGACAACAACAACAATCAAGCAACCCCCACTTCAGAAAAACCCAGACAAAACCAAAACCTCAAACACTCCCTGCCTGTCTTTTCCAAAAATCTAGGAAATTGAAATAATTAGAAGGAGGAGCTTGACATAATTACTACTTCCTGTTTCTTCACATGTGGAGTCTGCAACAGTACTTTTGCTGCTGGACCCCCTCATCCAGAGAAAGGGGTTATCCACTGCAGATAAAGCAGATCAGTAGACAGCTGGGTATCACCCTCTGACTATGCAGCGAGAATCATGCACTTGCCCAGACTGCTTCCATCTAAAGATAGATCTCCAAGCACTTGATGAATAGTTCATTAAAGCCCGGCAGCACCTTTGGGACATGGGGAAGGAACAATGAATGATGACTTCAGTCATCACAGAAGGGCATCTCCCTTTAGACTTGAAAAGCAGATCTTGTTAGCGGTGCACAGATGTACCATAAGACAGTTCAAGGAAGTGCTGAAGAATACCTCTTCCAGTTGAAAATACAGAGGCAATTAGGTAGCTAACCAAAGTGAAATTTGGCCAGTAGACAAAAAAGCAACCCTGCTTTTCCCTAGCTCTATTTAAGACCTTTCATTCACAGAGCTCATCTCACTTTATCTCTGCTCACTATTGAAAGGCATTTAAAGAATAATGCACTCATCAAGAACAGTCAACATGCATTCACAAAGGAAGACCTGTTTAACTAATTTGACATCTTTCTATGATAAGATCACCTGCCTAGTGGGTGAAAGGAAGGCAATGGATACACTTTTTCTGGGTTTCAGTAGAGGTTTTGATACTGTTCCTCACAGCATCCTTCTGGACAAGTTGTCTAACTGAGGGATGAGTGGGTTTATTGTGTCCTGGGCAAAGAACTATGTGAAGGGCAGGGCTCCAAGGGTTGTAGTGAATGGGGCTACATCTGGCTGCTGACTGGTCATCAGTAGTGCTCCTCAGGGTTCACTTCTAAGGCCAGTTCTGTTCAATATATTTATCAACCTTCTGGATGCAGGTGTTGAATGCACAGTTAGCATGTTTGCTGACAATACCAAACTGTGAGGTGCTGTTGATTCTCTGGAGGGACAAAAGGAATCTAGATAGTGTGGAGCATTGGGCAATGGGATGAAATTTAACAACTCCAGATGCTGGATCCTGCACCTAGGACAGAGGCACCAGTATAAACTGGGAGAGGAGTAGCTGCAATGCAGCCCTGCAGAAACGGATCTGGGGTGCTGGTTGGCAGCCAGCTCAATACAAGTCAGCAGTGTCCTGGTAGCCCAGATGGCAAACTGCATATTGGGGTGCATCAAACAGGAATAACCAGATGGTTAAAAGAAGGGATTATCTCACTGTATTCAGTGTTGGTGCAGTCTAACCTCAAGTGCTGTGGGCAGTTCTGGGCCCTACAGTTTAAGAAGGATGAGAAGGTCTTTGAATGCATCCGGACGAGGGCAACAAAGCTGCTGACAGAGCTGGAAGGCCCATCCTGTGAGGAGCTGCTGAGGACTTTGGGCTTGTCTATTTTGGAGAAAAAGGAGGCTGAGGGGCAACCTCATCACTCTCTACAGCTTCCAGAGGAGAAGTGGAGAGGGAGGTGGTGAGCTCTTCTCCCCGGGATCTAGTGATAGGACTGGTGGGAATGGTTCAAAGCTGGACCAGGGGAGGTTTAGAGCATTTCTTCACTGAGACAGAGGTCAAACACTGGGACAGGCTTCCTTGAGAGATGGTTGATGCTTCAAGTCTGTCAGTGCTTAAGAAGTATTCAGATAGTCCCCTTAACAACATGCTTTAACTTGGTCAGCCACCAACTGGCCAGGTAGTTGGATGATCTTTGTAGGTCCCTTCAAATGGAAGTCTTCTATATTCTATTTTCACTGCATCTGGACACATCTATATTTAAAACTTTTCACTGAGGAGGTAAGACTCATGCATCCAAGCTAGCCAATGTACATCCCAGATTATAAATCCACAGATAAAATTTTCAGCGCATTCTCACTGCAAACCACAGATTGCTCCATCAATCATCATATTCCTCTGTATCTCCACATAAGGCACAATATATGCTTAACAAACATCTGTTACCAACACGCTGGCATTTCCACTTAAAAAGCTCATGGCTGAAGGATGTTCTAAAGAGCAGAACCCTGCTCCATAGGATACTCCAAGGTAAAAGCTTAAAAATGCTTAAAAATGCTTCAGTTTTTGGAAACACGGGTGGGAGCACTGCCAGGAGGACCTGTAGTCCTCTTAGAATGTCCTGCTTTTCTAGAGACCAGGAGGATCCAAACTGGCTTTGTGTTTTGATGGTAATGGTATAAAGAGGACTGCTACAGAAGCCTCCATTGGACAAAGTTGGAGTGTAGCCAGAGTCATCAAAATTTGCTTTTCCATTATACCCATGCAGGATAGTCAGATGAAAAAGGGCTGCCTGGCAGAGGTGCACTTTGTGTAAGACAGACTTGGTTGGGTAGGCTCCAAGGTGGTTCTCCTCCTTACTATTTAATTACTGTGAACAGAGGTTTTAACAGAGAGATGCTATTTGAGACAAGGCTGGTTAGAAAGATAGCCAGGTCCTTGGAGTTAATAATTAATTATCAAGCATTCTCAGTCTTCCTACATTAACTGCTTACCCTTTTAAATAGTAGTAAACTGGAGATACGTGTCTAATTAGAGAGTTGTAAAATGTTTTGGAGGATTGAACAGAGAGAGAAAACTTACAGAGATGGAGTGGGAGGTGAAATGCTCTCTGGGAGGAAGGGAGATGTGGGAAGGTGATGATGTTGTTACTATGAAAGGCTGTTTTACTTTCTAATGCACTGGAGTCCTAGTTATGTGAAAGGACTGCTGGCTCTGCCTGGCTTCCCAGCTATGTGCTCCCAGAAGAGGTGAAGAAGGTAGCATGCTGGACATACACAGGATTGATTTCTTCCTAGAAGGTCAAAGAAAGACCTTGAAGTCTGCCACTACTATCAATCTAGCAGATTTTATATTTCACAACCTATTAGCAGGCATATCCCCATCCACCCTGAAGATTTTGGAACGTGTATCCCAACAGGCTGGACGAAATGCACAGTAGGTTGGAATTACTGCTAGAAGGAGATAGAAAACACTAGGGCCTCCTACTACAGGGACATACTTGGATTTATTCTTCAGAAACACAGACTCAGAATGCCAACATTTTTATTTTTCTAGTTTAAACAGGGGGAAATAATATAAGATAAGCTATTCACTGTTGGATTTGTGTTGAGTACCATGTGTTCTCAGCCTTTGCTACCAGCACCTTATTAGAGTGTATTACAGGTCAAAACCACACCAAGCAGTTTTCCTGTATTTTGTGCAAACGCTTTTCATTTGCACATTTGTACTCTCCAGTGTACTCTCCTGGGAATTGAGGTCAGTCACATGGTTTAAGACGTTTATTACAAGGCAAAAGGTTTTCTTGTTCCATATGAAATAACATAGCTCAAAAAAAGTTCAACTGAAATAATCACAATGATCTAGTAAGTAACCAAGTAACAGGCAAGCCCTAAAGAATTTGCTTTAAGGGAGCAAATGTTCCTCCTTTTCTAGCTCTAATTTCTATGGCTACATCTCATTCACCAGTTTCCATGCTTATTTCTTCTTGTGTGAATACTTCTCCTTCTACCTCCTCACCTGTAAAAAAATTAGTTAATGACACTTAAAAGATACTGAAATTAGCTTAATTTGAATCGTGTGCAGAATGGCAGAGTTCTGGGGATGCTACCGTGCTCTGGCACAGCAGGAGGCTGCTTTTCTTGAAAGTTTTGAGCAAGTGGCTTTGTTTTTTCTCTACTAAAATATACCACTGAGAATCTTCTGTCTTCATGGGACTAAATAGTGGAGACAATGTTTCTTGGGCAACATATTTTGCATGATAAGATTATAAATTAAAAGACTTCTTACAATCAAAGATCATTTGACATTTTTCAAAAGCATTGGGTGCAAAGACAGTAGTCCCTTCTGAATTCCAATTATTTCAATTACAATCTGCTTTTCCAAACCTCTCTTTCAGTTTCAACCAGATATTTTCTTCTTCATTTTTGTCTTAAACCCGCTGCCATTTGTAATTTAATAATTGCAAGGTTCTGCCTCGGAGGTGCCTGTGCTTGAGTGATGAGCAGAGCACAGCAACCCCTCCATGGGAGCGTTCTTACACCATTACCAGAGGTAACACTTCACCTCAAAGATTCCAGGGAAAGCAGAAAGACTACTTTAAGAAACAATTAATTTTAAGGAAAAAGGTAGAGCATGACTCTTTAAAACAAGAGCATGACTCTTTAAGAAAAGAGCACAAGCAAGCAGCACATTGTCTCAGTTGAAAAAATGACTGAGAAAAAGGCATTTTGCGGGGCTATCTGCTGTTTGAATCAGGACCACTGATCAGGCACGTGATGCCAGGTGATGCCCATCCTATAAGGAATAATCTGAGTTACCTTGTTGTCTTCTAATTCACTGTACTAATTCAGAAATTAAGATTTGCATATGGCAAGCTCATTAAAATCCTCTGTTCAGAACAAGCAAAAATCAAATAATAACTTTAGGATGCATCAAGATGAAGAGAAAAGCCATGGTCAAGTGCAGTACTGCAATGCAATACAGTGTCCCAGATCCGGCCATCCTATCTGCAAAATATGCAATAGAAATAAAAAGGGTTCAGGGACAGGTGACAGCAATGAGTTACAGGCCTGGCAACGTTTCTGTAAGAAGGGAGATTGAAAACACTGGAGCTTTTCCTTTAAAGAGGAAACAAATCAGGCTGGATCGTATAGGGATATATAAAATAATGGAGAGTACAGCAAAGGCAAACACCCTCATAAAGCTCAGAAGGGTCCCATACAACTGAAATGCTACCCATTTGAGGCTAGACAGGATTTTCTGCTTTGCTACTCTGTGCAGTAATGTGTAGAACTCAGTGTCGCAAGGTATTATCCAGACGAAATGTTACCCCTAAAAGGAGTACAATACAGTTGTGTGAATGGCAAGACTACTGATAGCCACTTTATATACAAAAGGAAACCCTCCCCTCACAAACTCCTCCCCCCAACATCAGTGATACCAATCCTCTTGCTTCAGACCACAAGCAGGAGACATTCTGTCCACAGAAAGGGAATTTCTCCCATCAGCAAATACTTTTGCATATTTGCCCACTTAGGAGGCTTTTATATTTTCTTATGTGATGCAAATTTTAAAAAATGCAAGATACTGATGTAAAAGGGTTCCGCTATCATCTGCTGATTCTTAAATTCTTCTGTTTGGGAGGAAATTCATATATGCTAAACAAGAGTCTGTTTGAAAAGCACTTTCTCTTAAGGGCTTTTAAGTGTTCAGGCAAGAGAGAAAAGTGATCATCCTACCCATTTTAACAAGCCTTCGGAGGACCTGAAAAGAAATTTCCTTTTCAGATGGCTTGTGCTCCAGCAGCTTAAAAATTCTGCCTGCCCCCCACCCCCTGCCATGTCACTTCTAATGACTTGGGAGTGATCTAGGCGAAATGCTGGATGTGGCATTGGCACATCAGGGAACACACTCATTCTTAGTAAACTTTTAGGGAACAGACAGCTTGTTTCAATAGATTTACAATATCAGCTCCTGAAAGGACCTGCCACAGACATACCTTCAAGATTTATGAGTCTGTCATTCTCTATGACCCCATCTAGTTCTTCCCAACAGAGCCCAGCGAGCTGTTACACGTATGGCAACCACCTTTTTTAATATCCTGTATTACTCCTTTCCAGAAAAGCAAATAAGTACACTGCAAACCAACAAAACACTTTGCATTGCTATCCATAGGTTTCTGGTTGTGACTTTCTTGACATCTTTACACAAACACATGAATGCAGGTTCTTCCTTTATACAAGGATGGTCCTTTTCTGGACCAGAATCAGTATTTCATGGACAACAAAACTAAGACACAAGCACTGGTCATTGATTTTTCTTGGGAAGACAAAAGAAGCTGTGTGTTCCCTCCACACAGCTTCATTTCCACTGAACTGGAACGGCAAGCTCTGGCCTTTCTGACCACAACTGAGAAGAGACTATCACCTGCTTTTGCATTTCATTAGGAGACATTCCTGTGACATCCTGGCCTAGGAAGCACAGCTCAAAACACAACCTATTTCCTAGAGTTCCAGCCTGCAAAGATTTTGGTCACCTATGTCCAACCACTAATTTACTGAGACAAATCTCCATTTTGAGCCTCAATTTCTCACACCATGAAATGGGGTGACTAATAGAGACTTTTCTCCAAGGGTAAATTAATTAAAATATTTTCAGATTCAGAAATGACAGGGACTACTGAACTAGATAAATTCAAAGTAATTCCCTATGCTCTGGCATAGATCTGACAACAACTTATCTACGTATGCTTTTAATAGAGGTTAACATTTTCATTTTCTCTAAGCATATTTTAGGTTCTATCACATAAAAACAAAGTATACACAAGGCACCACAAAGCAGAATGCACCATCATTAATTTCTGCAAAGCAGACTTGGTGTCTGTGAAAACACTCCAGGTAACTCAATAAATTAGAATAATAAACACAGGGGAAACCAGAGAACAAGCAAGGACAGGGCAGAAATCACAAACGGAGGCCGACAGCATAAAATATATAGTACACCAGCAGTCCAAACTGGGCGTCTGTGAGGCACTCGGGAGCTGCTGGGAGGCACACATGAGGTGGAGGATATCCAAGTCTTGGTACTGCTTGCTATTACTCCTTGAATCTCAGATGAGCAATTTTAATTTAAATATCACTGTGCATCTGCCACCAGGGCCTCTCCCTGCAATGCTTGCAGGGAGATCTTCAGTTGGCAAAGCACAGTGCAGCCCCTGTAGCCACAAACACACAGGGAAGGAACATTTGCTGATGCAAACACAAGCCCCAGCAGCAGCGAGCGGCCCCTAAGGCTTCAATGCTGCAGCAGCAGGGGATGTCCGGCTGCTGTCAGCAGGACGGAGCCTGGTGTGAGCCAGGGAGATGGAAAGAGTTTCATTTGCCCACAGGTGCTACACATTGCTCTCTGCCTGCAGGCAGGGAGCTGTGGAGAGGGAGGATGAATAACTGTGCCTCTAAACAGGTTGCTTTTGGCTTCTCTACGCAGTATGTATTCCTGCAGAAGGGAAATCAACCCCAGAGGAGAACAGAAGGCAGCTTTAAACCTGGGAAAACTTTCTCGTAGGAATGTTTGCTCACTCTTCATGCACCTTCCATTGTGTGCTAATAATTACATCCGTCTGCACTCCCCTAGCTCTTCCAACCTGTCACTGCCCACACAAGCTCTGCCCCTGCACCCCTACATCCCTTCTACTGCTCCAGACCTATTTCTTCCCCCAGCACATCAGGCTTATGCATCTTAAGTGCTCGCTTCTGCAGTTTCTCCTATTTCAGTCTGAAGCCTCTTCTGAACAGAAAGTACTGTTCACATAAAAATGACAAGGACAGGCAAAAGAATAAGGTTGTGAGGAAAGATTCAGCAAACTTGCTCCATTTTCTGCCCGGATCAAGACCTGAACCCACAGGAAGCCTCCTGAGATACTATCTGCTGCAAATGTACGGTGACATTTAAGAGACCTCCCAGTGAGTCCTGGGAGCAGTGGGATGAACTTCTAGGGGAAAGTTTTCTCTTTGCTACGCAAGGAACTGATGCTATTTAT
>NW_009953386.1:2227428-2239164 GCF_000747805.2 Chaetura pelagica | reverse complement strand
AAAAGTTTTCTCTTGGATACGCAAGGAACTGATGCTATGTATAATGATTCCTGCCGTCCCCAACTGGGCATGAAGACAATCAGCATCTGTCCAGGCCCTCGGGGTGACTACAGAACCGGAGATGTTGTATATGTATCTGTGCAATGCCTGCTGCTATAGCACGAAAGCAGAAGCTTAGCTAGAGAGGGGCTGTAAAGGGCTTAGCCAGGGCTGGGAAAATGAAGGGCTGGGGAAGGGGTTTGAAGGAAAGGGGATGGTACCAAAAAGGGCGGGATTTGCATGTAAGTGGCTGTTACTTGAGATCACACAGATGGTTTCTCTTTAGCTGCGGTTTTAAAAAGTCCCTTGTCTACTCTGCTGGAGGCCCTTTCCTGCCAGAGCCAAACCTGGAGCTCCCATATGGAAGAGGAGAGCTCAAAATTCTTTGAAAACAGAGAGTGCATTATGCTGGGGAGCTGGGAACTGGAATTCTGTACAGGTAGTATCACACACCTTTATGTACTTGTCATGACTGGGTGAAGCCCATGAACAGCACTCTGACCTGGTCCTCTTGCCTGGCAACTGGTTCCCTCCACACTCAGCCTCAATCACCACTACTGTCTGCAAGCAGCCCCACTTCCTCTTATGCTGCATAGCAGTCCCCTGGTTAAAATTCCTCTGACTTCAAGAGTGGCCCTGCTCGTCTCCCCCACCTCCTTCTGCTCCCTCCCTGCTCATACGGAAGTTTTATCTCTTGCTTCTCCCTCTGACACATCCAGATTCCTTGCAAGGGGAAACCTCCATGCTGCAAGGCCCCTTTGGGGCATCAGTCTCCTGCTCTTCTCCTTTGCCCCAGCAGCAGCACAGACAATTGCTTTCTTGCTCCATTAAGCCAGTAAATGAGACTGGTTTAGCTCAGCATCGTGAGCCAGTGCTCTGAGCCCAGGATCTGTCTCAGCACAAGAAGTAACACCAATCTGAACACAGAAGCGAAGGGTGGATTTGTGAGTTTGGCACCACGCTCTTCTACTCCCAGACACTAAGGAGAGCAGCTTCTTGAGACCAAATCAAGCAAGCTAACATAGCCTGCAAATGTTTTGGGGCTTGGCCAGGTGATTGCTGCTTTCTTCGAGGCCATCCACCCTGCTCCGGGAGAAGATAAATCAATACAAGGCAACATCTGCCAAGATATTGACTTTGGCTCTGCTCACAGACTGCCTGCACTTCAGAGATGGGTAATATTCAGCTTGATTATCTCTCACCACTAAGAGGAAGTTTCTCTCTATGCTTAAAATCACTGGGATGAGCCAATCGATGTCTGGAAGAGAAATGCTGACAAGAAAACATGAGGTGGAGACAGGACGAGAGTGGACGATAGGTGAGCAATGGAGAAAGTCTCTGGCAGCTTGCCTGGCCAGGTTAGCATCAGCCCAGGTCACTACAGCCAAAGAAAGATTAAGATCAAACACACTCATCCAAACTTAACAGCAAGCCCTTGTACACTCTTCCCCAAACAGCTTTTCCTCTCTTAACTTGTTCCTCAACCTCCTAAAACATCCTTTCTCTACCTTCTCTCACATCCTCACTCCACTCAAGTTTTTTGGTTGTTTCATGTGTCTCTCTAAGTCACCCAGTTCACTTTTTAAGGCATGACATTCAGAGATTGCAAGGCTTGCTTTCTGCCCTGCTTTGTGTCTTGTGTCACATGCCACCTGCCCAGTGGTGAAAAGCCCTAAAGCGTTCATACACTGTACCATGTCCACACCTCAGGTAGACCCTGAATCTCACAGGCTTATATCCTAAGGTACAAGGTGATGTTACACCAGAGAAAGGTGATATTTCATTAGCAGAACATGCTGACAAAGCCTCATGAGGTGAATATTCAGCAACACCAACAAGCTTTCCCAGCATAAAGCACTGAGCCCTCTTTTTTTTTTTTTTCCTATCAGACTTGAGGTAAAACATTCTCCAAGTTCTGTGGCCCTCCAAAAGCAGTGGATGAGGAAAAGATCTGAGTGCCTCTGAAAGAATATCAGTTTTAGAGTTAGTCTTGACACTGATTCCTACTTCTATTTGCCAGACAGGTTAAGTTTCACATGCTTAGACTAGAATGACACTGACTACAGACTCCTTGAAGCACACTACAGTCCTGCGATGGAAGAAGGGCAGCCACATTAGAAGAAATGGGTAAAGACCTCCCAGCCAAGCCCATTTGGCTTCTTGCTGTGGTTCTTCTCTGAACCTTTCAGCTGTGTTTCTGCCCATGCTCCTGCCATTCTCTGAGCCTTAAGGCTGCACAGAATTGAGAAGCAGGGGTGGAAGAGACCCAAAGGAATCATCTAGTGTGATCTTCTCTGTGAAAGATGGGTCAGCCCTACTTTGTCATTTTTGGCATCTGTCACCCCTCATACATGTCTAGTCTGTCCTTAAAGCCCTCCAATGACGGAGCTACATGGCCTACCAAGGCGATTTGATTCAGTGTTTTGCCATCTTTACTGTTGCAGAATTCTTACTGCCATTCAGCCTGTCTCTCTTACTGCAATCTTATATAATTTTTCCCTGTCTTCTCCTGCAGAAAACACAGTTCCTTTCTTTTTTATCTTAGGTACCTGCATATTGTAACTGATATCACACACAGTCCCCTCTTCCTTAGGTCTAAAAGCCCCATTTCCAGCCATCTCTCCTCACTAACTATGCTGTCTAGACTTCTGATCATTTCCACTTCTCTCTTCTGGACTTCATCCAACTGCTCCACATCTCCCTAGAAATGTAAAGTACCCCAAATAGACACATGACTCTTCTTCAGTGTATACAGTGATTAGCGAGCAGCCAATACTATCCCTGAAGCAGGGACACATCTAGAGTAGAACACAGTGTGGCATGCGGTAAGATGGTCCAGAATGATGCTGTAAATCTGCTGCATGCCCTGCTTTCTCTCTTCTCTGAGAGCTGGATGCTGCTTCCACTTTGAGCTTCATGTGGGGAAAAAAACCCAATAGGCATTTAAAAGACTAACTGATCTGGCTATGTCCGAGGTCCTTGACTCACCTGGCACCACTTCCCAACTCAGGCAAGAAGAAAGGTGCAGGTGTTCCTCCACCTTGGGACACACTTTTCCAATTGATAGACCTGCATGTCTCTGACTCATCGCCAGTACTGGAGACCAGCCAGGAGAGTAGGAACTGAAGAAATGCCACTGTAAAGGCCAATGAATACGCATGAAGCATGTTACGCAAGAACCCCTGTGGACACCCTTGCCCTGGTAAAAGTCCTACAGATGGCCCATCCCTAAGCACAGCTGATGCAGTGGGGAGGATGTGTGGGTGGACAGATATTTTGATATTTAGCTGAAAGGACTAAAATGGGCTTAATACAGTGCTAGGAAGACAGATTGCCTGCAGCACCTTCTGCTCCTGATTATGGATGCCAATCTCAGGTTTCCCTTAGGTGTAAAAGCAGCCAGGATGCATGTGTTTCCCCAAAGGCTCACAAAATGTCCCAGTCTCACAAAATGAAGGCACCACAGAAAGATAATAAAGGGTGATTGTGACTAGTACCAAGAAGCATCCATGCTGCAGCATTAGCAGCTGGCTTTAGTTTTCTGCAGCATCTTATGGCTCCACACCAAACATGTGGGGCTGTCTCTGGAATTTCTGGAAAGCCTCTCCTGCAATGGACAGATCTAGCTGAAATTACCCTAACTCATGAGCTAAAGACCTGCTGCTTCTCTTCTAGGTCTGGCACTTTGAACACTAAGGACTTTCCATAAGAACGTACCAGCTTTGTCTTTTAAATGCACCTGCCGCCTGCATAAGAAAATCCCAGTTCTGCACCCCAGTATTGATCTGGGTCACCAATGTCATCTTCATGCAGGAATGTCAAGCTTCTCACCCAAGAAAGAGCTACAACAAAGGAAAAAAAAAAAACAACCTAGCTGCCCCCTTCCAACTTCCAGCAGTAGAATCACAGCACACCAAGGAAGCACAGCAGCATGTTTCTCTGCTGACAGCAGCAAGGTGGCTTTCACACCAGCTTCCAGCCTCAGCTCTTGCCCATCGACCAGCTGATCGATGGGCTTTCCTTCGACTTTGTTTCCAACTTGGGCTGCAATTGAAAGCAGGAGAAGCAGATCACTGGGATGCAACAGACATCCAACTATATTCCTGCTAAGAAGAGAAAGAGCTTCACTGATGACACAGCCCCCTCCCACACACACTCCTTTCTATTAAATCTCAGGACAAACTAGCACTGGGCATTCTGTGTAGGAACAGAAAATAAATACACTGGGAATACTCTGCAGGCTCAGCCTGAATATAGAGCGTTGATTGAGTGGCCAGGCCAAACAAGAGAGCTCAGAGCCTGCTCTGTCATCTACAGCAAAAAAGCCAGGGTTCATTTTTGCTCACCCATCCTTCTCTGCTTTTCCTCCAGCCCCCCATTCTTGTTCTCAGGTCCAAAAGTGAGATAAATTCAAAAGAGATAAGAGTTGACCAAAGAGAAAGAAAGAAAGAAAGAAAAGGAAGATGGGCATGTTGGGGAGGGGTAGAAGGTGAGTAGGAGACAGAGAGAAAAAGCAAAGGAGGGAGGAGATGGAGAAGGCAAGGAAGGGTAGTGACAGACAATTTCATTGAGCAAGGTGGCAGGCTAGATGGGGGACCATGCCAAGCAGAGGGAGCTGGGTGTAATTTGCAAGAAGGGAGACAGGATAGAGAGATTTCAGGTCTGTCTCTCTGATGAACTTTATCCACCCTTCATCTATCAGTGGACAAATCTCTGCCAATACACTCTCCTCTTTCCTTGCTGGCAAAGACTGCCAAGGATGGCAGTGGAGGGAAGGCAGATGAGGTACAGCATGTGCACTACTCGAAGGCTTTGGGCGCTCTCCAAGTCTCAGTAGTAACTATAATAACAACAGGCCCTAAGGAGTGGGTCTAATTGGTGAAAGAGGTTAAGTCCTTTTCTGTTCCTCATCAGGATGGGATCTCCTATTACTGCTGCCCACATTTAGTACAGTCTAAGGTGCATTGCCCTCATATGCTGCTCTGAACTGTTTACTCCCCAAAACCATGGCTGCCTTATGTAGCCTCCTGGGGAGAAAAGCAATCTGACTATTCTTTATGCTTTCTGCCTGGACTTGATTATTTTTTAATAAACATGAGGCCAGTACTACCCAAAGCCTCTCCCTCTGCATACCCCATCAACAAGTTGATCCATTTCAGTCAACTGTCACCAATGGGAAAGTTGAGGGGGAAAGTCACTAAAAGGGTGCTGCATTTGCTTAGCTTTATATCAGAAGGTCCCAAAGTCAGCTATTTACAAGGTACTTGCTTACAAGTCTAAGTCACAGCTGAGGACACAGCCAGCACCCCTATGTCATCCCCACCACACCCAGGAATGATTTCAATTAAATAGCCACGTCATCCAAGCAACAGACAAATAAGCTTGCATGGTTGTACGGCAGGTGTCTGCCAGCAACTGGATCGATGTGTGCATTGTTTTTCCATGACATCTTGAAGGACTCTGGGAAGCAGCTTGCTCCCTCACATTTGCTCCAGCCTCTGACTGCCTCTCTGTGGTGCTGCCAGCCATCCCAATGGTCAGTGGCATGGTGTCACTGGGTGGTGACAGCAGTGACTGGCTAGAGAAAGTTAGCCAATGCATCCAAAAGGGACTACTTAAAAAGGAGTGATCTGCTTTGGCCAGGGTTGAATGCTGGAGTTTTAAGGTCCTTGCAGGTTCTGCTGTTCAGAGAGCAAAAAGGTGGTGGTGGGAGATGTCTCTGTGGCAGAGGAGAAGGGTGTGGCTCTCTGAGGTCCTCACCCTGCTGTCAGGAACAGCCCTGCTAACCAGATGCAGCCAGAGTAAGTCTGCAGGGCCAGCGCACTTCCAGGGCCAGCTGGAGGTGAGAGACAGAGCGTGCTTGAGAAATGGCAGGGGGCTGTGGAAGGGCCACCCCCATTTAACCAGCGTGCAGAAGGCTAAGGAGACAGCAGGTGGCAAAGCAGGGAGGGTGGGCTGCAGTAGCCCTTCCCCATCTTCTTCCACCAGCTGAAAACCTCCCCTGTCCTTTGACTCAAGGGAACTGCTAATAAACCTGCCTGCTCTGAAGGGACAAGCAGGCTTCACTGAGCAGATGTCCCTGCTTATATGAGGAGGGGGTTTCAAATGCCCCTTCCCCCATGAAGCCCTAATAAACAACCATCTCAGCTGGCACAGGCTCCCCACTCTATAGCTGCAGGGAGGGAGACCACAGATCATGTTATATTGTACGTGGCAGAGGGGGGACAATATTTTTTCAGGGAGTAATCACTCTCTGAATCTCACTTTTCTCCAAGCTCAGACAACACACCAGAACAGATGAAGATTTCCTAGCTGCAGTACTCAGTAGGGTCAGTACCTTGTAGTGGTGATGTTTTTCTCCCCTCTTGAGCATTTTCCAATTCCAGCATGCTTATTTATGCCTGGTCCCCTCTGTCACACACTCCATTCTTTTCCCTGACAAGTTAGAAATGGTCCTGACCATGAGCAAATACCTGCTGACTCCTGTTGGGAATCAGAGCTGGGGGTGGGAATGGGGCTCACTATGAAGGAGCTGGTGTGAAGGAGTCAGCCAGGCCTTGTCACTGTGGCTCCTTTCCTCCAAAGGAAAAGAAAGAGATAGTGATGTTAGAACACTTTAACCTTTCTTTTCCTGAACTTGATAGGCTTGGCCCGAGGCACCTTCCCTAGCAAAAACAGGCTGCTGTAAGATTGATTGGTTGGGTGCAGAGTTTAAAGGTAATTTTCTCTTGTCACATGCACATAAATTACTGTGGCTCAAGCTGTGATCAGCTCCATGTCGCATGTGTTCAACTATTTTTATGCCCAGGCTGTGATGAGGGGTTTTAAGAACTGCGTCCAGTGCTCCCCAAGCAGCATCTTATATAAATATTTAACAAGAGCACCACAGTCATACACACAAAATTAGTGTCTGGAGGGGGTGGGAAGGAAGGGGCACATTCCTGCAGATCTGTTCAGCTAGGGACTTCCAGCTGGAGAAGTTGCAGCTAGAGCCTTGTTTGCTCAGCTACAAACCTGTTTAAAATGTTCTGTCCATGAACATCAGGGCAAGAAAAACTCATTCACTCTGATTATTCACAAGGGGGGGAGAAAAAAAAAACATGCACACAAAGGAAGCACAGCTGCAGCCAAAGTGAATTAATTTTTAACATTCATGAAAATATTCACAGAACACTCCAGTGCTATTTGCCTAAATTCTGCTCTTTGGAGTAAACACTTGAGCCAGCCCAGGCTGCATGCTTTAGGCACAATACCACATCAGGGATTAGGGGTGGCTTTTGGCTCCAAGTCACAGATTCACACTATGTCCACAAGTACACGTGGCTCCCTTCAGTTAAGGCACAAGACTCACAGTCTGCTGCTGCATTGTTCCTGACTCTTGGCTCTGTCACAGCCAAAACAACTTTGCAAGTACCCACAGCCATCACATTCCTCATCCTTTGCAACCTTATACAGCAACAAAGACAAGCTCTCTGCCAAATTTAACACAAAAACAATGACAAACAATGACAATGACAACTCTGGCCTGCACCTGGTGTGGGGGTGCAAACCCTTTTCCTTCCCTCTGCTTCCCCCTCCCTTCTCAACTCATCCCCTTCATTGGTTCCTTTCCCTGAGCATCCTAAGCAGCTCACACAAGGGAAAATGCTACAGCACACAAGGGAGACTCAGCTGAAGCCCTGAAGACAAGAGCTGTGTGCGTTGTCTCTTCCTCCTCCATAAATACAGCTGAGACGAGGACTGGATAATTGGCTAAGTGTCTGTCAGCTTAATAACAGAGAGAGAGAGACACACATGAGAGGGAGAGATTCGTGTTTACTATTCTAAGTCATGGATGCTGCCTGACAGTGGATTTCAACATGAGATTTTTTTGCACAGAGAGGTGTGAAAAGTGAACAGATGTGCAGTTCTGAGACACAGTCTCCCTTGCCTGGCCTTGTGCAAGTGTGGATGACCAACCTGGGATGGAGAGTGCTGAGGTAGCTGCCATGCAAGTATCATCAGGTTCAAAGTTAAAAGTATCACTGGGTTCCTACACTGGAAAGCACCATCACCAGCCCTGATGAGAGAGACACTGTCAACACTAATGCACTAAGTCACACTATGTTAGGGGCAGCGACAGCAGTGTGTCTCCAATATGGTCACCCTGATGTCCCAGAGAGAGGTGGGTGCAGTGGCTTTGTAAGGGGTGGCTCCAAAGCTGTGTGAACACCCCAATTTTGTTCCACAACTGCACACCAGCAGGGGTTGGTGTTTGGGGAGCTGGAGCCCTCCCGTTCATAAATTGAGTGCTCCTCTAGGAGCTCACCTAAGGAAAGCACTGATGAACAGAAACCACTTGGGTGTGTCTCGCCCCTCACAGAAGGGTGGGAGGGTGCGTGAGTGGAACAAGCCTCCCGGCTCTTCAGAAGCTTTCATCACTTCCTCCTACTACAAAAATGCAAATTTCAGTGTGAAAGTGGTTCAGGTTGCTACTAGAAAAGGACAGTATTGGCCAGATCTACCGTGGTGTTAATCACTGAGGAAGAGGAAGATGTAATATTCTGTTCATTCACTGCTTTTTTTCTTTACAGCTGTAGTAACTGAGGCACATCAAAGCAAAAGGGCACTTCCAGCACTAGCAATGGTTACTGAGGCTCTCACCAATACAAAACTTGCAACTTTACGAAGTATACGAACGTTTGTACAACTACATACAAGAAAACACATTCCATTTCTAAACAGAAACACACACGTGCACACAGGCATGAGTAAGCATGCAGCCTCCAAACTTCATGCAGATGTGTTTCTGCAAAATATCTGCTGAACTGCAGCCCAGTCTGAGTGGGCCCAGTTCCATCAAGTTAGCGCTGACCAAAAATGCTCAACCCCAGTGTAATCAAGAGAGCTGCAGCAAGGCTATTTCTCCTCTCCTTGCATGGGCCAAGCACAATGGGGGCACTCTCGGGTAACAGCTGTCCTCTCCCGAGCAACTCAGTTGCTCCTAATAAAAATCTGCAGAAATATACATGCACAGGGGAGATTGCCTGTTCAGATTATTTTGAAACAGCTGTTTTCTAGACAGAGGTGAAACTCATTGTTATTAGTTCCCATTACTTACCATAAAACCGGACACGTTAGACGTTGCTGAAGCCTGAAGAAAATGCTTTGGTGTCAGACTCAGCTGAAAATCACATTAGTTTCTTCTTCAGCGAGAGAAGAGTAAAAGAAAACTCAGTAAATTCCTGACTTCACCCTTGTGCCCTCCATTGCACTTACTCCAGCAGAGCACAAGTTCACACAAGCCAGAGTGGATTTTGATGGACAATAAAACCAGGTACCTTCAATGAAAATGGTTACATTCAGCCTCACAATAAGCGTGTTGAAGCCCCATCGCTGTGTCAGCAGCGAGCTCTGCCTCCACAGCTCCATCAGAATCAGATACCTGTGGGTCTGCATATAAAGGGCAGGTACGTGTAATATATATTTTGAAAACTTATAGTTATGAGATGGCCAATTCCAGTAACTGTGAGCTATTTTAAGACTGGGTCTTTTCTCATTACCTGCTCGGGAGGGGAGCAAAGTGGAAGAGGTACTGACTCTAAGACACTCCAGGTAACATGTATCACTATATAAATTTTAATGCCAACTAAGTAGGAAAACATATGGTACTTAGCTGCAAACTGAAGTGTGTGTGCAGACTCAGGGGAGGAGGTTAAAGTCATACAGTCTGATACTGTCTCTCCTCCTCCATCTTTCTGAGTGCAAATTACACATACAGTGTTATTAAACATACACAATTTTACCAAAGAGCCTTTTCTAATATTCATTTCACCTTTGCTTGTGATGGGTTAGTCCCACTTTGCAGAAAAGGTGGTATTACAAAGGCCCCGCTCACCACTGGGCACCCCACATATAAATACTGTGCATGTAGATGGAGAGATGCTAATTTCCAGCCTCTGACCATACACATATTGCAACTTCCTTTATCATATGTATGCACACACACTCACATAGCGATATATGCATGTGTGCCTTCATATAATGGCACCATCTGCTGCTAGGCCTAGAAGTTTTGCAACATCATCTGTTATTACATTTATACAGGGTTTTTTTTAAAGGAAAGTATCAGCAGAGTACAGCCCCTTTTGCACAAAATCTGACATAATATCTCCACACATGTACACTAGATTTCATAATGAAGGCTCTGCATATACTGGTGAAAAAGAAAAGTGTTTGTTTGGGTCTTGTACTCAATATCAGTGCAGATGAGGATGTACTATGGAAACCTCATTTGTCACATTTGCTGGGTTGTTGCATGGCTGAGCCAAAGGCAACACAAGCTAATGGATAGGTCGGTAGGCTGAGTGTGCCTGAGCCCTGCTGAGCAACCCTGGGCAAGTCCCCTCACCTCTGGCTGCCTCCTGCCCACTCCCAGCCTCTGCCCCTCCCAGTTAATAGTCGACATGCCCTGCAAAGATGGGATCTCTTACTCTGTGCTCGCTTGGCACTTAATACAAAGGGTGCCTCAACTTTGTGGTGGCCTTTAAGTGCCACTACAATACTACTAATAACCAAGGTTACAATTTCACTGCCAAGACTGTATTATTATGTAGCATTATACCTTTGAACATGCCTATTCTCATTTCTAGCAAAGGGCTCAGCTCAGTGCTGTTATAAATTATATGCTAATTTGAAGCGTAATATGAACAGCCTTTACTTTTCTTTTTAAATCACTGTATAGGGCATAAACTTTGTTGTGATGCTGTGTTGCTCCTTTGTCTGAGGTGCCTTTGTCCTCTAGCTTAGCTCTCCATGTAGAATATCAGCAAAATAGCGGGAAGCCAAAACTAGAGTTTGCATAAATTGCATATATTGCAGGATTACACCAACAGCGCTATCATTACTGCTGGTAATTTGATTCTAGCCCATCCTTTGATAGATGTAACTTGAAGAAACCACATACCCATTAGGATAGAAGTTCCTAAATGTGCTATCAGCCTGAAACTTCATATCAGTTAAAAATACCTAGTAAAAGTAGAAATTGCACACTCAGTTAAATGCTGGTTTTCATCAGTGCATCAGCATCAGATTGATTTAATTCTGGATGAAAAGTTGATGCTTGGAAAATCTCAAGAACAATGAGCCAAATTCTGGCCTTGGCGAGATGCCAGTTCTCCAATGGGCTGAGCATCATCTGAGCACTGCTCAGCAGTTTAAGCCCTGTATGAGTCACTTGTACCTCTTTATTAGCAGTCCCCAGGAATCTGCCCCAAAGACAAATGTGGTATTTCTGGCAGTGCCCTTGGGGTTTGGTGGAATTGTACTGGTATAACTGAGTGGATGGGAACGGGGATGTGACCCATTTTGATTCCAGCTAGTGATGAACTCCATTTCAGAAGTCACTACAAGCTAAATTTGCTCTTGTGCCAGGACTACTGAAAGGCCTGGAAAACCTGCAAGCCCCACTGATGTCCTCAGAATGGTGCTTTAAAGGCACTTTGGGTAACAGTACCCGAGAGAGATGATCTTATTTGCTGACATGTACAGGCGTCTGGTCCTACAGCATGAATTGATTCCATTGCCATTTTGCTTCTAACCCATCTTAAGGGCCAAATACAGAGGCACAATTCCCTCTCTCCTCAGTTTGCAACAGCTGCCCTTTCCTATTGCACGTCTTGGCTTAGCCAATGTCCTCCTATTTCTCATTCTTTCCCT
>NW_009953386.1:2222822-2227355 GCF_000747805.2 Chaetura pelagica | reverse complement strand
CCCTACACTGAAAATGCATACCAAAGCACAGGTTCCCTTGCTTGACTCACCCAACAGTTGCAGGGTACTTGAGGTGGAAAAGGATGCTAGGGGCAGGTAAACAGAAAGGAGATTTGGGGTTGGGACTTGTTTTTCTTTTCCCATTTCAGTTAGTTTTGGGGGATATTTTGTGTGCTTGTTGTTCAAAGATTCTTCTTCTCCCTAACATCAAGCAGAGAAGTTGCATACAAAACCTGACAAGCTCATGACTGTGATCTTGCAAGCAAAAACATTGCCAGGAATTGTAGCACACAGTTCCCTCCCAATACTCAAAATAAGGTTCAGTGTCCTTCTTAACTTGCTGAAGACAGAGTTAAAAAATGAAACTTTAGTAAATCTGACAAGCTGTCTGATACACAGTCTCATCTTTGAAGCATCCTGCTCTCTTTTCTTGGTTGCAGCTGGCCAAAAACCAGAAGCTCTGCCCAGCCCTTCTCACCTGTTGCAGCTCTCAGACACCTCCCCCCTTTTGAGCCTTGCTCTAAGGAGCTGATCATTACCCTTTTCCCTATGGATAGTCTATCACAAGCTATTTTTATTCTCTCCCTTCACAATTCCCTGACTAACTCCCCCATGCCAAATACTCACTAAAAGTCATCAGCTTTCAGCAAGGCCAACAAATGAATCAAATCTGATGCCAGGTCATTTAGGAGATAAGCCAGTATAGAGTTAGGAACATTTTTTAAAAGTCCATAGAAAAATAATATTTTAAATGCCACAGCTTAAAAAAAGTCATATCCAAACTTCCTAGAACAATTCTATTCTGAGTAACAAGCTGCAGAGGAAGGGCTTCACTTAGGAACATTAGGGCTTATAATAAACTACTTTTCTCCACTTCATAGATCAGTCCACCCACCCATACTTCCACCTACCAGTGTAACACTATATACAAATGTAGAAGGCCGCAAAGGAGAAGGATCATCCAGAATACCCTGTCCTCAGTGTTTTGCAAAGTGATTTGTGCCACAATTTACATGAACAAAATGTTTTTTGTTGTATTAACACTAGGTACATCACTTTTAATTCTCTCCAACAATTCTCTCCAATTTTTCCTCCCTCCTACATTTACATTTCCTGTCAAGCTACTGGATGGAGCTACTGGGCAGTGCTGCTCCACACTCCCTTCTCCCTCTGAAACAGATGCATAGCAAAGATAGGTGATACCATCTCCGTAGAGAAATCTCTTACAGAGGTACCTCTCTATGGAGGTAAAGATCTGCTCTGAGCACAGTTAGTACAGATCATCTAATATTTTTTCTTCATCTAGCTTCTCCCTTTGCATTGTCGCTAGTGGATCTATAGGCAGGAAGAGCAAGATGCTGGGAGTTTTCCAAACACAAGGATGTCTTAAAGTGAGCTATGTTTTGGAGGGGCAGAGAAAACAGCAAGGAGGAAGCCAGCAAATAACCATTGCTTTAAAACTGAAATGCCATCCTAGAGGACCTAAAGTATACTGGACACAGGGAAATCTCACCACTTCCAGCCTCATGTGGCAGTCCTGTCTCCCAGCACAGCCTGGGTTCTGCCTCTCCTCTGAAGGAGTAACTTAAATGTCCCAGAAACCTGGGGCTGGTCCCAGGGAAAGGGAGGGGAGACAACTGCCCTTCCTAGGAAACATGAAAAGAGTATAGCCAGCCAGACCCGCTTAAAGAGCTTAGGAAGGCAGCTGAGAGAGGTAAAGCCTGTACACTGGCCACAGTCTCTTTGACAGAAACACTGCCTGCCAAGAACACTGAATTGCTTGGGGCAAGCAGTTGCACGGCCGGTTCATGTGCTGCTCCTGCAGACTGTGCCATTTGGCACACATCTGGCTGACACAGCTGGATCATCATACTCAGGTGTTTTATTTTAGTGCCTGACATAACATTGGCAAGCCACACACAAACACTGAAGCCACTCTCCCATGCAGCCTCATCGAGCTTGCTGAAAAATGCTTCACATGCAGCACATGCAGGCACCATCTCCACCATCCACTCAGTCCTCTCTGCTGCAAATGCAGCTTTAGCACACAACGTCTAGATAAACTCCAAAGCCCCAAGGTTAAGTGGAAAATAGAAATCCACTGACCCCTGGCTGGGCAAGTAAGCTTAATGACTTGTCTGCTGCTGTATGTACCAAACATATGCCAGCAAACATCTGCCTGAGCAGTCTCTCCAAAATAAATGATTGATGGAAGTGATTTGCCTTTAAAAATGGGGTAAGTCAGCTGGGAGTCCTGCTAGAAAAGGGTTAATGGGATGTATTAATTGCTAGTGAGTGGAAGGGAGAGGAAAGGAACCAGGAGTCAGAGGCAACACCCCTTGTTAGGTGCTTACTATGTTGCATCTAAACCCTTTGCATAGGCAAGGCAGATGAATTACTCTGTAAATCCTGTTACTCTGTGTGGATAAATCTTACATGCAAGTTAACAAGTCTGGAAAGCTGGGGAATGGAAGCTGCTGAATGGATATTCCAGGATCAAACCAAACCAGCACACAGGAGTTAAGAGAAGAGATACACACACGTATTTTTCTTCCAGCATCCTTCTTCCCTGATCTCATCTTGCTAGCTCACATACCCCTCTGTCATTTAATGGGAGGGATACAGGACACAGGGAATCATGTAGCAGACCATTTGGTGACATCTAGCAGGATTTATTTCAGAGAAAGAGAAAGAAAACTTTGCTGCTGCTGTTAGCTTTGCTAGGGAATTGCTCCCTTGGCACTTCAGGGTTTGTGCACTATCAGCTCCTCATACAGATTACAGACTTATTTTAAATTATGTCCAGTAGTTTATAGCCCTAATACACAGCATGTGCGTGCACACACACATGCACAAAATTTTCCTTCAGTAGGGAAGTTACTGCAGGTAAGTTGAATAAGGCAGAATTTGAAAAAGAAACCCACAGGAAAAAGATGACTGCATTTCAGCTACTTGGGACTCCCCTGACTGAAAGCTCAAGTAGCCTCAGAACTACCTTTAGAAAACCTGCATGACAAATACAGAAATATAGCACTCGATACTACCAGTGAACAAGTCTTCATGTGCAAAGACACCCTCATCACAACCACTCAGTCACGCTGGCACAGCATACGCTCTTTTACTTAGCCCTGCAAAAAAAACAGCACAGTGAACGAGATACAAGCTTCATAAATGTTGGAGCTCTTACACCATTTTTTCACCAGCCTTCTCAACTACTGTATCCATCTCCCCTCCATACAGGCAGAAAAACAGATGAATAAAATTAAAAGCCAGAGTTTCCCAAAAGAACTTGACTAAGAGTTCTGGCAGCACCAAGGATAAAGTTTTTGCATAGGTACCAAAGAAGTATGGGTAGATCAATAGAACATCTGGCAAGCACAGCTGGATCCCTTTTCGATTTCTCTATTGATACTGCAGGGCTGGTGGAAAATGTACGTTCACGAGGGCTGGCACACAAACAGATCTTTCCCCAGTGAAATTCTTTTGATCCAGAGACTATACAGAGGAAAGTAGTGGCAAGAGGTTTTCAAAAGCTTTGCGATTTGTTGGGGTTTTTTTGGTTGTTTTTTGGGTTTTTTTAATATTAAAGCACAAACACACACGCAGAGCTCGTTTGTAGCAGCTGCTGCTACTGCAGTTCGAGAGGTAAAATAACACACTCTCACCGAGACATACACACACAAACCGACATCACATCATACGCATGTGTTGCATATGTAAAAACATAGATACACACAAGCACAGAAAAGGAAAAGTTGGCAAAACGCCCTACCTGAGGATGGCTGTGTCCCCCTGCCTCACGGTGATGTTATCGGTACCTCGGGTAAAATCCACGCTGCGGACTGGCAGCCCTGTAGGGAGAAGGCAAAGCAATCTCAGTAGGACCAGCGGTAATTGTTTCCGATCAGGCTGAGCCCTTGCTACCATGGCTGGTCTCGTCGAGTTTTCACTGTCTGTACTTGGCTCGCTCTCTCTGCGTGTCTATGTGGATAGATGGATGTAGAAAGAAAAACAGTAATAATAATGTACAACTCTTGCTATGATCGACAGCCCCCGAAAGGGGAGGTGATTTCACAGTCCTTCTCAGCTGCCACTTTCTCTTGCTCTTTTCAGTCTCTTGATGCCTTCTTTTCCCCCCTTTTCTTGATTTAAGGCTTTCAAAAAAGAAAAAAAAGAAAAAGAAAAAAAAGTCCTAGCACAAGCTTCAATTAAAAAAAAAAAAAAAAGTCAGGTAAGAAGATAATTAAAAAATAATAACAATTAAATCGACCCGTTTGGAGTGACGGAGAGAGGTGGAAAAAAAAAAAAAAAAAGGAAAAAGAAGGAAAAGCAGAGTCCTGTGCCGCCGGGCTGAGCGAGCGGATGGTCCTGCTCCAGTGCGCGGCTGTGCAGCCTCCCAGCCCCGAGCTCCCTTCCTAACCCACTTTCCCAGGCGGAGCGAGGGAGGGAGGGAAGGAGGGAGGGAGCGGGCGAGCGCAGGGAGGGAGGGAGGGAGGCGGGAGGCGGGAGCCTCACTCGTGAGGCGGCAGCACC
>NW_009953386.1:2218914-2222436 GCF_000747805.2 Chaetura pelagica | reverse complement strand
CCCCTTTCCTCTCACCACATACACAGTTGAACATCCCTCCCACCCTCCACCTCCCTCCCACCTCTCTCCACGCAGCCCTTCCCGCCCCCCACCTCCTTTCCCAGCCTTTGAGGGATAGACCGGAGACAATGCTGGTATTGAGCTGCCCGCAGTGTGAATACTCGGCCTGTCCTCCCCGCCTGCCAGAGCCCGCAGCTGAGCCCCCAGCCCGGCGGCAGCAGCAGCAGCAGCAGCATCGCTGCCCACCCGGGAACGCTCCCGTAGCTCACATACCATCACCGTCACCGTCGCATGAGAAGGGAGATTAAATTAATGGAGAGGAATAAGCCGTATGTTTTACTGCTGATGCCTGCCTGCCATTCATTCCCCTAGCCGGCTCTCCCCTGCCTGCGAAGAGGGATGAGGAGAGCTGCTCCTTGGGGATGTTTCACTAGCGTAACCCTTCTGTGGCCGAAGCAATGTGGGGCAGGGAGAGGGAAGCAGTGAAGGATGAGGTCGTTTGAGGGGGGTCAGCCAGAGAAGCAGGTGCCAGAAAAGCTGAGGGGAACTCTGCTGTGAGTTGCTGCCCTGCGCCTCACAACGCTGCTGCATGTGTGTTCAGGAGAAGGGAAAAAAAAACAGGTCTTGTATGCTGCCTGCTTCACCTCTGGTCCTGGAGCCTTATGGGGATACAGGGCACCCCAAACTGGAGGGATAAAAGGAATGACTCTGTGTCACACAAATTGCCACATGAGATCAGATCAAAGGTCCCTATAACCCTATAATGTCTGGTCTCAGAGTGCAGCCTAAAGCCAGCGCCTAGGGCAGAGCACAAGCAGAAGACAAGTGTGCAATGGTACTGATCCAAAGCACTTCTCTGATTTCCAGCCATTTGTGGCTAAGGCATGTCCCCAGCCAGTGGCAGTGTCTTTGTAGTTAATGGCCCTCAATTGATTTTCTTCTTTCAGGAATGTGTCCAGTTGCTTTCTGAACCCCTAGAAACTGGCCCCTGCAGCCTTGGTATGGAAAGGCCATGTTGTCTTATGAGTACTTAAACAATCCCTGCATGTGTTAAAGGACCAGAAATTAAGGGCTAAGGTCATGACACCATTGCTCAAATGCCATGCATGCAGTGGCAAAAGAGATGACTGCTTTGTATTCAAGTCAAGAAATGATCAGACTCAGAAATTTCTGCTGCAGGACACTCCACATGGATGGCACCAGAGAATGGAAGCCCCAAAAAGGAGCTAAGGGATTAATCCACATACTGGATGTTCCCAAGCTACTGCAGAGAGAGATTTCATCTGACAAGGTATTTTCTCTGAAGAAGGCCATGCTGCTACCACTCTAGGGTGATGGACAGCACAAGTGACAGAGAGATGCCATCAGGCTGCTGGCATCCCAGGTGATGGGCATCATCAAAGGAAACCTCTACACTCTTGTGACAGAGTTCAAATACAGCTAAAAGATCCTGTCCCATATGAAGTTACCAAAGATAGAAACACACCCCTCTTGCAAGTCAGAGAGTGGTATGGATCCTTTTTACATAGGTCTCCCACATATGTTTCATCTACATTTAATAAGAGCTATTGTATGTTAATTAAATGCCACTGGAGTAAGGAAAACATATTTGTCAAAGATTAACTATTATGTAATGCAAGAAGCATCTGCCACCCAACTGCTAGAGCTCACTAAATATTTCCTTATCTTAGAGTATTTACTTAGGAGGCAATAACTATCCAGTTAAATCTAAATTTAATGCTTAGTTAAATATAGTTCGTGGAAAGTGGCACCAATATGTTTTATACAGAAAACGACAGAGGGGGGGGCTCCAGGGAGGGAGAAGGAAGGAATCCTGTCCCCAGACTCCAGTAACATCCCAACTCGCAGTGGGACTGCACGTGGCCGTGCTTCCCTACAAAGGGGGGTTGCATCACAGTGGACTCAAAGGCCCCTTTCCACTGAAATGGAAGTGCCAGGGAAGCCTTCATCTTCTTATACATTTATACAATCCTCATTAGAGCTACTGCAGCATAGCTATTTAATACTAATAATCATAATCATAACAAAAAGAGTGTTGAGGAAGAAATTCCCTGGAGGGGCTCGTAAACCTTGGGAAAAATAAAACCAAAACCTGAAGCTAATAGGTCTTATTTGCTTTTAGAATTGTAGAGAAGAATAAAAGGGGTTGCCTGGGCATAAAAGGCCAAAGAAGCAGAAATCACACAAAGCCTAGGAGAAAGCCTCACGAGTAAAATAAATAATGTTATTTTTGTACGTGTTCCCAGAAGAAATAACTCTCTGGACCCATCTCCCTCTGCTGGAAACAGATAATGAAGCAGCAGGTCTGCTGCCTAACTTTCCTACCTTCTAAAAACTTGAGGAAGAATTCAGGTAAACAATGGGAGTGGAGACATCACAAATCCATACTGCTATCTGTAACACCACTTCCCAATACTCCTGGCAGGTGTAGGACTGGCAGGATCAGCCTGCCTCACCAAATTTTGTCTCTATGCAGTTCAAGAATGGATCGGGCAGCATGAGCCCAACCTTACAAGCACTGCATCATCCTCCTCCAACTCAAAACATTTACACCCTATTCACCGGAAACATGGCCTAGAGCAACACCTTTTGATAAGTATAGGCTGTATGACATCACTAAAGAAAGGACAGAAATGCATGGATGACAGGTTTAGGAAGGTGTCTGTGTTTCTACACTGTGGGTATGGGATGTCTCTGTGTGCAAGCTGGAAGGCAAGTCGCAGCACAAACAGACACAGCCTGGCTTGCCTTACTCTCCCCAACTTTGAGGGAAATGCACTGAAGACATCACAGCCTAGGTGTCTAAGCTGGCCGAAGGAGAGACCCTCCATGCTGGCCCTGGGTAGGCAGCCTCCACTGAAACATGAGGTGCTGAGATGCTCTGGGACTGGTATTCAGGTCACCTTTGCCCACCTGTGTACCAGCTCAGTTTTAGAGATACTCAGGGACTGACATTGTCAAAGCCTGAAGTGCCATCTGCTTTTCACGGAGAGCCAACAGAAGATTAAAGCATGGATTCTGGCCACAAAACAGGGATTTTTTTTTGTTGTGGTTTTTTGTTTTGTTTTGTTTTGTTTTGCATTTGAGGTGGCTAAAAGTAAAGAGTGATCCATGGAAACTTCACCCAATGCCAACTGCAACAGCCATCTGTATGATGTGGACGGCTGCTCTCTAGGAAGATCATCAGCTCACACGACAAACTGGCAACTGTTGCCTCTTGACTTTCTTTTACTACCAACCACACTTAGACTGCTGACTTCTTCCCAAATTGCAGTGGAATCAGGGAAAAGGCATTTCTCAAAAATGGAAGAGAACTGCTCACAAAAGTCTCCAGACCCTTTTCATGACCCAAGTGATTGCTTTAAGAGGACCGTGTACCTGTCCTGCCAGCAGAGTACACACATCTAGGGACTTTATTCAGGGTACCTGCAATGATGAGTGAAAACGTATGATGTTTTGTGAGCTATAACATGTTTAGTCAAGATACACTGCTGTACTCAG
>NW_009953386.1:2144120-2218449 GCF_000747805.2 Chaetura pelagica | reverse complement strand
AGCAGGAAAGCCTGCTCAGAGCTGCTCAGACATGCAGGGAAAATGCAGTTTTCTTGCATTGGCGGAGGAGTTATGGAGGGGAACAGGGAAGAGCCAAAAGGGCTTAAGCACATGTGAAGGAAGTTAACCTTGGCAGAGGTGTGGCGATCTCTCCTTCTTGCAGCCCCTACATGCACACATTTATACCTTGCTGTGCAAGGGCAGCATCCCACTCCATTTTATTAAGCAGCTACATCTCATTTTCCTTTGATTCCTAGGGTTCGGGGAGCCACAGGAGAAGAAAAGGAGGAAAGGCAGGGCTAAGAGAGAGCTGGACTATCCTTTGAATGAAGCAGGTGCCTCTAGAGGCAAATTTAAGAGGAGGTGGGCTTTCATGGGTAAATGCCCTTTTGAAACAGAAAAAGAGAGGTCACATATGCCATACCCCGCCCACTTCTTCAGCTACACCTGCCTGATGAAGTGGCCTTTATCTACACCAGGCCAGAGTCTGCTGGAACGACTGGCAAAGTTATTTCCAAGAGACAAGTAAAAACAAGAAACTCTGCTAAGGACAGGATGCTGTCTACCAAACTTGATCTTGTGCTGAATGGAACATTGATTTCACTTACTCATATCCCCAAGGCACTTACAGAGGACAAGTTATAGCTAAAAATTCTGCAGTTTGAGAAAAATGTATGTGCATGATGGCTCTAATACTAGAAGTAACCTTTCCACAGCATGTGCTTTATTTTAAGAAAGTTATGGGATTTTTGTGAATATTTTGCAAGTCTATATATTAAACTGGTTTTTTATGCTGAAAATCAGAGCCAGCTTAGGCCTGAGACTCACACCCAAACATGTACTGCAACAAGACCAGGCTTCCTCTGATGTAAGGACCTCATTAGGTAGAAGGGTTTCTTGCATTGAGAGCACTCAGGTCCTTTCTGTGGAGTGTAATATGCATGCACAACAATTCTTTCTAAGTGCCATCACTGAGCTGTAAAAGAACTTCCTTTACAAGGACAATAGCAGATATTCACCAATTTGTAACCTGGTAACTACACAGTTAATCTAGTTTCACAACTGGTCACCTTCATGTGGGCAATTTAGAGGTGAAGGGCTAGGTTCTCAACTGCTGTGAGCAGACATATCACCACCACCATCAAAAGGGCTATGCTGACTTCCACCAGCTAAACACAAGGCCTTGTGTTTTTAAGTTCACCTGCTTCTGTGCTGTGTGGGTAGAAAACTGCATTATCACCTTTGAAAGAGAAAACCTTTTTCAACTGGATAAAGATATTTCATGCTCAGATTTTTTTGAAAGTTTCACCTTTATTTAAAGACCAAATCTGAAGCTTGAGCAGGAGGAAAAGAGCAGCTTAAAGATGCCTTTTTTTCAGCCAGGTATGACCAAAGGGGATTAAAGAATTAATGATGCAATTAGCTTGTGGCCTTAACTACTGGGTGCTACCACAGCAAGTGCTTGTAGAACTACCAAGTCATTGGCAACAGGTTCTTCAACTTCAGAGGAAGAGAATCAGAGAGTGCTGCTCTTTCAGTTAAAACAAAAGTTGCCCTTCTGGCCTTACAAATGCAACAATCACAAAAGCAATCAGTAGTACCAAGAGTGTGGCACTGCCTTTTCCCTGAAATATCACATATCATTAACAAATTCCATACTGACACCTCAGAATGGGCTCTGCAGCTGCTGTTCATCAGAGAGTGTCAAACCACTGGGAAACCATGCTGCTCTGCCACTGCTGCTGCATGCCTGAGAGCCAGGCTCCCAGCCATCTCCCAGCAGTCAGCAGCACCCCTAGGAAACTGCATCACCTGTTCTCCCAAAGAAGGCCAGCTCGTGGCATCAAAAGCAGGGGAAAAACCTGACCCCAGTTGTCATGTTTCTCATGGGGACAAGATATTAAATTGACCTGTATTTTCAAAGCTGCCTATAGGATTTAGGTGTGCAAATCTAGGCAAGCAATCCATACTTCCCACTGAGGACAGCCTCAAGGTCTCTTCTCATATTTGGGAGGGAAATAATTGCTTCACCAATGTCCAGTTACACTTGATGAGTCAGGCAGAGCCAGAGTTCAACCCTACAGATCTTTAAATAATTCACTCCCCATAGAAAGGCAATAGTTCTATCTGCTTAGGCCTGGTATTCCCTCAGAAACATTCCTCCTGATGCTGGTGAATATTTACAGCACAAGTAATTAGGATCAACTTCACAGAAGGAGGCTAGAGTAGTTAACAGTCCCTCCCAACACACAAGTAGACACATGACCCAGAGGTTTGGATGTTCTCACAGGACTTGGGAGATATCCAGTCCTGATTTCCTCTGTGAATTTGGGTAAATCACTTAACGAGGCATTGACAAAGGTGTAAAAAGCTGATCTCCTTAGGCTCCCCTGCCCTCAGAGAGATAATCTTCTCTTGAGTGCACTTCAGAGCAGATGCCTAATTTAACCATTTAAAATTGTCCTGTCTCACAGGCTGTGTCAAGGTTTCCAGCTACGTAGCAGAGATCCTAACATACCCTTAGCTTCCAACAGTATTCAAAGGATGAAGCACTGAAGACTGAAAGGTGATCTGACACTACAATACAGAAAGCCCCTGCACAAACTACTGAACATGCCAGGTGTGATCTGCTTCTAACGTACTCATTAACAGGCCCCAAAACGACTGTCTGGCAGTTGCAAGGGATGTTATGATTACTGCAGACAGGAATCCTATACAACTAAGAGGTGGTCAAACCCATTCTGCTGAGTCTTGCTGTATATTCAGTGACCTGCTCCAGCATGGAGTTCTCAACACAATGCTAATGGATGAGAATAATCATTCTGACAGTGGCGATTCAGAAGAAAGCTCCAAAGTCTTACTGAAATAATACATGCTGCACATTCAGAGAATTAATTTCGTTGTGAAGAATAGAGTGCATCAGGCTGTTATACCACACATTTTCTTGTCCATTACAGAAGCTCCCACATAGCTTTTAAGAAACATAAACTGAGGCCTTCAGCAAGACAAAAAAGATTCTCAAGATTTGTGATGCTATCAGGAGACCAGGCACTGTCAAGAAGCCTCACATGCAACAAGCTGAGAGAGAAATTTGTATGCAGAAATTTGGAAAAGGTTCCCTTTGAAACTATGACCTGACTTCTGAAAATACTTCCAATCATTTCACTGCCTTCAGGTCTGAAAATGAAGAAAATATATCTTTGACATGTCCAAATTTTCAAGATGACAAGCCAGGTGAACTGTACCACAGAGACAGGCTCAGTTAGTACCATTCTTAAAGGCTACAGGTCAAGGATGTCACTGCATTTGAATTTGGAGTTAGTGCCTGCTCATTCTTTCAACATATATTTTCTAAGGTTTCAACATTGTTGGTTTTTGTGTTTTTTTTCTTTTCCCCTTTCCCACACTATTACTCCACTCCTTCCAGGCTGTTCCTCTCCCTTTCCTAGTTTGCTCCCATGCCCTGTTTCTGTCAGGCCCAGTCATATTCATACATTTTAAAGCTAGGAGAGACTTCTCAGATGACCTCAGTCCAAATGCCTGCCCAAAGCCACAGAAACTCACCCACTTCTTCTGGCAACAAGCAGTGCCTCAGCTAGTGCACCTTGTCAAAGAAAGGCTCTTGGCTTTGGTTCTAGCAGCCCCAACTGCAGAGGTCTACCCTACATCACTATGTTTAATCATTAATTAACACTACAGGTTAAGGATTTTTCAAGTAGTTTTAAGCACATTTAAATATTATTTCCTATATTATTCAGCTGCTGAATCAAATAGTGCTCAGATTAAATGGTCACCTGTTGTTAGATACATACTCCATGAAAAATTATGTTGTACCTGTTTAAGCCTCATTCAGTACTATTTTTGTTTCCAGTCCAATACTTTGCCACAAATGCCCAACAGCTACGCCAGAGAAGGAAACAGGGTATTTTCAGCAGCCTCCATGAAAGCTGGTAGATGCCAGATTAATAGCAGTGTCCTGTGGATGAGGCCAGATACCACAGAAGTAGGGCCAGGACTGGGAACTTTAGGCCCAACCCCAAGGCAAGGAGGCTGCCTGGGGAGAGGAGGTATTGTGCTGGAGGCCATTCCAGGAGTGTGTTCTGTTAGAAGTGACCACGGAGACCCCAGCACAGTCCTGTGCTCAGATGCAGTGGCAGGGCAGCTGTATGGCCAGAGGGCTTCACTGCTTGCAGCAGCAGCAGAACTGTGTCTCAGAACCACTCTGATTCAGTTTCACCATAAACTCGTGTTTAAATCAACTTGGATAAGGTGAAACCAACTTGAGTGTGGATTTAATTGCAAACTGCTCAGATGCAGCAATACCTATCAGACAAAGCAGTAACTCCTGAGGGACATAAATTCTTCTCTGAACCCCTGCTTACAACATTAATGCTGGGCCAGTTGGGTGATGCACACATTCTGAAACAGCTCCCTAAAGCAGAGGTCTGAAGGGCACTTACAAAAGCTTCCAGGCAAGAGTAAGAATAGGCAGGTGTTCTCCTGGAGAGGTGTAAATCTCTGTAGGAACTTGACCTCTCAGAGACAGGCTCAGGTCCTGAAGTGCCAGCAAACACAGCTCCTCTACTGGCAATTTATGCAGCTCCAGGAAGCTGTGAGATCCACCAGCTTACAAGGCTTTATGAAAGAGCCAACAACCCAAACAAGATTGGAAACATTGTTTCCTGTGAGACCCTTGAGGATTCCTGTATACTCCTGGTCTTCAGGACACTTCAATACTTTCCTAATTTATACAACATACCAGCTTTTTTTTGAATGAGCCTGCTAGCTTCTTCCAGCAGGCAAGATCAGGGAAGAACAAAGAGCAAGATGGTCAGAGAACCCAGGCAGGTGGCTGAACAAAGGCAAAGGTTGTGAAAAAATCACTACAGTTGGATCAGAGTAACACAAAAAACAAAAAACAAAAACAAAAGCCCAAACAAAACCTTTGCTTATGAGATGGAGCTATGAGTAAGGTACATCCACACTTCATTACTTGCTCTCTGATACAGGAATGGTCTAGAAGATGAACTCCAGATACCAGACCTCTAGTATTTGTGGGTAAGGCTACCTTACCTAGCTATCACTGATTACTTTCAAATCAAAGTCACTGTCAGTAAGACTTCTTCACCCTATTCTTTTCTGCACGAAACTGTCCTGTGTTTGCCAGACATAAATGGAAACCCAGGGAGGGCCTAAATTTGTGAAATGAGTCACTCAAGCAATCTACTTCTGAGCTTTTGGTAGGACAATTACTTTCACAAAGTTATGAGAAAGAATGGAACGAATGGATAACCAGAGGAGCTTTTTCAGCTAGTGAGTGTATAGCATGAAGAAGCTGCTAGAAAAGATTTTTACAGGCTTTGGATGGTATAACACTGCTGCTAAATGCAGGGGGGTTCCTCCTCATATAAGCCCTTGAAACCTACCGACCTGATGAGGGTCTCAGGAAGAAGGAACCTAAAGTCCAAAGATTTTTCCCACTGAAGTAGTCTATCAGTGTCTGAGATGTCAACGGGCATTTTGACAGATGGCAGAGAATCCTTCGATGAATCCTGGCCCTGATAGAATCATGTAAAGCTTTGGTACCTACTTCAGTGGGGCTACGATTTCACCTCTTGAGTCTGCCTCTTGACTGGAGAATGAGTGCAGAATAAAGAAGAAATAAAACATGGAAATTAAGACATGTCTTGAAATTCACACCCGTTTAATGGAATTATAACAATTTTCCAGTAAGTTCATTGCTCATCAAAGTGAGGAATAAACAGCGAATCTGACTGGCCTCAGACAGACCCAGCAGAAGCAAATTAAGTGAAAATTTCTGTCATTCCCAGCTCTGCTTAGACACCCCTGTTCTGTCCATCAACATGCCCTGGAATTCCTGCCCACTCTCTTCATCTGCTGATGTAGCTAAGCCCTGAAAAAAAAGAAGCTGTTACTGGCCATGAATTTTTCATGTAGCAAGGAAGAGACTGAAGGAAGAAGAATATTTGGTGGCATTTACTGCCTATGATCAAAGCCATTTCATGTCTCTCATGTGATATTATTAGAACAAAATATGAAGTGAAAGCACTGTTCAGACTACAAGGTCCCTATTCACAAAACAGTTTCTGCAGAGGAGAATGCAAGAACCAATGCCAGCAGGAAGCCCATCTTCTTACAGCGTCTCTCTGCCCATGTGCATCTGCAGGGAATTACATGACAGAAAGAACCAAGCAGGTATCTTAAAACAGTACCCTCTTATCACAAGCATGATGTTCAATGGGATATCTCCACTCACCTCTGAATGCTTCCCAGCACCCAAAAGCTATTGTGTGGCAAGTCATAAGATACCCAAGTCTAGAGGTGTAAAATACCACAGAAAGAGCTATATTTTAGGTCTTTGCTGCCAGTGATATCTGGTAAATAAAACTCTCAGGGGATGGCAGGAAAAAGACTACATAAAAAAAACAAAAGTCAGCTGCTAGTAGGAGTAGGGTGCAGCTAGGTTCTCACATTCCCAAACGCAGCAATTACTTCTGTACTGACCATGTGTTTGGGAAGTACCAAGCAGCCACCTGAGAGAATGTAATGCCAGAAAGAGAGCTGACATGCTCTGTCTGTTACCTTTCACTAGCTGGGCCAACCCTCCAGGGCTGAATAGCAGAAATCATCCTTAGTGGAAGACCAGTAAAGAGAAAGGGAATTTCTAGCTAGCAGGAAAGAAGATACTGGGGCTCAAAAAGATTTAGGTCTCTGGAAGTCAGATTAATTCTAGGCCTTTCTCTTCCTCCCCTCTTCCATAAAGGGCAAAATGGAGTATATGCACTACTGTAAACTTTTCAAAGGCTTCTTACTTTGACTTCAGAAAAACTCTCTGCATATCTCCAGCAAACATGAACATGCAACAGTATTTCCGTGGGAAATATCTGCACTAGCTGAATATGTTGTAATTACAAATTCGTCTGTCCTATCACATCATTCAACCACCAATAAAACTCAAGACACCAAGAGGCCAAACTGATTAAACTCATAGTGGCAAACAATGTATCCCCTGCAGATCACCCCCAACTTTTGCTCAAGACCTTCTGAAACAAATCTGTCTACTGTTGGGTAAGTGTTAGAGGAACACTTAATGAAAAACCGATGCCATGTTCACATTACACCTCTGATGGTGCTGAGGATGCATTGCTCACACCAACTGACATTTTCAGCCTCTGTTCCGACTATGGAAGACTAAGCAAGGGTTGCGGTTCAACAGGTAGCAGGGATACCCGTGCAAAAATATTTGCCCATTGAGGTACACTTGTGATAATACAGGACTCAGGACATCTCACTGAAAACCATCACGTCAACAGATTTGCACCAATACCATACAAGCAAAGTTAAGAGAACCACACCTGAATTTGAAGTGAAATTTAAGCATTATGGTAAACATAATGAATGCTGACAGCAGTCATGCAGATGTTTACAGAGGTAACAGAAAGCCTCTGAATGATTCGTGCTGCTTTTATGTTCTTCTGAGCAGAACTCTGATCAGGGCTCTGTACGAGAGAGCTCGTCCTATGCTACTGTACAACTGAAGCACTGTTGACTGAAGCAAAGAAAGACCATGAGCACTCAAAAGGCTTCAGTACCTGGAGGGGGCCTACAAGAAAGCTGGAGAGGAACTTTTTAAAAAAGGGATGAAGTGATAGGGTGAGGTGGAACAGTTTCAAACTGAAAGAGGGTAGGTTTAAATTAGCTATTAGGAATAAATTATTTACTGTGAGAGCAGTGAGACACTAGCACAGGCTGCCCAGGGAGGTTGTTGCTGCCCCATCTCTGAAAGTATTCAAGGACATATTAGACGGGGCTTTGAGCAACCTGGTCTAGTGGAAGGTGTTCCAGCCCGTGCAGGGGAGTCAGAACTATACAATCTTTAAGGGCTTTCCCAACCCATCATGCTATAATTCTATGAAAAATATCAAAAGGAAACTGCAAAAAAGTTGAACACTTAATATATAATGTGGTTACAGTCCCTCTAAGAAAGCTCCATGAAACAGCAGTTCTGTTTACACAGGAAAGCAGGAATGTGTTACAGCTTAAATTTTTGGAACAAAAAAGGTTGTTTGCTCTTTCTGGAACAGATAATAGCACAAAGGATTTAGGTTTCACACAAGGTGAACTCTTCCCACTCCACTTACACAGCACAACAGAGCTGTGGGTGATGTACCAGGCACTGCAAGTTCATAAGGATAAAAAACTCTCGTGAGGGAGGGGCAGGGCAAGGTTCTTTGTGGAAAGGGTTATACGAGAACAACGTGCTGTGTGTGTGTGTGCACATGTGTGTGAGTGAGTGAGGTGAGACTGGCATATGTGATGTGCCAACGTAGTGGGATGACTAAATGGTAAAAAGATACAGTTTTACGCTCTGTGGTCTTTTTGTCAGGGAATAAAGCTTACAACAAGAGAGCAAAACAAATCAGCCCAGATGGAAAGGACTGAAAAACTCTGTTTCATCTGGTGACTAAGTCTGTCTTCTAACTTCCAGTATGGTTCTCAAGCTTTCTAAAGATCTCCTCACTCACAGGAGCCAATCTTAAAATACACTGTTTGAGCACTTTGGCCAGAAGAGAGTCAATATATTGATGACTGGGGAACACACAATGTTGTTTTAGTTTACAAGAAATATTCAACTCCCAACAGAAATACTCAAGATGTCACCAATACTGGACAGACAACCATTAGCTTAGCTCCATACCCAAGAGTTTTTAGAAGCGAAGCCAGAGTGCTTTGTTTCTAGCTCCTGTAATACCTTTCCATAAAGCTGACATGTGACATAGCTGTAGGGGGTTAGGTGTATAGAGATAAATATTTGGTGATTGGAATATGATTATGGAGCTAATGAAGCTCTAATGGCAAATCCAAAAGGATGTGCAAGCTGCTCAACTTTATCTGATTCCCTGAATCCAGCAGTTCAGGACAACTTTCCCCAGCAGGCTATAGCTCTCATCTCCCCTGACTATTTTGTCATTATGGAAGAGGATGCCAAATACTAGCATCTCCTGAAAGCCACAGCTGTTTTGATTACTTAATCTGGCAACCACTGCAATTAAGTCACATTAATACTAAGAATAGAAAACTTTGGAAAATTAAGGTAAATGGAAATACAGTTTAAGACTAGGAAGCATTCCAGAAAAAAAAAACCAAACCAAAACAAACAAAAAAACTCACAAAAACCCAAACCAATCAGTATTATGTGTAGAATGCTTCCTTTTGTCTTAGACCAGCCAGAGAAATTATTTATGCTTTCTGATTAACGCTTGGAATATAAGGAATGAGAAATAAAGGGGGGGGGGAGGGGGGAAAAACAACAAAAAAACCCAGTAAAAAATAATCTTATTCCCTCATCAGACCTCCTCCAAGGAATCATAGAATCACCTGATTGGAAGGGACCTTAAAGATCAGCAAGTCCAACCATAACCTAAATCCCCCTAGCATAATGTAATCTACCTGTTCAGTGCTTAAATCACCTTGCTAAGCACTACATCTATATTTCTTTTAAATACTTCCAGGGATGGTGACTCCACCACCTCCCTGGACAGCCTGCTCCACTGTGCAACAACTCTTTCAGTAGAGAAATTCTTTCTAATATCCAGTCTAAATCTCCCCTGGCACAGTTTCAGGCCATTTCCTATCGTCCTGTTATTATGCACTTGAGAGGAGAGGCCAACTCCCACCTCCCTACAACCTCATTTCAGGTAGTTGTAGAGAGCAATGAGGAAACAGAGGAAGCCCACAGTAAGAGTTATATACTTCAAAAGAAAGGAAAACTCCAATCAGGGACTGCATTTAGGATTTTAACTTGGTACAGATGCTTTTTTTTAGAAAATCAGTCTTACTTGCCCTGTCCACAGTGGGATTTAGGAAGTGTAAAGAACTAGCTAATGTGTATTAAAAGTTTAGCACAAATAAGGCAGTGTACTTCTGTGAGGTATTCAAAATCAGTGAAACCTTAGGCAATTTCTTGCCATTATGCTTAACATGTTAAAATCGTACTGTCTTGTTTTCATTAGGTTGTTAATACATGCCCCCAAAGACAGCTTCGCCTTAAAACTCCCATGAGAAAGATCTAAAGGTTTAGCTATGTTGGCAAACCCATCTGAAGTTGACATACTGCTGATGCGGCTGTAACGTACTTCCTGTATCTTCATCCCCCCAGTAAACACTCCTGGCAAGATAACAAGGCCAGAGAGCAGCACCTGCACTTTGCCTCTTGTATTCTCACGCTCAGCATCAGTTCATAGCATGGACCTGATCCTGGACGCAAGAAAGAGGAGGCCTGCCAACAGGCTGGCAGGATTTCCACTGCTGCATGTCAATTCACAAATGCAAACCCAGGCTCATCCTGAAATTGTCTTGCTTTGGTTCATGACCCCTGACCATAGGGTACTACAGTGGGTTGACCCTGGCTGAATGCCAGGTGCCCACTAAAGCTGCTATCACTCCCCCTGCTCAGGTGGAGAGGGAGAGAAAATGCAGCGAAAAGCTTGTGAGTCAAGGTAAGGACAGGGAGAGAACATTCACCAATTACCATCATGGGAAAAATCAGACTTGACTTGAGGGCAATTAATTCATTACCAATCAGATAACAAGAAATAAAACTGAATCTTAAAATACCTTACTCCCACTCCTCCCTTCTTCACTCCCAATTTCTCTACCTCCTTCCCCCAGAGGTGCAGGGAGATGGGAAATGGGGGTTGTAGTCAGTTCATCACACATTGCCCCTGTTACTCCATCCTCCTCAGGGGAAGGACTCCCCACAGCCTTCCTCTGCTCCATTGAGGGATCCCTCCCACAGCAGACAGCCCGCCACAAACTTCTTTAACATGAGTCCTTCCCACAGGCTGCAGTTCTTCATGAACTGTTCCACTGTGGGTCCTTTCCACAGGGTGCAGTCCCTCAGGAGCAGACTGCTCCAGTGTGGGTGCCCCACGAGGTCATGAGTCCTGCCAGCAAACCTGCTCCAGCGTGAGCCTTGGACAGCAGTGGGTCTATCTGGGAGCCAGCTGGCACTGGCTCTGCCAGACATGGGAGAAGCTTCTAGGAACTTCCCACAGAAGCCACTTCTGTAGACCCCTACTACCAAAACCTTGCCATGCAGACCCAATACAGGTAGGAAAGAAAACACCATCCATCTCAGCACCTTTGTGAATCCAGTCTGTTTTTTCTTTCCTAAATGAAAGCATCTGGTAGGATTCCCCAAATTTGCAAACTGCTTTTAAATCACTCAAAATTAGGTTTTCAGCACTAATACCAAAATACAATTTCTTGCCTCTTTCACCAATAAAACTTTATATACACCCACTGCCACTTCAGAGTACAGACTAGTCCCCATTTATTTTTCACTTCCACTGAGCTGTTTCTCTGTGCAACTCATCCAAGAAGGAATGATATTCTTCCTTCTGCCTGTTTCCTTGCTCAGGCAGGACGGTCAACTTGGATGCCACCAGGCCAGAGATCTAGTAGTCAGGCATCAAACCACCATCACAGAGTCTAAAACAGGCTCTTGAGGCCCTGGTGACACATTCACTGTGTATGCTTCCTCTGCTTTACAGTTGATGCACATGGAGTACCACCAGGCTCTCTCCAATACAAGAAAAATAACGATATATTATCTGTTTAAAAGCCTCCTAATTCTTAGGCAACAACTGAGAAGTAACCACTGTGATAGGGAAAATTGTTCTCCTTTATATTAATAAAAACAAAGGCAATATTACTGCTTGCTGCATCAAAGGCTTTTACAGAAATGACCTTGTATTATTTTGAGCTTTAATTTTTTTAAACACCAAAACAAATAATACGTTTGTGGAAAAACTGGATTGTTTAAAGACTTTTTCTTTGGTTTTCCATTTGCCGCATCACATTGGCATTGAGGATCTAGACTACTTCACTGGAAATAAATGGAAAGTGAGTAAAGAATGCAAATGAGGAAAAAGCAAATCACCTCTGTGTTTCAACAGTATGACACATAGTTGATACAACCAGGGGGGAATGTCTCCAAAGAAGCAGCACTGTTATCTTTTTAAGGAGACCAACTGGGTAGTGTCAGTCTCAAAGAGTTACTGCCTGTTCTAGGAAACCGTTCACTGACATAGGTACACACGAAGCCACAACAATAAGGGAGTGACCCACCAACGCCAGTTGTGTCTTCTGCAAATGCTTTTTCTCTAGAAAGCATTGTGCAGGATTCTGCACAGCTCCATCTTATTATCAGAAATTGTCATTGTGCAGGATTCTGCACAGCTCCATCTTAGAAATTGCCTGCACTAAAATGCAGCATCTCTGTAGCTAAGTTACCCATTCGTGTCTGCTGAAGTCCCTTCTACATGGCAATTTCTGGTCCCCAGGTGGATGGCTGTGTAATACGAATAACTTCAGCCCATTTCCATAGATGTCCTGGTTCACACTTGGTTAATAGCTCAAGTCCTTTACGGTTCCCTTCCTTCAGTGAAATCATGGCACTGATATTTCTGCCATGAGAACAGAACCCCCTAGATAGTCTTGTGCATGTTGTTTGCCTGGTCCTAATTCCTCCCTTAAGATATATATTAAGCTTCAGCCAGTACTTAAGCTGCTCTGGCTGTGTCTCGCCAGGTACAGCTTTGCTGGAGTACCTTAGGTCAAGCACCCAGACTTTTGCTGGGCTGTTTTGTAGGGACAAACACAACAGAAATTGCACTAGCCTTGGATAAGGCAGTGATGCCCTAGGGAGGTTGTTGCACAGCCAAGCAGAATGGCTTAAAAGAGAGGAGAGCACTGAGGCCCTTAAACTGCAGGTCCAGTGAGAAACAGTGATACTGCTGGGTAAACAAAGTTTATCTGTGAACTGGCTGAACTAAAACAGTTCCACTGAGTTGGTTTGAGTTGACTAGAAATACAGCATTTCATTTAGACCTTCCCAGAGAAAGAATAAAATGTACTGCAAATAAACAAGAACAGCAATAATATGAGATGAAAATCACACATTTCCCAAATTTTGGAAACCATATTTTCCATTTTAAATTACTGTACACAGCAAATTTCAGAGCCTCTCACCCTTGCTAGTAATTCCCACTCTTTTCTCCCCAATATCTAGCAATTGGAGCTGTCCCTCCCCTCTCTTCATTACCTTCCTGATACTAACATCCTGTACAAATACAGAGAGATTTGAACTTCCATCAGAGAACCAAAGCAGCTGCTGAGCTGCTTTCTGTCTCTTAAAACAATTAAAAATAAGTATCTGACTGTTTCTTTGAAAACTGTAGACTGGACAACATCTTGTGGAAAAACATTGCTGGCTGAAAACTGGCAGTCGCTCCGTCAGTATGACAGAATAATTAAAACCAGTATGACAATAATTAGCACTTCTATAGTTCTTTTCATCCATGGATATCAAAGCACTTCACAGAAACAAGTGCAGCTACCTCAATTTTTAAAGCTGAGCTCAGAAAAAAACAAATCAGAATTTTTTCCTTGTGGAAAATTCCAACATCACTGGTTTTCATCCTAAATTAGAGTCAATAGTTGAAATACGGTTTTAAAAATTCCTAAAATGAAAAGTGATTAAAAAAACCCCACAAAACCAACAACCAAATTTTATTAGGAGATGTTGTTTTTTTCAATGAAACCAAAACCTTTTGCCAGTGTGAATACAGTATATTTTGTTTTGAGTCCCTCAACAATACACTGCATCTGCTTCTAGGTAGCAAATGCCTCTTGGGAACTGTAGTTCAGGTTTCCTCACTGAACTTGATAACTCCATTAGTTAGGCACTGTCTGTCCCCATCCTCCCCTAAGGCTGGGCCTGTCTGTCCTACTGTTCTGCAGAAAAATACCATCAAACTATTCCTTACTGCCTCTTCTGAGCTCATGAATGGAAAGCACTGACTGCAGCAAGAAGGACTGGACAATTTAGTGAGGAAGTAAAGATAAAAGCCAACAGCTGCCATGGACAATTCCATGTGTTAGAAGCCAGCCCACTCTCCTCCTATGACTAAGTAAAGCATCCTACAGCAGATTTGACCTTTTGGATTACTTTGGGAGTGAGCTCTTTCAGGTCAAGCCTGTGTCCAGGGAGCTGAAGGAGCAAGTTTCTGCTGCTGTTGCTACATTGGGCGTTTGCCTGCAACTAATATGGTCATCAAGTCCTTATGTTTGCAGCTTACAGATTTGTTCTTCCAAGTACCTACCTGTTTAAAATGGGTAGGGAAGAGGACACAAGTCATGATTGCTTTACAGTCATCTTGGCTCAGACCAAAGCTGCTAATGTAACTTGGCAGAAGCTTGTATGGGTTACATACCCAGATGCTCACTGATAGACACCCTTTCTCTGTAGGTTGCGTAGTTTTACCACTAGCAATGGCACAGGACTCCTCCCTGTTACCATGTTAGGTACCACAAAAGATGTTCCTCTCTAGGGAGGTAGGAAATGTGCATGGGACCAGAGGGAGCCTGAAGAAGCTGGTGCTTTTCTAGGAAAGCCTGTTTCCAAAACTGACCTGAACATTTCAACACTTCATTTGAGCTTCCCCTGCACAGACACTGGGGCAATTTCTCTTGATGGTCCCAACTACTAGGATACCGACTTTCTTTGACTAATCAAAGACAACTGAGCTGATTAAACATTTGTTGTTTTCTCTGACTGTTCCTTTAATAATTCCAGAGCAACAAACCACAGAGAGACTGCAGATTCACAGGGGAAAAATCAAAGGGAAGCAGTTAACATTGCTACCAATGTAGCTAATGTTACTAAAACCAAAGTAGATATTTGCAGGCGCAAAGCCTGAACCAACGGAATAGTATCAGGTTCAGCCTATTATTCATGATCACACATACAACCCAATTAACTCTTTAAACCTGACCTGGTAAAACAAGATGGCCAGATGTAAACAAACATCACCCTGGGGAAGATCAGGTCCAAAGTCTACCCTTACAAACATGCCTTTTACCTGTATTTTACAGATTTGCTTACAATACTGTGTCTGACTAAAACTTACAGTTACTCATTCCCAGATCCTTACCCAGTTAGCCATTTACATGTATGACAGTACAACAGTACTTATTAACTCAACATTTGATTTAGACACCTAGCATAGCTCAACCTTACTCAGTGTTATCATCAAAAAACAATTCCAGCAAACAACCAAAGCATTATTGTATTTAAAAAAAAAAAAATAATATATATATATATGTTTTCTTTTACCTAGCACATAGGATACCGAAGTTTTATGGCTAAAAGACTACTTCCATAATACATCCCACAAGTCATTATTTCCCTGCTTGCATATTTGCACAACTGGATAAAGAAACAGGATTCTCCCCAGCTCTACCTGCAAACAACATACTCTATCACCTCAAATCTTAATAGCTTCAAAGAACGGAATGAAAAGACAAAACTTCTCTGATGACTTGGGACAGTACTGGAGACAAGTCTGGCATTTTTCAGTTGCAGGACAAACTTCTCAGACAACTTTGTAAGTTGGGGATGGTTGTTGCTCTTTAAGGCTATATACCCTGCAAAAAGGCAGTGCTTGCATAGGTTGAAGGTAATTTGAAAATCTCTTTAATTTCTAGATTTAACAAGTGCACGATGCCAGTCTCAGACCTTTAATTCTCAGTTAAGAAACAGGGAATAGATGCTGATACACAGAACTGTACTTTATGTGAAATGTATTAATATATGTTCCTCTGTCAAAACATAAATAATGTACAGGGACAGTGTCACCTTGTGGTTGTTTCCTGACATAGCGGCCAACTAAGAGGGGATACTCCCTGCACCCCCTCGCCCCTTAAAAACTGTCAACACTAAAAACGTCCTTTGAGGCAAAACAGGACCTCCATGATCTGCCCAGTGTACATCCTCCATAGAAGTGTTAGCAGGTTTTGCATTAATGCATTCTAAAAGCCTCACAGAGATACGAAGGCATTAAACACCTGAGCCAACTCCATAATTTGAGCTGGCTGCAAAAGTCTGGGAGGCAGAGATGTGCAGGGAAGGAAGCTGCTAAGTTAATAAATAGGAGCTGTAGGGCTGAGCAGTAAAATGCACTTGTCCCTTTACAAATCTCCTGCCTTGCCAGGTAAATTCCAAGAACTGGCACATCTTCTTGCTCCTAGCACTCCAACCCTACAGAGAAAGCGGATTTTGAAAACTCTGTGGTGTAGAAAGACAAAAAAATACAGCCCTAATTCAGAGTTACTACTAAGCAAGGAAATTCAGACACCAAACTGTGCTCTTAATGGAGAACTAATGGATGTTAATTAACCACCAATTGACAAAGAACATATTTACTGTACTTTAACAGCTCTACAAATAGACACAAACTCATTTACCCATGTTTAAACCTTAATAAATACATTTGCAGTCATTGGCCGCTTAAGTTGATGCTCAAACTGTCCCCTACAGTAAATCTAAAGGGATACATTTGGTTGCAAAAGTTATTGCACATTAATTAAACATTAGCTCATTGCAGGAAAACCAAATAACTTGATGGTAAATGACCTCTTTCATCAATACTGGTTTATTAAACAGCTATTAAAAAGCTGTATGGAAAGATGAAGAAAAAAAACACCATGCCAAACAGCTTCCCCTCTGCACTGTCATCCACACCTTTGCAAAATAAACGTGCACAGGGACTCCTGATAGGAGGGAGTTCCCCAGGCACTGTGCTCAGGAGAGGAGGGCCAGGGTAGCCTGCAGTAGCATTACTGCAGGCAGTGAGCTTCTGAGAGTGGTTGAATTGAGGTGAGCATGCAACAGGATTTAGAAAAGTCGTTCTGAGCAAAAGGCATGCAATACAAGAATGCATGGCGACATCTATGAGGAAAAGTGGTGGAAAGAATAATTGTAGAGTTTTCACTTTTTTTCAGTCAATCCCATGAGCCTTTCATTTGATTCCTTTCCTTGCCTACTCTGGACAGTATCATCTTCCCTTCTGCTACTACACTTGCTGTTCATTTAAAATGGTGCGAGAACCTTCTCCTCTGTGGCTCTCACCACAATCCTGCATCCCTCCTCCCATCCCATCCAATTCCTCAGTACATCCCTTAAGGTCGCCTCTTAACTGGATCCATGTATTTTGCTCTGACAGCACTCAGACTTGGTTCCCAAAGGTCTGTGATAAGGGTTAAGCCCTTAATGTATGTGAAATGCTTTAAGATCCCTTCACAGAAAATGCTGAACTTAGACAACAGATAATCATCACCTCCCTTTCACATATTTCTTATAAGAATGCACGGCACAAAACCAAGTCAAATTGTATTTCATCCCAGGTTGCTTCATTTTCCAATGCTGTTGCAGAAGCCTCCAGTGGAGGGAGCTTAAAATGACTAAAAAACCTTTACTTTCAAGAGACAGACTGACTTTTAATTAAGTCATCATTTTGTACTTTATACAAAAAATAAAAATAAAAAACCTCGGGAAATGAGTAAAGGAAATAATCAACACTCAACAAAGGGGAAAAGTCCAGATCATGTGGTGAAGAATTGTTTTCAGACTTTGAGAGAATACAAATAGTGGGAAATAGAAAACACAAATTAAATTATTAATAATAAAATTTTCTCTGCTTGTACAGCTCAGGCTGCACTATCTGTGGCAAATTTATTACCAGACTAAACAACAAAAAACTCACATTATTCCCATGCCAAAATAACCTTTGCTCATTCCACAATAAAACTGCCATAGTGGTCTGGTAAGCAAAAATGAATTATAGCTGCCTGTCAGAAATAATGATGATAATCCTTTCCACTCCCACAACATCTGGGGATTACAACCACCTTTGCAGACAATACAGCAACCTCAAATACAAAATGTAACATAAAGTAAGTAAGTCATCAACAAGCCCACAGATGGAGAAACTGAACTGCAAGCAGAGGAAGTGACTTGGTCCACAGTCACAGTGTGACTTTGATCCCTGGTCTCACCTTGGCCTGCATCTCATTAGAGTGGAAACAACTCCACTGACTTTAGTGGGTTTCTTTTGTTTTGCACACTGCTGTCAGCATCTCAACAGGTGGACTGCAGCAGCACTCGGCCTCTGTGATTAAGGGCCGGGGTCCTCTTGTGCCAGGTGCTACACTAAACAAACTGAAAGGGCTGAACAAAAAGGGATTTCCCTGCCCCAGAGATCGCAATGGAGGTAAGACTCCCTCTGAATCTGACATGGTAATTGTGCCTGTAAAGCATGGATCTCTTATTATCTGGCAATCCTCACAAATTTGAGAATCTTGATGGCTGGGATGAATTTTCTTTAATGTTGAGAGTATATGTTGCATTCTAGTGATTGAACCTACGGAAGAGCACAAAGGCTGAACTGCCTGCTCCAAGATGCTCCTGCCCCCTTCAGCTTAAGGGGACAAGTTCCCAGTTGTGGGAACTGAAGGCAGCACAAAATACAGCAAAAGCCCATTTTTAAGCTTTTGCATGCATGTGTGTTGAGGACTTTACCTCTGGTAGTATCTTAGCACAAGAAAATCCTGGCTAGTTCACACTGAGTTCCTTCAAGGCAGCCACAGGTTTGGCTGTGAACCCTTGCCTTAAGACAACCAGCATGCCCTACCCAAACTGTGGTTCTGTCTCACATCCAGCTTTCTTCCTGAGCCTACAGAATTGAAGACAAGAAGCAAGCAGAAAAATAGCAGTGCACTCAAGAAAGCGATACCTCTGGATCTCATGGACTTTGAAGGCACCAAGCTCTTCTGCCTTCCCAAGGCACAACTCACATAATATCCTGTCAGCCAAAGGCATCTAAGTCAGTTATGCCAAAATAACTTTTTCTTCTCAGCTACAGGCAACCGAGACGTCCCTCTCTTTCCCCAGATGTTCCTGCATGCTCCATTGCAAAAAGAGAAGTGTTTGTCAAAACTGTTTGTGCCTTGTCCTGGGGAAACAGTAGCCAGGGGCAAGGTGTGTGCAAGGATCTTTTTTAGAATCTGCAGCTTCATTAAAGTAACCGGCATCTGGACTCGATCTTGGAAACTCAATGCCAAAGTGGCCGATAGGGCAACTAATGTTGTGGACTCAGAGCCAGAAACTGCACAGCAGGCTTTTGAATGCAGTCTCTGGCTACATTTATGCAATGAAATGACATTATGGCTTTGCCATACATTATATGCAGATTACAAGAGGCTGGCAGCCATGCAATTGGCAAAGCATAGCAGCAATCATCTGTGTAGAAGGCAAGGCTATCCATCCTCAATCTAGCTCAAGGGTGGGGAAGGGAAGGACAATGCTCCTGCTCTACAACTGCTTGCCTACTTTCCTTTTCTAGTGATCAAGTGGGGAGGAAACCTCTTCCTAATGGCCAGTACCTGGTGTTCATATCTCATTTTTCAGCCTTGCCAAAAGGTATGATTTTACCCTGTGCCTACCCAAAATTCCCTGCAAGTGTCTGCTGCTCTCTGTCTCTCCTCCTCCAAAAGCATCCTCACTGTAGTACCAGGTAGCTGTAGAATATTCACAACAAAATGCCTGTTTGCAGGTGCTGAGCAGTGATAGATGCAGACAGCTGGCTGGCCAGCCGGGACTTCACGTGCTTTGCTGTTGATGAACTACTCTTTCTGTACATTAATTGTTTTAAATGTTTTCCTCCACTCAGGCAGCCATCTCCTTCTCTTTAACCTCCTGAATTTCCTCTGAACTGTTAGGTTTACAGAATTTACAGCAAAACCCCCCCAAGACCACATAGTGCAATCTGATGGCAGAGGACAGATGTCAACCTCCTGGCCCCCCATTTTCACAGTGATGAGTGATAATAATTTGGGTAGATGCTAGTGAAAGGAATATTAATCTTTGCTACAATTTATTGTTCTTCTAGCAACCCCAAGACTGCAGGGACTCATTCAAAACCCATATGGATGTATTCCTGTGTGATCTACTCTAGGTGATCCTGCTCTAGCAAGGGGTTGGACTAGATGATCTTCAGGAGTAAGTAGTAACTCACTTGAAAAGAACTCTTATCTTCAATATTCAACATGGACATTACCCTATCTATGTCTTGGGTTAACACACCTAATCTGTTGAATCTGATACAGCTATAAATTATTTTTTTTATATATGGATTGCAGTGCTGCTGACTACACTAGGAAGTACTGTCTTATTCTAAACTACTTTTGGTCTTTATATGACATCTGGATCAAGTCTAGCTCCTTGCTACTGCAAAAAATTTCATCACAGATGATTTAAAAACCTGTGATGGGTAGCCAACTAGAGCTTGAGGAAACAAATGTTGCTCCTTTCTCATGGCAGTAGATGCACTGTTGCCTTCTGGTGGAACCGCCAAAAAAAATGGATAATTTGGGATGCTATTAATCAGAAACAGCTTGTGCAACAACATCAAGGACTCATCCTTGTCCTCGTCTACTCTTTTCGACCCCATTTTCCAACCTGAGGGATGTCTCTGAACAATACCAACAGTGTCTGTGGCCACCTAACAAAAAACAAAACAAAACCAACAAAACAAAATAGAGGAGCTCCTCAGAAAATCTCCTCCACTTCCAATAGTGCTTGTACCTAGACACTGGTGAAAGGAAAGTGGCACCAAGAAGGAAGAAACAATCAAAGTAAGCTTAAGTGAAGAGTTATGTTGCTCTAGTCACATTGACAGAACCAGAGAGATAGCTACTGCTTTTAATTAGTGGAGGGCTGTTTCCCAGATGAGCTATAAAATGGCTGTGCTGCAGAAGTCTGTAAGAAGCAGCACAAAGTGCCTGGGCATGTAATTTACTTTGCAACATTCATAAGACTGGAGAGGGAACATCAAGATCACATGTCAAGCAAAAGCTGAAGGAGTTAAAGCCCAGTTGAAAACTAGTTGCGTAGCATTTAAGGGGTAGGTAATTTTACAAGGATTAAAGGTTTGTCCAGTGGTCAGGTGAAAACAGAAACAGTCTACAGCGTTTTGTGCAAAAGTGATACTCCTGTTGGAGTCCTGGAAGGCCTTTATCCCACCTGGGATATTAAAGAGTGGGAAAAGGAGCGCTTTGACCATTCCAAGGCAGTAGGTTGCTAGACAGGGCCATGGCAAATGTGATGCTCTAGAGTCATACAAAATTCACAGACTATTATATTGATACGTGACAGATGTTATGGAAGCATGGAATATTCAAAGACCAGTGCATTAATGTTTTAAATATTACATGCATCCTTATGGTTTTTTTAGTACTTATGTGCTTGGCTCTATAGACAAACCAAAGAAAGTTTTTCATTCATCCTAAGACACTCTGCAGGGGTCTTAGTGTAAACCTTCCCACATAGAAAAAACAAAACTAAAAAGGTAATTTAACTTTTGACTTGTATCAAGAGAACCAACAATGCTAACGTCATGAAAAGATATGCGTTACTGGCCTGATTCAAACACATCTGACTTGAACTACCTGCTAGAGTCTCTTTCAAGACATAAGTTCTACTTGCACTGTGGAACCTGAGAATATTCCCCAAGATTCAGGTGCATGCTCAAGTTGTGATAAGATAAGCAACTACCATTTTCTTTTCCTTTGTTTTTTTTTTTAGTTAACTTTTTTTCATGGTAAGGACAGCCAGGCAAACAGGCAGATGAAACTCATGGTGTGGCTGGGACAAGCAAAGGGCCACAGAATGCAAGTGCCCTGAAATATAAATTAGGCTTTGACAACCACCTGCAGTGCTTTACAGGTTATTACTTCATGCTAGGGAGCTAATAACGATGGAGAAGTCTGCTGCACATCATCAGCTTTGCATAGATTGAGGTGGCAGTCAAGGTCTTGTCAAGAGCTGAAGAGTCATTCCCACCAGCAGCATTTGGGCTACTTGGGGTCCCCCCTCTGTTTACTGACCATGGCTGAATCTGTGGGTGTGACATGGCTCTAACAGGGATGGACACATGACATGGGAAATACTCTGCAAGACTCAAACCTACTCACAGCCTCTTCATGTTGCTGCATGTTGTACTGGTGGCTGAGTCACCATTTACAAGTGTTATCATTTCCACAGGCTGCCATTTTCCAGCTGACCCTACCCCGACTCCTCCTGCACCAGAAACCCATGCAAACAAAAGCTCTGTCAGCCACTCAGAATCTACCTTCTTTATTGCCCATTTCATATTATTAATTACATTTGCACATCAGCTAAGGAGATGTAATTGTAGCCAAGTTCCTCCTCTGATCCAAAGATTCCCCTGAAGTTCATTAACATTTGTACTGTAACTACTGTTGGGCTTGCCACATTTCCAGTCAAGATTTCATACCAAATGAGGTTACCAAATAATGACTTAATAGTGCACGCAGGGTAATTTATATATTGAAATTAAAGATTAAACCTTAATCTTAATTAAATCTCACAAAAGTTCAGTAAAGCTGCCCAAATTATAAAAAAATAAAAAGATGTATTGATTATTTGAAAAATGGAAATCGCATTTAATAAATACAGAAGAGAGCCATTAAGGGAATGGGGAGACCAGAAAAAGCACTAACTGGTGATTAAAAGAAGATAAATATTTATTAAATGTTGCTGTGATTTATTAAGCTGTGTTGGGCTAAACAAATGTAATTTGATATCTGAATCATATCTCATTCTGATACAGCCTTCATTAAATCTGAAGTCTTGGCTTTAAATGGATATCATATGTTCCCTTCAGTTCTTAATCTCTTTGAAATATCAGTTTGATGCTGTGGAAGACGTTGAAAGTCACAGAGACTGAAGTCTCCTGCGTATCAATGAGGTTATTTTGCACTACAGGTGAGCAGTCAACTTCTTATTTCTCAGTGCTTTCTCATCCAGGACCTGTTGCAACCTTGTATTGTCCCTTGGTGACAGGGCAACATCCAGATTTTAAAACCATTCTGTCAGAAGGCCAGGCAGGAAGAGCACAACTTCAAATTTCAAGCAGTGTTCCAAGAACCAGTGTGCAGGTCTGAGGCAGAACACACACCCGTTTCAAAGCAGGAAAGCCGACTGTCACGCTAATGCTGCTGCTGTCCAGCAGAGAAGTAGCAGAGGTCAAGAATGAGAAAACATCTACCCCCTTGCCAATACCCTGTAATTAGTCTAGCACCAAATAGCTCTGTTGATGCAGCTTTCCAGCTGAGATGTTAATCATGTAGGAGCTGAGAAATTCATTCTTCCAAGGTTCACAAAGCAACCTTATCTCAGACCCCTTGCAGAGGGAGGTGAGGGTCTGTTAGAGCATGAGACTCCATGCACATGAGGTGTTTGAATACCAGTGTTTCTTGAGGTTAGACAGCAAGTTGTCTCTGTCTGTAAATGAATTCTCAAGCACTCTTTTCAGCCTTTGTTGAGGAGCTACTTGTTGAAAATTACTGGCATAAATTAATTGCTGCTGACAATTAAATTTGCACAGAGTTAAAATTAAGTTACAGTGCTCTTTCCCAGTGCTACAAGATGGAGTTACAGACTTGCTAGTGAGAATTGTTGCCTGTTACCCTGTCAACCTGAAAAAGGTTGCATGGAGAAGTAGTATTCAACTTCCCCTAGTAGGCTTAAATCTGAATGTTGCAAGAACTCTTAACCTCCCTCCCAACTCCCTTGCCATCCTTCCCCCTTCCACCACCTAAAGAAAAAAAAAAAAAAAAAGAAAAAAAAAAAGAGAGAAAATAGAGGAAGAGAGGAAGTGAAGTCATCACTAACTGGAGAGGGAAAGACAAAATCACATACTATTCCTTTTGTCTTTGCAGGAAATGAGGAACAAAATCAGACTGAGCTGGACTATGTGATCAGTCATACTGAAATACAAGTTCTACCTCTCTCATCTCTAGTATTTTCTTTTCTGCAGTCACATGAGCACAGAGAAGTGCAGCAGTGGGACAGACGGGAGTAGAGAGTGCCAAAGCCACTTCAGAGCTGAGAGGACTTGCTGTTTGAAGGCAAAACCCAATCAGTTATTTTGGAAGCGGTTCTTAGTGATACAGGCACCCTGGTGAAACCTGGGGTCCAGCCTCAAGGGCCAAGGAGATTCATTAAACCAGATTAAACATCTCATTTTATTAAAGAGCAGCTGTAAGAGATGCCTGTCCATTCTATGGACTTTCCCATAGGAATTTCATGACAGCAAACTCCTGGCACATCCTCTCCCTTGCACAAGCACAGAATTGATCTAGCATAAAGTTATTATTTCCAATGTGTTTAGCCAAGAGAAAAAAAACAAAAAAACAAACAAAAAAACCCCACCATTACTAAAATCCTTACTACCAACACAGCCAAGCAGATTTTTCATCTGGAATTCACTTTTGGGCTGAAAACACGAGCAAAAAGTTCAAGCCCCTGAAGCAATTGTCTTGAAAAGTTTTAAGCTACTGAAGATAGTGGGTTTAGAACCATAACTACAATAAACACAGCAGACAGCTAAGAGTCTCCTGGCAAGAATAAACCAGAATTGCAGAGGCTGATGATGCCAGTGAAAAGAACAGGAAGGTAACCAAGTGAAGAAACAGCATGAGGAGGATTATCCTTATTTGGAAGCAATCCATTTCAGCAGTAAATTAAGCCAAGGATCTCTGCATCAGAAAACTGCAGGGCAACCTATTAAATTAAAGGACAATCTGCTTTTTCAATCACCTTTGAGCCTTGACAGAATGGCTTGAGAAACAAACATGCCAGATATCGAAAGGTACATTTTATCAATAGCAGTAATGGTGGGCTGGAAGTTATAGAGGTGGTGAAATAATTTCCCTGCACATTCCTAGCACAAGTGTCAGATCTTCAGCAGCAATATTGCTGGATTGCAATGGTCGCAAGGACCAAGTCACAGAAGAGGGCTTGGATGGAATAAAAATGATAATTTGTATTTTATATCAAAACATAGAGGCTCTCACCCCAGCTGCTGTGATGGGATGGGATTAGGTAAAATACTCAGTGTGCAGACTGGTGAAGGATTTTTCACAGTGGTATTAGAATACACAGTGGTATAAGAAAAAAAACCAACAAACGTAAACTCTATACACATTTAGCTCAAAGGGGTCTCTGGATCTGCCAGCAGTAGCACACAGCAGCATGTGCATGCTGGTGTATTCTAAGGCCATGTTTACTGCAGGAAAGAAGCATCCACGATTAAGGGATTTCTGAGGGGCAAACACAGGCTCTCTTTCACAGGGATTTAAGAGTAATAGCAAATCTAAATGTATATTAGCCACATACATATTGTCACCCAAAAGAGATTATTTAGATTTTGGATGGAAGGCGTCCCTCCACACTTACAGGCTGCTTGCTCCAGCTATCAATAGCCCTTCTTGTAATGCCTCTTCCTTTCTGAATAGGGAAATGCCAGCCAGCCTGGCTGGTGTGTTTTCATCTTTACCTCCACTATCAGCTGCTCTTATATTCAAAAGATTCCAAGAGCTGCCTTGATAGAACTCAGAGCTGACATGTCACTCCCTCTGGTCTCCCAGTCCCAGGCTTTCCCAAAGAAAGATGATGTACCCAATATTCCCAAACCACACACATTCTCTTTAGTGATAAGCACAAAAAACCATTACCAGACAAGACACTCAAGCATCTCCAGCTTCCTCTAGTTTGCACTGTGATACTTAGGCTGGTGCAAAATTCTTTTTTCAAAAAGCTCAAATTAGGCTCATAAACACAGACTGTGAAGAGGGCAGACTGTCAAAAAAGGTTCCTCTCTTTGAAACAAAACTGACTAAAGTAGAAAAGTAATTCCTCATTGCAGTTGCTTCTGAAGTGAGCTCTCAGTTACATACTACTATGACATATTTTTTCAGCTCTGTTTCAAGTCCAGCTAGCATCAAAAAGGAGTCACAGAGATGTTGCTGGTTGCTCCCTCTCCTGCCAGTGAAGAGAACCCAGAACCAGCTTGTGCTCTGCTGACACTTTGCTAGTCTTTATTGTGTTGCCTACAGAATCTTATTTTGAAGGAGAGATGCCAGCATGTAAGTCATACATGAACCCTGGCTGTTTTATCAGGCCCCTCATGGAATATTTCTGCCAATGAAAAAATGTTTTTGCTGCCATTATCAGGCACTTAGTCTTTATCTGTCTAACCATGACAAACCTCGTTATTCAGGCAGGTCTTGGGACATATTCAAGGGGAGATCTTCTCATCCAATATCAAACATATCAACTCCCTTGATGTTTTTGATCCTCCTTTTTCTTTCAGCCCTGCAAAGCAGATGCATGCAGCCCCCCTCCAACAAATCTCAGGAGAAGAGCTGTAGGAACCCTGCATCTCTGACACTAGGCTACCAAAGAAGCCCCCTGAAGTGTTCAATCTAGATTTTACAGAGCAAAGGCAAGTTTCTGATCTTTCCATGCTGGCTTTGAGGTCTTGATAGCAACACAGAAGAAGGAAACATTCAAAGTTCAGGAGATTGGGTGAAACTGCAAAGCAAAATGGCTGAAGGATCTGCTCTGGATCGAGGTTTTCACAGCCTGAGCACATCTGCATTCATCCAAAACAGCACAGCAGCTACACTTGTCTCCTGGATGTTTGAAATCCTTGGCACCTCAGCACAACTGGCGTGTGATGACTCATAACCATATCTGATTTAGTAGGTACTTGACGTCTTCCCTTTGAATGAGCCTGCCTCCCCTTTCCCCCAGCACACATACAGGCATCACTGTCAGGGCTGTGGTAGCAGGGACTGCAGTGTGCCTGGTGTGGGACAGCTCAGGGGCTGTCCCATGCTGGTCCTTCTCAGCACCAAGTCACACTGCCCCAGCAGGTGTAGGGGAGGGCAGCAGCATGGGGGGCAGGGGGGTCCAGAGGGGACACGTGAGGAAACACACGAGACACAACAGGAGTTTTTATAAGATGGGGTATACCTCTGAATCAACTGCAGCTACGGGGGGACCAACACTGAAGCAGGGACACTCCTGAAGGGCCACATCTGTGGAGAACCAAGCAGGGAAACAAACAGGAGGAAGGAGCAGGGGAGGAAAAATGTAAGAAAGCAGAAGCAGCAGAAAGAAACCATCAAGCACCAACCCAACCTCCTGCACAACCCATCACCTCACTGAAGGGACTGGTGACTGGCAGAAACTGAGTGTAATGTGTGCCAAAGACAAGGCAAGGGGGCAAGGGGTGGTGGTGGACTGAAGTTGAGCCTGAGGAAGGGTAAGAAAGGGTTTTTCCCCTCACGTTTGTTTCATTGTTGGTTGTTGTTTTATTTCTGTTTCTCCATACACAAACCAGTAAATAAAAGTCCATGTTAACTGTCAATGAAGTAAAATTCAGTTAAATTCCCCAAGCTGAAACTGTTCTGCCTATGATGATGGAGGTAAGGGAAAGCATTTTCTTTGAGGACAGTAAAAGAGCCTGAGTAAACATGGAGGCAGCTGTCAGCGATTGAAGGTGGCAATATTGTGGGAGTATGGTCTCCCGTGGCAGAGCTGCCTCTTTGCTCATGCTTAGCTCTAGTCAGAGCCTTTATTCCAAGCTGATTGCTCACAAAGATTTGAAGAACAGTTATGATGTTGTTTTCAGTAAGCAGAAAGATAAGCTGCAGTTGTTTTTTTATCCACCTTAAGTACGTTTTTGTCTCTCTTGTCACAAAATTTCTCTTGGTAGCTTATCCAATTTCAATAGTTTGGAAGGACAAGGTGCACCTCATGAAACTCTACAGGTAAGAATTAGAGAGCGGTATCTGACATTTTTTCTATGTTTGACCCACACAGATATGGGTCAATGTGAGTCCCTACTCTGTTTCTTCTAAATCCTGTTCTGTTTTATAAGACATGATAGTCATGCTATGACTTGAAAGATTAAATGATGGAATCAACCCAACTACTTGCAGATGCAAAAATAGCAACATCATAACCCTGAAAGGAAACCAATATATCTAAACCCCAAAATGAAGACTGACCTTCTGGGGAGAACTGCAGTATGGAATAGATGAGTGGCAAAAGGCAGTCAAGGAGGCACCAAGTGCTTTTATTACATACTCTGCCATTACTAATATACAAGTCATTTGGGTTACAGAGGCATTGGATTCTCTCCCCTTTACTCTAGAAAAGCCCACTGACATTCCTCAACCTTGCTACAACTATCTTAACAGTAAGCACCTTCAATAAAACAGAGGATTGGCAGGTGATTAAGTAAGGTTGCTCTTTTTCTTCCTTCTACCTCACAACTTCTAAAAAGTTGTCAGCACAGGAAGGTCTGTAACATTTGAGATAGTCATGACTGGCAACAGTGCTTGCAAAAATTTTAGTGTACTACATGGTAACTCATGTAATCACAGTTAAGGATGAAAACAAGAAAATCCCTAGAGGAATCTGAGACTGATACTGAGATAATCATAGAATACCAGGTTGGAAGGGACTTCAAGTACCATCAGGTCCAACCTTTCCAAATAGGAACACGGTTTAGATGACACAGCAGCTTGTCAAGCTGAATCTTAAGAGTGTCCCGTGTTGGGAGAAACATTATAATAAGTATTCTTTACATCAGCATCCTTTCTTCCGTATCTGCCAGCATCACATCTTTACAACTCTCAGTATGTCAGCTCCTGCTCTAGGTAAGCTTAGGCTTTATTATTATACTCATTTTACAAGTTGAGAACATGATGGATGAAACAAATTACATCTATTAAGAAAGAGGGAGAATGCAGAGTAGAGCCTCAAATCCCTTATGTGCTGCCTGCTGGACTCTACTAGAACTTGCTAGGTACAACTGTCTCCACTGGATTAGCTTATGGAAGGACCCAGTCAAAACTAGGGCCTCTTAGATTAGATTATCAATGTTGACAGACTTAAGGTGACAAAGAGGGTTGTAGGGAAGAAACAGAAGAAACATTACACTAGCATCATCACTCATTGCTGGAAAATAACAGCTATAGTATGTAAAGATCAGTGTCCATTTTCCTGCTTGTCAAGTTGTAACTGGGAAAGGGACAGATTTTGGAAGTATAGCAACTAGGTTTGTGAGCAAAGAATAAGGTGATGGATTTAACTAATACATTCCTCAAAATATGGGCTGTGTTTTCCTGGAAGGGGCATCTCACGACTCAAGTAAATGGGTAGCATTAGGTCTCCCAGCTACTGCTGCAACCAGCACATCTTTCCCCATACCCCACTGCCTGAATCAGGAAGGATCAAACTAAATTCAACCCTCACAGACTCCAACTGGGACCTACCAACAAACACATCTTTCAGACATTTTTCACAGAAAAACTACATTATAAATAATACATTCATTGTCTTCATATACTCCACTAATTATAATTCTCATATCCTGATAGGTCTATTAATCTCTCCTTTATACCTATTGCCAAAAACCTCTGGCACAAGTACATCAGCAATGCCAATAGTATAAGTGTTTGATTGCCCTTGATCATCTTTTCTTTCTCTGCTTTTTCTCATGAAAACACAACTTGCAAGATTTGGTTCCAGGTTCTGAGACCATTTAAATTTTTTGGGTGTTCTGTTCTCCTTGCCACCTCTTTTATATCCACACTACTTTATGTTGTCACCTTTATTCATAGACAGAGAAAATACTTTGCAGACACTTGATAGCAGCCTGTTAATACACTTTCAAGCCTCTGATGTTCAGAACATGCCGGATTTAGTACAGAAACTGTATTTCACCTCTATGTGTTCTCCTAAAACTATAAATAATGCACAAAACATTGTAAGCATTTCAGTATCTTTATTTTTCCCTCCGGCCTCCCAAAACTATCACCTGAGTTTTTAATAATCTATTTACTTGTGGTTTTATGCCATGTCACTCTTCAAGAGATTCCCCTGGAAAGACAAGAGACTTGGTCTATTTGAGCCACTCATAATGATTGCGCCACAATAATCAACACTGCTTGGAAAAAACTTATTTGTAAAACTCTACTAAAATGCCAGTTTATGGAAATCAGTGTGTTCTGCAGGTAGGTTTCAATCTCATAAAAGCTTCAGAATGTCTCATTCTCAATTTCCTAAAATATTTTCCTAGAAATTAATTTCCCATCATCTGTCTGCTCTTGCCTTTCCAACCTTCATCCTGATTTGTGACTATTTTTTAGATATTTTAAAAATAAAAACAAAACAAAAACAAAACTCAAAACTGTGTTTTTTGTTGTGTTGTTTTTTTTTCCTGGAGGAAAAAAAAAAAAATTAACCAACCAGATACAATATTCTGTTTCAGAACTAACATCCAGAGTGCCTAAAATGGGAGCCAGTCCTCCTTATTGTGCATTCAAGAAAGCAGCTGCTACAAACAACATTTGCTTGAGCCTGATAAACTGTTTCTCCAGTCTACGTGCCTCTACTGCGTGTGTTCAATTTCAGTTTGGATAATTCAGAGTAATCCTATTATAGAAAGGCAGAAGCCACAAAGTTCTGTTTCAGTTGACACATCAAAGTTCAGCAGCATTTGCAATTGGGACTTCTAACTTTGCTCCATTTCTGAATTAGTATAGATTTCAATTCTATCCTAAGGTATCAAAAGCATGGGTTGGAATGTCGCCATGCTGTAGTATTTCAGAGGCTGACAAACAGTTAACATGCTTAGTTCTTTGAGACCTGAAATCTGTCTCACTAAAAGTTCTATCAGAACTGGTATTTTGATAGAGCCCACACAAATCTACGCAGAATGCTTGTTTGTGACCTTACCACATTTTTCCCCACACAGAGACAGATTTTATGGTATTCCATTGATTTTCCCCAATCCATTTTGATACAGAATTGCCATTTACTCTGCTGAGTATTTATATTACCCCCCCACACACCCCAATTCTGTCTTATTTCTTTGAAAGAGACTTAGCCCTGGGAGCATATCTTAGCAGTCTCAATAGAAAGTAGAAAAAAAATAGAAGTTTTCTCCTGCTGTGATTTAGTACGGGAATAACAAGAACACTAGGGCTCATCTATACATACACAAACAGGCTGATTAAATACAATCATGGTGGATAAGGGAGCATATTGTTATCCATATATTATATATTCATGAGTATAACTAGGGCTCCCTGGCTCCCCACTCTACAATTTAATGGGAGGGCAGATAAAAATCTGTATGTGCTAATGCAGGGAAAACAAAACCTCAGACTCCAGGTTCTAAGCCCCCATAACTTGGCCTTCTCCTTCAGTTCTCCACTGTCTCCTGTGCTTTAGAGGTTTCTGACAAGTTATTTCCAACAGCTTTTTTAAAAGGCAATATGCAATTTGAGACAGGGTTAGGCATGTGAAAACGTAGTGATTTTATCCCGCAAGCCCAGAGCTGATGTACCTACATTGATATAAAAGAAGGTAATACTAGTACGATCATTTTCATCCCTGCACAAAAGGAAGACATTCTAATACAAACATACCTCAGATGGCACAGACATGTTCACATTGAAGCTTGTAACACTTCAGAAGAGTCTGTGTAGATTAGGTGTTATTGGGACTTCCCCACGTGGTATCGAGTCACTTGATAAAGTCACTCATAATTTTATTTTGCTGAGATTTTGTTCCTGCTTTGATCATTGCTCCAAGATGGTTCTTCTATGCTGTCCTCTTTAGGCCCCCGTACATTATTCTTAGTGGTAAAGATTTAATTTTCAGTTTTGCTACCATTGTTGGATTTTATCATCTGGTCTGAAGGCTTCTCAGAATTTACTAGCTCCACACTAGGGTTTTTTGGTTTGTTTTTGGTTTGTTTTTTTCCTTTTAATCTTGACTGCATGTAAGTATGAGTTTCCTAGAAATCAACACTTCTGCCTTCCTGCACAAATTCTTTGCTATCCATTAAGTAGCAGTTTCAACTAGGTAAAGGGAAAAACTAGCCAAATTCTATGAGCTGGCTAGGGGGAACATCTGCCAGAGGAATCCCCTAAGCTCCCACAGTTTGTACCCTGCAGTTTATACCCAAAGAAAGGAGTGGAGATGCCTAGATCCTTGGCATGAAATCCACCTACAACCAGATGAGTACAGCTGTGAGAGTGATTTCAGGCATAGCTAGAGGTAGATCACTCCTGACAAGAGGTGAAGTAGCTTTAGTGCCTTGAGCCCTAGCCTAAGTAGACATACAGCTCCAGAGGAAGGCAGCCATTAAAAGCTAGATTAAGAAGACTCTGACCCAAGAAACTCTTCACTCAGCTTTTACTTTACTACATCAGCATTTTCTAACAGTTAGATATCTATCCAAACACACTGCCTTTTCCTCCAGCTCTGCATAATGGGCATTCATCAGGCCCCTCTGCATCAGCCTGTGAAGTCCCTATGAGACCTGCCCCCTCACTGGTTTGGAACTACAGGTTTCACTGAAGCTACCCAGGCCTAAATAAATTCCCCTTGTCCAAATCCAGCCTAACAAAACAGTAAGAAAACAAAAATAAGGGAAGGGAAAAACAAGGAGGAATAAAGAAGGAAAGACTGAAAGGTTCTGGAAATAGCTGGGATTGTTCATGCTGAGCCATCGGGCCCTGATATTTGAATAATGCATGTTCCATAAATCTAAGTGTCCCTGCTTGCCACGTTTTAGAACAGGGAGCAAAAATAATAGCTACTGTCCACACTTATCACCAATAATAAATTACAGGGTTCCTGTGTGTGGCAGCGATTAATGCAAAACGCAACCCAAAACACATAACTAAATAAATAGATAGTTTGACTTTCCTGGGGGTTATCTCTATCCTTTCCTACATTCCTCTCAGAGTCTTCTTCCAGCCAAAAACTATACTGGGAAAGACCCATCCTCACACTGTATCCCCTTCAGACAGGCAGGCAGGCAGGCAGGCATACTAACTCATGGCTTTCTTCAGAATACATACCTAGGCAGTCAACGGAGCATATGCATTTCGGAAAACAAGAGACAGCAATGCACTGCACAGCTTTTGGTTTTTTTTCTGGAAGACTACAGTTTTCCCAAAGCACGATCTCCCCCCTTAAAACAGGGCACACACTCATGGATGCACTTCTCCAAACACAAGGTCCACACTGCTTCCTTGAGACCTAAAATTGTCACATGTGTACATGAGGGACAGATATCCTTTCAGTAGTCTTCCCTTCTCCTTTAACATCAAGAAGTTAACTAAGTGAATATTGGGGTGTTCTTTGGCCCCAAAGCAGCAATATGGTAGCAGGGAAGTCACACGAAAACAATGCAAGGATAGGATGTGAGCAGCAAAAGGGACTACGGAAGGCCCTTTATAGAACCAGCCTTTCCAGTGTAAAACTTCCCTGTAAGGACAGGCACTACTGTGCCCGCATTTTCATCTGGTCTGGGAATTACAAGATCAAGCAAAGCATTACTCTTCATTACACATACCTGCTCAGTAGTAATGGGTCACCTTCACAGGGATAAGAAAAAGAAAGAAAACTCAAAGGGCAATACAGAAATCCAAAAATTGTTGGTAACTCAAAGGGAAGGTGTATGCAGCCACCCAGGGTAAGTATCCACTTTTACATCACAAAAAAAAAGCCAAAAAAACAACACACCACCCAAACCCCAGCCACTAATGAAATTTGTCTCCCTCAAATTTAAAGGGTTAGATAATTGAGTCAGTGCTGGAATAGGCAGCCCTTAGAAGCAACCAAGCACTTAAACAGAGCTGTAATGAGTGCTAGACCATGGCAGCTTCCAGGTAACTAACTGTACCCTATTCTTTCTCTTAATGTTCTCATTCTGCCATACACGATTTTGGTGGAAAGCTGCTTTTCCTTTTACATAGGCTGCCTTCTGTGTTTGCCAGCCTTTTCCCTCTGAGGGAAGGGTGATCTGTCCCTAGAGAAATCTCACTTGAGTAGAGGCAATTTCCCTGTAGAGAAGCCATCCTTGTTTATAGCATTGGCTTCTGCATAAAGCTGCCCTTGGCGTCCTCCCTTGGTAACTGTGAAGCAAGAAACAGCCCTGGAAAGGTCACAAGAATCAGAGTAAATTGCAGGAGAGAGGCTACTGAAACATCTATAAAGGCAGCTCGGAAGGAGCTTGAGACCCAAGGTACAATGCTGTTATTTGACCTGACTGAACATCTATGCTGTCACATGCCCTCTTCTTCTTGTAAGGGCCTTGAGCTCTTCTCCAGCATGTCAGTGTAAGTCTCCTTGCTAGACTGGAGACACTCCAATTTACAAAAGCAAAATAAGAAAAGAAATTGTGGGCTGAAGCCACCAAGGGTGAGGTAACTTACACGAATGAGAGCAGAAAAAAAGGAAGCTCATACACAAAACAGACACTATTATTATTATTAGCTATTCATTACTCATATATTGATATTATAGCAGGATCCAAAAGCCTCATTCAGTATCAGGGCCCCATTGTGCTAGTCTCTATGCAAACACAAAGAAAGCCAGGAAGAGCTAGCAATGTAATTTAAGAAAAGACCCAGCAGGTGAATGAAACAAAAATTTGAGGGATGGTAAGACAACCATGTGGTTCCACAGGCTACTGGTACATCACTGAATGCTCAATCCTGGGAGCCATGGAAGGTTACGGCTTAATAACGCTCAGGGATGCTTCTTAGAGCTTTAAACTGTGGGATTTCTGACCTCCTGGGTAACAGCAGCAAAATAGTATTTCCTTTAGTTAAGTGAACATCTAAAACATGCTTAATCAGTAAACCATTAGCTCTCCACTTGCCTCGTTAACATGTCTGCGGAGCAGGCAGTGCTGTCCCACCCCTCCACCCCCCATGTGTTTTTTTTTCTACATTTTGGTTTCAAATGCTGCCATGTGAAGTGTAATGCCTTGGAGTGCCCTCCCTTCAGAAGTATTTTATTTCATCAGTCCATATGTTTAGCACCATCCCACTACTAGGTTTACTTGAAATTAAGAGGTCTCTTGTGCTGTCTGTTTGAGCATTAACCCATTAAATTGTATTGTTGTTGTTGTTGTTTTATTTTAAATTACAGAAAAATTTTTAATTTTTTTTTTTTCATTAATAAATGGTGGAAAAAAGCCAAGGATATTACCGAGCAAAATGCCAGCACTGGTGTGGGCTAAGTCTTCCCAGGCCTCTTTTCAGGAAGTATCTATAGCAGAGATCTCATTTGTACAGCCTCTATGACATTTGATGTGCTGTCAATTTGACTAACAAAACTGAGATCCTGACAACCAATAAAAGATAACCTTCACATCCAATTCACCTGTGCTCCATTCAAGAGTTACAAAAAGGTGACTCCAACTAGTTGAAACAGAAGACTTACCTACTCCTCCCACTGCTTTCAACAAGTCATGTCAGCCCTCAACTTCCTCAAACATGAAGTGAGGATAATATTCACTCATCTTTCAAAACCCTTAAAAATTATTTCAAAGATGCATGTTAAGAAGTTTGAAACTGAAAAGCACTTGACATTCTTAAATGAGGCATGAAGTTCAAAGCAAATCTGATGAAAATAGTTTGATACTTTTTTTTTTTTTAATCTGGTGTTTTGACTTCTGCATCAAAAAACTGCTTAACCTCTAGGTCTGTGGCATAGATTGCAGCTCATTAGCATTCAATATCTAAAATGTAAATACGTTTTAGTTGAAAAGCATTCAATGCTGCTTCTGTGCTGGTTCTTCTCTACCCTTTCACTGGGAAAATCAAAGCAACTTCCAGTAGTGAGGCAATGATACATCTAACATCTGTCATGGATCATTTTTTCTTCTACTCATTTGTTCCCCTCGATCAACTAGAGTACTTTTGAGGGGAGAGAAGGAGGTTTGCTTGGTTGTTTGCCTTTTTTTTTTCCTAGCAGCTCTTTCATGTGTTCCATTGACTGTATACACGCAAGTAACATGTATCTTAGAGAAGGAAAGGCAGAGGAAGTGTGTATTACACTTGGAATAGAAGCCTGTGAGATCTGTAATGTCCATTCATCCTGTGGCAGTTGACAGATTAAATGAAAACTGCCTCAACTTACAAGAGAATCAGAGACACAAGACATGGTTTGCACCCTGCCAGTATGGCAGTCACCTTGGTTCATCTTTCAGGACCAATATCAAAACCTTTATTGTGACTTGATACTGCACAGGAGAAGCAAAGCTGATTTTTGTTGCCTCTGTTTTTTCAGTAGGCAGATGTAGCTTTGGTCTGGCCCCTTGCTCATTTTCAACTCCCAGTCAGGTGTTTTTGTCTGTGCAGTCATCATACCCAAGAGCTAAAAACTTGTGTCTCAACTGCAGGATAATGGAACAGGAGACCTGTAAGTTGAGTTCATTTAATGACTGCATAGAGATGCCATACAGAGACATTTAGAAGGTGTATGTTGTCCCATTCCAGTATCTTGGTAAGTCATCCAGTAACATCCCTAAACTAGTCTACAGGGAACCACGTGAACTAGGCACCCCTAAGAGGTCTAGTTTAATCATCTATGATATTCAGATAACCTCAAGTAAGCCATAGCCCTAGATACATCAATTTTATGCTAATTTGAGAACACACTCTTCCCTACTAGACAATAGGATAGAGGATGTCTGTTATTTACACCCAGGCTTACCTCAGCTGAGAGGCACAAGTTAAGAGTTTAGGCACCTTAGATGATTCAAGAGTGAAGAGGGAGGGAGACTGACCGCAGGATGACTCTGTCACTCTTAACATTAAAAACACTCACAAAGATCATCCTCCTAAATTGGCTACTTTAACTTTAAGCCTGAAGCTTGTGTACGATAGCCTATATAAAGCTACAAGTTAGCTTCAAGTGACTCTCTGAAGCTTGGATATATAGAGAAAGCCATGTTTCATCTTGGATGTGAAGGCTTTGCTCACTACTTGGTCTGAATCTAATCTAAGCAGCAACTCCAGACCAGCCACCATGAGTCCTCACTTTTTTCTTTTTTTTTTTTAAGTTTTGTTTTTATTTTGGACTAGCAAAACAGATCTACCCACATAGAACAACTGGCAGGACAGAGGCTTAAAATACTCCTTGTCTTCATAAGCATGCTGAAAGGAATGGTTTCTCTTTCCTAGGCTCTTTCTCCACTAATTTCTTTGAAAGCCAGCCAGCCCCTTTACTCTATGAATTGGGTTTGCTAATTTGCGAGAGGTTGGAATCATTTCTCATGTTAAGAAACTTGAGATAAACATGCTGTGCTCTCTTTTTCTTTATCTTCTTTCTCGATGGTTTCTTTAATCTACAATAAAAGCCATTTTGGACTGAAAGTCCTTGTTTTGAACATAGAGACATTAGAGGCCAGCATAGAGAAGTGGACTTGCAGAGTCCATACTTACTAGTTAGACACATGGCAAATAGCATGGAATTGGAAGTTGGCCCACAGGAATAAGGCAGTGAAGCTAAAAGATGGCATTCTGGGAAAGCACTTTTTTGTAAAGGAAAGGAAGTTTCAAGATTCCCTAAGTTCTGGGCAAGTTGCCTGAGGCAATGGGGACCACTGTAGCAGAAGGGAAGCTGAATGCTGCATTTTTATCATCCTCCTACTCCTTTTCTCCTCCTCACACACTAATTTTTTATCTAGCTTTTTCTTTTGCAAGAAAAATGGATAAAAGTTTTTTGTTTTGTTTTGTGTTGGGTTTTTTTTTTGGAAGAACCAGAGCTAACCACAAGGCTAGATAAAAGCAACGTGGGAACTGCAGAAGGATGCAAAACCAAAACTTTCTCCCTGGCTCTTCATTTCAAGGCAGTTCCCAACTGAATTTTCTTCTGATTTCTTCAACTCAAACCCTTTTCATTGTTTTCAAACAACAGTCCTGCAGGAGAGCCTGGGCTTATGGCATACCTTGTACTGTAGGCCTTCAGACTTCTGTGGCTGACTTGGGGGATTCACTAAGCATTGTAAAGACTTCAGCATTTCTTTTTTGCTTGCAAAAGGGCAAATGCCAGCTTGAAAGACACAGATTCCTATAAAAGCTCTATTGCTTCTGGATATACTACACTCTGGCTCCAGCAGTGCTAAAAAAGAAAATAAAATAAATCAAAGACATTAAACAGACTTCCTTGTCAGGAAACTAATAGTACAAAGCCAGTGTTCCAGGAAAACTGGAAGTGCTTCAATTATGTAGGTCTGTTTTAAGAGCATTTCAGCATCTTGCACATGCAATTTGGTCCTTGTCTCAACTTCTACTCCAGTGGCCTCATTACAGAAGCAGAGGTAGAGAGCTTGGGCTTCAGCATTGTTCTACAATTGCAGTACAAGACCAAAACAAAATAAACTTAAAGCAGCTCTGGTAGTATTGGGCTGCTCAGAGCTGTTTCCAGGTAAACCAGCAAAAGGGTTATAGAGTTTATTAAAAATATTTTTTTTCCTTTTCCTCTATGATAACTCATTTTATTGTTACAGTTAGTGTATTGTAAACAAAGTTACGCCTCAATAACATTAGATGTGTAGGGAACAACACAGTAACACCCTACGTGTGCACACTACAAGAGTGGAGGAAGACACAAGTGGAGAGTGTTGCAAATTTCACCAAAGAAGTACAAGGTTACATGTCTGAACCTAAAATCTTGCATTACCACAAGATAGGATGCGTAACAAAGTGAAAGAGTTGCAACAGGATTTGGAAATAACAAGAGGGAATAAAGCAAAGCTAGGTGGGCTATGTGTCAACAACTTGCAAAAATTAAATAATGAGATTACCTGGAAAATATTTCAGAAGTAGAAAGGCCAGACTGCATAAACAACACTAACAGTGCACTGGAGCACATCTTCCAGCAGCACCCAGCAGAGACAGCAGGACTCTTCATCTCTTCATTTAGCAAAGGGATAATCCTTATGTTTACAAACCAGTTCCGGTTTTGGTTGGGTTTTTTATGTTGGTTTTTGGGTCTTTGTTGTTGTCATTATTATTATTACTATACTCTAGTGTAGCTCTAGCCTATCCCTTTGCAAAAGAAGTGAAACAACAGCTCTGATAAATACCAGCTCCTCTCACAGGTCTCTCTGGGTATTGACTCTGAAGCCTAATTAGGTCAATTTAACTGTCAGCATTGTTAACTTGTTTTCAGCTATTCATTGCAACAAAAACAGCTGTCTTCCCTAGAATAATGGGCAGAGTTTCAGGCTGAGGACAGAGCACAAACAGAATAATTGAAAGTGTCCTCCCACTCCAGCTCTGGGGAGAAGCCAAGATAGGTGAGAGCATGAATAAAGAAACCCACTGGTGAGCACATTGGTATGGAAACCTTTGATATTTGGTTGTCATGAAGAATTACAGACACTGTGCGATTGTTCTGCCATTGTGCATGTGCTGCACACTGATGGCAGGGTCTCAAAGGAGAATATGGTGCCTGTTCTTACTAACATCTAATAAGGCTTTCCTGCTTGTCCCCTTGCTGGAGGTCCAAACCTCCTGTGCATCTATTTGGATGCCACATGCTGCCTGGCAAGTTTGTTGATTAGACTGCAAGCAGGTATTTAATAAATCCTATTATTTGCCTTGCCACTGCCTGAACTTGCTGCCAAGTGTCCTCACGTATTAAGCTCCAACACTCTTCAATATCCAGTCTCCCAGTAATGCAAGGTACAAGTAATGAAAACAGTCAGGCATCACTTCTAACACTCCAACTGGTCAGGCCTGAACATTCACTGACCTTTATAAAGACCAAGCCATAGATCAAATACCCCTTCCCAGAGAGGAAGGAAAATAAACCAGACCTAAATCAGTTCAATAGACAGGGCAACAGCTCTGAAGTTCTGCAGGATGACGGGCCATCTTCCTGGTGCTGTGTGTGCACTCTGCCTAGCAAAAAAATGTCTTGGCACCTGCCTGCTCTCCTTTTTCTGTAGTGGTAAGACAAACATACCAATACATGATATTGCTAAAGGCCAGGCCATTGTCTCTGGTGTGCTCTCCTATAGTGCACAGACTACAGCAAGCACATCAGACTCGTTCTTTCCGTTTTGCACCACTGTTCAGGGGTTGAGTGGCATGCATCAGAAAAACGTAAGTTGCAGTGGAGGGAAAGGTGTCTACCTCGGTCCTGATGCAGGAGAGCTCATCCCCTTTCCTCCTCTCCACACCAGTCCAGGGCTGCTGGCACTAGGACACTCTCCTCCAACTTCACAAACACTTTAGGTGCTTTTAAGAGGATATTATAGCCAAAGCCCCCACTAATCTCCTTTACAGAAGCTATTCACTAGATTGGGGATTTGAGGTGCGACAGCCCTTCCAAGCCAACAGGACTTCATCCAATAAAGGGCACACCCCTGCATTTTGTAACAAGCTTTGCAATTCTGGGGGGTAGAGTAGTCCCAGTGTTTGTTTTTGAAGCACTCTTCTCTGTGTGCAGTTCTGACATGGGAAGAGGCTTAGCTGCCATTCTTTTTTGCCTGGATTTGCTGTGTCCTAATTTTTTCTACAGGATACACAGGGTTTGTTTCAAATTAATCGCATCTGCAAAACACATTCTTTAAGCTTGTAGATGCGATGGAAATAACTTTTGTGCGTCAACAGTTCTGTTAGGTAGAGTCATCCATTGTCAGTGACAGACAGCTCTTGTATTAAATCAGAGCAAAGAGTTGTAGAGAGAGCCAAGCAGAACAGAGACCTAGCACTTTCTTCATTTATAAATATGCACAATTTTTACTCACAGAAAATAAAAATCATCTTCCTTGAAATTCAAATGGAGATTATTTCTCAGGAGAAAATAATATTAAAGCAAAACCAAACCAAACCAGGAATTAGTTTAAGCACAAACCCCAGCATTTTCACTGTGGCATTGACTTGAAAAATTAATCTGAAATAATATCCATGCTCTTATCTCTCTATCTAAAGCTCTTCTTGAAAAGAATTAGGCCATGCTGGCAGGTTAATGAGTTGCCAAATGTTCTCAGATGGAGGAGATCCTCACTGGAGGGTTGCTTCCAGCTGGTGCAGAGTCGACTTTGATGTCACTGGATTCCCTCTGCAATCCACAGGGTAAGGGGAGCACAGGGAGGTCAGACAAGGGTGCAGCTGGAATGCTACTGCTCCTTGGCTCAGCTCATTTGTCACCAAGGGCCCTGGAGTCCTGGGCAGATGGCAGAGCCTAAAGGAACTCACAGCCTAGTATTCCCTCAAGCTGCTTTTAAATTATACATGGAGGGTAGTGTACAATTGACTCCAATGCCAAGGAACCAACCATTAGCTTCTTTGTTAACACCATCCTCAGCTGCAGACTCTGGCCAAAGTTGCACCAGAAAATCTGTACCCATGACCATATTTGTGCAGCATGCCCACAAGTCAGCCTTGAAGCCAGGTGAAAAATCCAAATTTTCATAACTTGACTAATATCCCTCACCAAGTCAGACCTATGCCTCATCTTTCTTAAGTCCCTGTTGTATTTTCAAGCACACAGTCTTTTCTTTAGACAGCTACTAAAGCCACTGCACCTACTGAAACAAACCAAGCCCTTTCAGAGCTACAGCCACAGAAGGCTAGATTTTATTTCCTTTCAGTCACGGAAAAATATTCAGGATCATCACAGCCAACTCCAAACAGATGAAAATGTGAGTCACCTTTGCAGTGAGGCTGTTTGAGTTTATTTGGCTTATTTTGAGGATTAGAGAAAGCAAATAATTTCCAATTCAAACATGCTGCAGTTCTTGCCACAGAATTTTAATGCTCATATCAGCACATCTCCTTAAATGCTATTTTTTTTTAAAAACCCAACAACTTAAAAAGTCTTCCAAAGATGGGGACAAATGGGAATTATTATTTAGACATTTTAGTGAACTAATGGCTGTTATAGCACTAAAGAGACAGACTGAGTTGAGAGTAAAGGGAGGAAAGAAAAAAGAGGGGAAGACCACACATTCTCTCTTTTACCTTTTATCCCAAGGGGCAACGTAATCTTCTTGGGAAGGAAGCAGAAATGCATGCTCACAGCTGGCTTGGCAAATAGCAAAAGGGTCCTGGCATCCACTACTTGGGCTGAAGAGTTAGTGATGGCAGTGTTGGTTGTGGGTTGAGTGGGAAGGAGGACTGTGGAACTGCTGTGAATTTGAATTTTGCCTACAGAGCAAAGAAAGGTCTCCCTGTGAGGATGCAAAGTCTCAAGTCACCTTTCTGACCTAAACTTTTCTCATTTAATTTCAACATTGTCCCTCTGCACAATTTTGCACTCCCGTAAGAAAGGATGGGAAAACTATGAGCTGGTTTCGTGGGTTTTCTGGTAGCAAAGGAAGGGCCCCAGGAGTGGCTCTGGTAAGAAGCTGAGATGTTCCCCTTGGTCCAAACCCAGCCAAGGAGCCATTAGAGGGACAACAGATGCGCCTCTGTGATAACATATGAAAGAACTGACACAGGACCTGAGCAGAGTACACACTTAGAAGAGATAAATGAAGACCTGTGCTGGAGAGGCAGAGCTGTGCTGGTGGTTGGTGAGGAAGCTGCCCTAGCAGAAGTTCCCCTGCAACCCATGGCGAGATGGCAGCTGTCCCCTGCACTAGTGGAGGAACGTGGTGGAACATTCCCTGAAGGTGCCAGGAGGGGTGAACTTGGCCACTGCACTTGGATTTTGTGGCCAGAGGATTTGCTGCCAGTGGACTGATTGCACAGCTGTGGAAGCCCCCGGCACCAGGGGAGTTTGTTCACAAAGCAGCCCCTGACTCTGTGGGAAGCCCAGGCTGGAGCAGCTCTGGACCTCGTGGGAAGGACTCATGAAGGAGAGGTTCGTGGAGGACTCTCTCCCATGGGAGGGACCCCGTGGGGAAGCAGGGAAGGACTGTAAGGAATCCTTCTTCCTGAAGAGGAAGGAGCAGCAGGAACCACCAGCCTGTGAACTGACTCCAAACCCCATCCCCTGTCCCCCTGTGCTGCTGGGGGGAAGGAGGGAGAGAAACTGGGAACAAAGTGATTTGGGCCTGGGAAGAAGGGAGGGGTGGGGTAACATATGCAAGCCCTGCTCTGTGTGTGTCTGTGTCCTGTGGCTGTTTGATTAGTGTGAAATTGAATCGTTATTTTTGCCCAAGCTGAGTCTGTTTTGCCCAAGACCTCAATCGGTGAAGAACCTTCCTTGTCCTTTGTCTCAGCCCATAAGCTTTGTCCTCCTCATCCCAGAGTGTGTGTGTGGGGCAGGGGGGGGAGGAGCTGAGTGAGCGGCTGTTCGTGTTGGGCCCAAACCACGACAACCTAGAACCTGTTTTCTTGGTGCGTGCTCAGGATTGTCAAGGAGGGATACATTTGCCAGTGCTCCTTATAAAAAGGGAAGTTGGACAAAAAGGACCCCTGCCACAGCAGGAAGAAGTGCTAGACCATGCTCACTTCCAGCAGGGAATGCTCAGTGGACAGCTATGTGTTATCACATTTGCCTAAGATCAGCCTCTGCTGGAGCTGTATTAGTTATGCACAGAATCAAAGTACCATGAATGTCATATTTTTGTTCTGCAGTGACATTGTTTTCTGTACATAGTATACACACATATCCACAGGGTTTCTCTGCAAACAAATGAAAATCCCATGACCACCAGGTCACCTTCATGTAGAATACCTTCTGCTTTATGCTTGATCCCTTCTCTCACCTTGAAGATTTCAGCTAGCAGAGATGACACATTTGTCCTCCTTTCCACACAGCAGCCTGGAAATATGGCTCTTCCTCAGCACTGCATTAAATCAGAAGCAAACATGGGCACAAGGGACAAAGTATCCCAGAAGACAGAAAGGGAACCAACACTCTCTATCAGTGAAGAATACTTTTTCATCAAATTTTCACATAGACCTTTCTGCAGGCTCTCCTTCCCCGCAGGAAACAGCACTTGTGTCACATAAAATCTGAGGGGAACCCCATGGACACACTCTCAACAGAGAGCAAAAAGCAAGGGGCAGAGAAATGAGACCTATAAAATACATTCCTCTGAAGTGGGATTCATGGGGGGCATTTATTCCTCAGAGTGATATTTACTGCCTTCCACAGTGTTTGACTGACTGGCAGCTCTGGCTAGCTAGACTGCTGTGTCAACATCTGCAGGTGTGAGCATGGGGCTATGTGAAAGGAAAAGGAAACAGGAGAGAGGAAGAAGAAAAATAAAATAGAGCAAAAATGCTTTTATTTTCTGCCTTTTTTCTGCAACCTTTTTGCCTTCTGCAGAGTTGAAACTTTTCTGTGCTGATACTAGGAGGAGATTTCTAATGATTAATTGATTTTGCTGTCAAACACAGGAAGCACGTTTGTGAGCTGTGCACATGTCAGAAGGACTGGCTATTTCCTTCTAACACTAAACATTTCCCCCTTCCTCCTTCATTCCAAATAACCTGCAAAAAACATGCACACAAAGAATGAGAGAAAGAGAAACAAACAAAAAAGTGTAAAAAAACCCAAGACACCAGGAACACAGTCTTCCCTGTAATTCTGGGGAAGTACAGAATTTGCCTTGACCTTTACAGGTTTGCAGGCTTGAGTGAAAAGCAAAGGCTAAGAGAATCTTGCAAAGCTTCACTGCTGCCAGATTAGAGTTTCTCCTGTTGCACGTCTCCCAGTGGTATTTATAGTCTCACACTGCCTCATGTGTCTTAACAGAAACACCCTATTTCTTCAGTTGGGACAGCAGAACATGCTTCAGGGTCAAAATCCTACTCCATTACCTCCAGCTACACAATGAACATTCCCTTCTTCATCACATCAACTCAAAATAACTAGTCAAGTCAGCAACAGTCTTCTGCAAAGAAATAACAGTGTTTCTGATCTTTTTTTTCTTCATAAAAAACTAGGTTCCTGTTTTACTTTTGCAAACACCCCAGAGGAAGGAGCCAACCTGGTCTCATTTTTTTTAAGTTTCAGAAGTATCTTCAGCCTCTGGTGTCCCAGCAATTGCATACTGATCCTTATGACATTTCTGGCTGACAGGGCAGAGCTAAGCAATCATTTCTGGAGAGCTAATTGCCAGATTCCTAAACAGACCTTGAACATCTAGGTGCTACTGGCGCTCGTAAAACTGCCACCTGGCTTCTGCTCCAAACTCAGTTGGCACCTAAAGTAATTCTATTGGTAATCTTTATGTTTGTACATTATTGAGGCACCTATATTTCTGCAATTAAGACCATGCATAACCATTTAAAACTGGCAGATGTTCAGAACTTCCTTCACATCCATACTCTGTCTGAATGTAAATGCAAGACTCTCCCTCTCTGCTTCATCTTCTGGGTCTTACATAGACAGTGTGTTTACAGTGCCTTAACACATCCCTTGTTTCTTCCTCATCCCCTCTACCTCAGCAAAAGAGGTACAGAAAACCCTCTCTCCAACACAGCTGCACTCTTAAAGCCATAATCTAGGGCAGAACAGACCCCGTTTCAAAGCCCTCCTTTGCTCAATTATCAGTAAGGATTTAAATATCCAATCCACCTCCTGAGGAATAAGCAACTATTCCTCCAAACTACTCAGCAAGTGGAAAGAGTTTTTTAGTGGAAGGCAAACAAAACAGTCTTCCTATTATGCTTCATCCTGCACCCTCCTCCTTTAAAAAGGGGGAGAAAGTGTAGATATGGCTTAAGGACCTAGATGGCTTTGCAATCTAAGAAATAGCCAAGGACTGTGAGGGAGACATGCAGCCTTTAAAGGGATTTTACAATGTCCACAACCCCAGTAGTGGCTTACACAAGTATACCAAGGAAGCTTCCTTAGATACAGTGCCAAATGCTACTCCTGAGTGCCTGACTAGCCTAGTGTTTTCACATGGGTAATATTCTTATAGTGGGAATAAAAGGATGGCTTCAGAGAGTATCTGATAGACATATGGTTAAGAACATTAATAAGCTGTCATTGAATGAACAGAAATTGGATACATTGTGGTCTTTGTCAACTTCCCACAAGCGCTTGACTCCAGCTTTCTTGGGCAGTATTATCTTACTTTTGTGAGTCATCTAGTCCACTGAGACCCTGATTCCTTTTCTGTGCTTTAAACCTTCCCATATTCTTTATCTGAGACCATCACTGACACACTCTCAGACAAACCGTTAAAGAATGAGATAGTTCAAAAGAATGGTCACTTAAGAAAGAGATGGACATTATAGGTTATTCACATTTTGGTCCTCCATCCAAGACTTTTATATTGGTATAAAGAAAAGTTGCTCCATCATTTCAAGAAAGTTGAAGCTGTTTCATTTTACATTAGGACATTTCTATCCCCAAGGGTAGAAACAGAGATAAAACAAAAGAGAATGAAAAAAAATTAAGACATTTTCCACTGAGAACTCCAGTTTCTACTTTTATATTTATTGTTCTGTAATGGGAGAGAAGCATTTCACATTTTTTGTAGTAATGGATTTGTTAAAATAAAAACTTTGTAATAGAGCTAACCTTAAGTAGATGAGGTTTTGTCATTAAAAAAAAAAAGAGAAAAAAAAAAAGTACTTGGGAAATTGTCCTATTTCCTCTAATGGGACTGAAAAAAAAATAATTCCTACAGAAGTAGCAGACAGAGATTAAATAACCTCAGTCCCATTAAAAACTGACATATGCTGACTTCCTGAGTATACATTCTAGATTATATTTTCTGCTTCTTTAGAGCTGGAAAAGAACTGGATGCCAGGTTCCAGCAGACTTGTTTCAATTTCTTACATGCAAGGTTTGAAGAAGTGTGAATCCAGAACAGAACTTAATCCCCAATTATCTTCCACACTCTTCAACCAGAGCCTCAGTGGTTCATTTTAATGGTTTAAACTCTTATGCATTTACACAGTCTCCAGAGTTTTAGACTCAATAACAGGTATATGCTTACAAAACCTCTTCTGATCTAAGATCATATTAAAACCTTAATTTTGCAAACAGCATGCTGAAATATCAAAAGAGTAAAGGACTCATCTGAGAACTGAGAGTGTATGAACACAGGTCCTCCAAATCTCAATTCAGCTCCTAGTCACAATCCTCTCTCACACTACTGTGCAAAGTCTTGTAGAAGCACAGCCTTACACCAGATGGGCAGTGTCTAGACATCTAAATATCTTCAGCTCATTTCTTGTTTGATGAGGGAATGTCAAATTATAATCCAATCCAAATACGAGGGAGGGGAAGAAGAGGAAGGGAGACCCTTCCCATCTCAAGATTTCATATGACAAGAGCCACAGCCCAGCTTCAATGGATGAGGATAGTGAGGAACAAATAAGGTTTTCATTGAAGAAAGGGATCTAATGATACAAGTGCTTTGGGGTTCCAGAACTGTATGGCTGGTGCTTTTTGGCCTTTCATGCAAATACACTGCCTAATAGCATTAAAATAAAAAAAAAAAAAAAAAAAAAAAGGAGAAGAAAAACAAGCCATTCCCTCTGCTCTCAGCTGATATTTGAGCTTCTAAACATTTGCACTTGAAAGTCTTTGGGCACCTTTGAAGTTAGATGTGAGAGTTTTTCAGACCATTTTCTCTACCTATGGCTCTGACGACTCAAATTTTTACAAGGTGGTTTCTAAAACAAATTCCTCTCCACAGCATCCTGAGTTCACTCCACCGTGGTATATATTTTTCAGTGATGTCTAGTGATAGTACAAGGGGCAATGGGCGCAAACTGGAACACAGGAGATTCCACATAAACACCAGAAAAAACCTTCTTTACTGTGAGAGTGACAGAGCACTGGAACAGGCTGCCCAGAAAGGTTGTGGAGTCTCCTTCACTGGAGACATTCAAAACCAGCCTGGACATGTTCCTGTGTGATGTGCTCTGGGTGAGCCTACTCTGGAAGGGGGGTTGGACTAGATGATCTTTCGAGGTCCCTTCCAACCCCTAAGATTCTGCGATTACCAACCAGCCCCTATAATTTCCCCTCCCAAGAACTCTATTGCGTATTCCTGGGTACCCAACTTCCAAGATCCAGGTACTCTATGCAGAAAGTCCTTTTCACCCTAGAAGTCAATGGAGGTAAATATGCATTACCATATATTTAAGTAGTTTTGAATTTGGTCTTTATGACAAATTCTTTTATCTCTGTAATGAGCCACAAAAATACATAGACCATGATGTCTGGCTACAGGATAGTGGATATCTAAAGGCCCCAAAGGACACAGAACCAATACAAGTGGTACTCTGGAAAAACGCTTGGTCATCAAGATCCAGACTTGGCCACGTCTATAGATAAATCTGATACAGGTTTAAAACGCCTTATGATAATGAATCACTTTTCTACAGCCACATGGCATTCATCATAGTGAGTTATTAAATTGCCAACTCTATCCAATGAACAATCTCACATAGCAGTCTTGTGCCTGATGTTCCTTAAAATGAAGCTCCTCTGTCCCTACAACAGTGTAACACATTAGCCAGGTTATGCTTCTTTCCACACCTCTTGCTCAATGGCCACCCCGTTCCTTTTAGCACTGCACACAAGTCCCTATATGGTAGTTTGTGCCGCAGCCACAGAGCAAAGCAAACAAGAGACCAAAGAAGGACAGGACATCTATATAGTTATCCTAGACCCTTGAAAATTTCAGCCAGGGTCTTTGAGCCTCTGGCCTCCTGCAGTAGAGCAAATTCCACATGCCCTCTGAGGGCTGCAGGGAGGAGTATTAGCATATTGGCAGGTATAGCCCACAGTTTCTCTTGCAGAACCCAGCTGTGCTGGATAAATAAATCACCTGTGACAATTTATGTGCAAATAACCTGTGCCAAGGGGCCTTTTGGAAGGAAAGCTTCGATCTATGTTCACAGCAGCAGTGCCTTAATGGGAGCAAATAAACATCAGTGGGTTGTTTTTTTTGTGTTCCCTCCCCTCCCACAGCGCTTTTGTAACATAGCACTTTGCCTTGCTGAGTTAAAGCTGAGAAGCAGCATTTTGCATTAAGTAGTCGGCGGTTACACAGGAGAAAGAGCCACAAAGTGCACTTAACAAAACCCACCCTCTACTCCAATGTTGGGAGGTTAAAACCAGAGATGAGTGAACATGTCTCATTTCCCCATCTGTAGACAATTCCCCTGACAGGCTCCATTAAAAAGACAACCAATTCTGGCACTTCTGCTCCCAGAGGAGCCCCGCGACACAGTTATTAAATAAAGTACACTGGCTTTCATTGTGAATGGGGATTGCCTAACATAAGTGTAGCACTTGGAGAGTGAGGGGAAGTGGAAAGACAGAGGGTTTGAACGTCTGGATTCCTTCACTGCAGGCACCCGCTCCCCTCCACTGCTAAAGCCAAAGCCCTTCCTGCACCTTCTTGGCCACCACAGCTTCAGGCTTTCCTCATTTTCTTTCAAGTCTTAACTCTGAAACAGCTAAATTCAATATAATTACACCACTAGTCTCAGGATTCTCATTCTCTGTGTGCTCACACTAGCTATGATGAACACTGCAATCCTATGCACATACACACTCACATCCTGTCTTGTTTTCCAAAAGCTGAGTGAATAATGAAAAACACTCCTCATAAATAATTTTTTGAAGTTTTAAAACCAACTATGTTTTGGTTTTGCTCCTGTGCTTGATGTGTCTACTTTCATGAATGTTCTGGTAAAGCAAATTCTTAATGAGTTAATTTCTGGAAACATCAATTACCAGAAGACATGCAACAGAAAGCAAATCATGGAGCCCAGAGGTAGCTGCTCTGGCAGTTTGCTCCTCTGAATTTATTCCACTAGTGGGATGGCATGAAAGGTACCCCAAGACCTCAGGTTGCTTTCATATCTTTGTAACATTGTTTGCACTGGACCAAGAGTTATCCAGACATTACCCAGCAACTTTCAACTTGAGAGAATCATCTGGGCAGATTTCAATCTGTTTGTGACTATTTCCAACTTGATATTGCTGAGGATCACCCACATCCACTCCCCCAGAAGCACCTGACAACACCGACCCTTTGGCAGAGTCAAAGCCTTCTCACGGATTTGGATCCCTTCCTAAATGGGAAGTTCAAAGCTTGCTTTCAAGTTCCCTGTGTGCTCTCCTGCTGAGAATGCACCTGTGACATCAAACAACACCCTGCCTGAGCAGTGACACGACAGCCCCTAACTTGTTCCGCTCACTCCTCATCCAGTGCAGATCACTCACCCCCTTACTTTTCCCACCAGAATACACAGCTGTAAGAGGTAGAAAATAGTAGGTAAAAACTTCATTTGCAAAATCTGAAGCATCTGCCCTAGCCTCAAACACAGCTTGCTACACCAGGCTATGTCTACAGTCCCTCTCACTGCCCTAAGCACATGTGCACAGGGCTGGGGCCCTCCACAAAGGCAGAGAGTTTTCCAATGCAAAATTAGTATGGTTAAAAAAACCCACAAGAGTAATAAAAACCTATCTATCTTGTAACAAACTACTTTCAAACCTTACTGTCAGAGTTGACATCTACCACAAGCCTTTTGCTTTTTTTTTTGCCTTTTGTTTTCCCCCCCCCCCCCTTTTATAAGTGCACAACTACAAATATGTAGAGCAGACTGAAAAATAAAAATTATATGCCCCAACACTTCATGGTATTAACTGCCAACAAACCCGTGGAGGGCAGCATGTGATACAGCTGTGCTCCACCCACTTAGTCCCAGCCTAAGGAAGCATTGCAGAAGCCACAACAAATTGGACTCTGCTCCCAGAAACAGAGGGATCCACGTGACTTCCTCTGCTCCCAGAAGCTGCTAAAATTCTGCCAAGAGAGTCTCTTCCTAATTTGCATTATCTTGGTCATTTACAATTCATCCAAACAGAGCTGGCAATTAGCAGTTATTGGTAAACTCTGCTGTGAGCTCCAATCAGCACTTTGCTGCTCTTGCTCTCTCTATTTACAAATTCCTGCAGTTACAGGCATATTAGAGAAACAGTCTGACAGTTTCTGTCCCGTGAAGTTAAAGTTTTCCCCAATTATAGCAGATAATGAGAAGACCAAGCTCACTAAAACTTATAGCCCTGTGACCTGAGGACTCCTATGCCCAATTTGTGGGAGAACAGATTGACTGTAGAGGTGCAGAACCACTAAGCTGAGGCAATGGGAGGGTGCAGTGTTTCCTAGGAAAACAAAACTGCCTCTTTACTATAGGTACAGAAAAAGCCATCTTGAAGCACCATCTAATCTTCTTCTGGACTAGTCTATGACAGCTATTGGAGAATTACGAACAGCTTCTAAAGCCCTGAAACCTGAAGAGCTGGAAGGAAGCAACATGATACAAGGCAAGGTACAGGGAGGACTGGATGAGACAGTATTATCAGGTGTGAAGGGAGGGGTCTGATGGATATCAAGATATACTTGAATAGTCAGAGCTCTCACATGATCTAAGCACTGCTCTCCTCACTGCATTGTCTTACATGGCAGCCCTTTCATTGCTGTTGCTCTGAAAGCCTCTCCTCTGTGTGTCCTGCCTTTTGAACAGCTTCCTTGCATCCATCTGCCTCATTTACTTCCCTTCTCAGTTCATTACCTCTCTTGACAGCATCTCTTATGCTCTCTTGCCAACCATTCTGCAGTTTTTCTCCTTTTGATCTCATTCCTCTCCATCAAGTATTGAGAAGTCCCATTGGTAAGAGCTGGACAGTGTAACTCTACAAAACAGAGTTTCAAAGCATTGGATTTGCCAGTTAAGAGTGCTACTGACTGAAGTAAGAAACACTGAAGAAACTCTTGCATATGGCTGCACAGATGTTTGCAGTCTTCTAGCTTGGATAAGATGGAAAAATACCATTTCCATATTCCTTTACTTGACAATGTTCTTTCCCTTTATTTGTTGCCCCAGAATACTGGTTAACATTGCTGTGTACAAGCCACCACCACATCCAACTCCAGAGTTGGCAGATTCCCCAAAGTAGCTGCATACATACAGTGTCTTTCAGATGCAGAGAACTAAAAATAGAGGGTTTAGATAAAGTCTCAGACTGACTTTACTTGATTCATCAATGGTGTATCTGAGACACCCTGCACTTTGGTCTGGCTACCTGCAAGCAAAGAGGTTAATAAGATCAGGAAAGGGAAACAATTTGTCCAACAGTGACTGAAACTGAACACAGCTGAAATTACTGCTTTATACAGAAAGCTGAAACTGCACAAGAAATTGAATAAGCCAGATAAGCTGCTGGCAAGAACATCACTTTCTTCATAGTCACAAATGGTTTGAGGGACCTATGTGGACTGCTGCCTCAAAGGCCACATGTCATTATTCAGTGAATTTTTTTCATCCATTTTCACCACACTGTGAAAAGAATGGAGCAGAGAGGCAGGGATCATGATGAAGCCAGCACAGCAGAGCCATAGAACAAAAAACGGGGTATATTGCTTCCCCTGTTCAATGCACATCTTAAAGATAAGCCAACACAAACACTACCGCTGAAGCCTGGAAAAAAAAAAAAAGAGAAGACTTTGTTCTCATTCAAAGACCAATGCAGCAATTCACCAAGAGACACTACTTATGCAAATGCTGCCTAGAGGCCAGGCAACATGGCAGCTGCTCTGGTTATGCCATTGTGTCCAGAAAACACAGACCACAGGACTGTGATGCTATTCTACTATTCACACTAACTGGGAATTCACCTGTGAGCTGTATCTGTCACAGAAAGTGCAGGTCACCTGGTACTCCTCCTACCACCCCAAGCCAAATTCTGGTTTCTAGTGGATCCATCTTCCCATACCTATTCTCAGAAACTAGGTACAAAGAAGAAGGCCAAAATCTAGCCAAAAACCTGTCAGATGAGATCAGAAGGTTAAGGGCCTTAAGTTTCCTATGATCAGCAGCAATTAATTTAAAGTGATCCAGAGGAAGGTGAAAACTCCACCCTAATGGTCAGTTGATGCATGACAGAGAAAATGAGCTATTTCATAGTGCCTGTGGTTATCATCTGCCACAAAGCATAAGATTTGATTACCCCTATCTTAACACATAATTACAAATGGTCATAAAATTATCCAGGCCCTTTTTCAAATCCTTTTACAATAACTGACTAAATGACCTCCTGGGGCAACGAAGGCTGTACGTAGTAAAGAACAGGTTTATTCTGCATTAACATACCTGTGCCTTAGAATATGCAAAGAAGGCAAGAAGACTGTCATAGTGATATCTTCTTTCGAGTAATCTCAAAGACATAGAATCCCAAACAAGCTGCATAAAATCCCTTGTGCACAATATGACTGTGCACAACCTGGTAGACAGTAAGTCTCAGCAAGAACAGTGTATAGCAAGGATTGCAGAAAAAGGATCAGGCACATTTGTTTCCACACGAAAAGTACCATCCTAGACCCCCATAGGTGAAAGACAACCTTGATTTCATAATCTAGAATGTTATGTGTCCAGGCACTACCCGAACAACTATTGTAGATTTCAGGGTAAATGCTGTATTTCTGGCTAAGTTGCTGACTGTTTCATCCACCTATTCCTCATGTCATCTATGAAGCAGGGACTAAGGGAATTCCATTCCTGTGGACCAAAGAAGTTAAAAAAAAAGCCTACAAGCTAAGTGCTCATTATAGAACTGTTCATACTGTACAGATGCAAAGTGATTTGAGCTGCAGCCACAGGGACTTCCACTGCATCTGTAGCATTTGTTGCTAAAATATCCATTTGTTAATTCTGTGATCCCAGACCTACACGTTCCCGCCGCAGTACTGCTTTCCATGCACATTCTGGAGATGTGATCCCAGCTTGCAGAGAGAGCTAAGGCTGAGTCACTGTTCATGGGAAGATTGAGTGAGGACTTGCTGGGCTTTTTATATTCGTCTCCCTCCTCCCTTTCTCGCAGCTTCCTAAAGAAGCAAGGGAGATAATTTGCTTCCTTCCTTCACTAGCCTGAACTGGATGTGTCTCCCCTTGAAGTAGGGTGCTGCCCATGGCAAGGCATCAACCAGGTAGAGTCCAAGCCAAAAGTAAAAATCCAAAGGGCAAGACAGGCTGTCCTCAACACTGCAGGCAAAAAAAGAGGTGTCTGGTCAATCCCTGCTCTGTAGACCTACAGGCTTAACAGTACAATGATTGTAGCCACCGTTGTGAGGTGTTATTTGCCCAGCCAAAAACCAGACTGACGCATTCTCATAGGAAATTTCAATAGCAGTTACTGTCAACAACCGAGTAGAAAATTATCAGCCACAGACAGAGCTGCAGAAAGGAGATGAGAAAAAGGTCATGAAAAGCTCTGACCAGACTTCCTAGAAACTGAACACAACATAGGTACCTTCTTGCTTTCCTCACCTGCCCCTCTCCTTCTCCATGAGACATTGGTTTTACTAGGTGACTACAGAACTGCAGAATGAAAGAATGGAAGTAGCACCCCAGCATCCCATTTTGAGTTAAGACCACAGGCAGAAACACAGCCCTTCAAGCCAGACACATGAAAGAGGAAATATAGTCCCTGTGCAAGTGACACAAGATGATCACGCAAGTCTGTTTTGGACTGAATAAATCGGAGACTCTATGAAATTCTGTGTGATCTAGGAAAAAGAGAGAGTTCCTGGTTCCTGAGCCTGTGTTTAAACCATGGGGGAGAAACTACAAAGCGGAGGAAATACTCACAGTGACAAATGGGAACAAAAAAATCCAAAGACTGGGCAGATTTGTCAAGGCAGTACCTGACTGATCCTCCCCAATCCTATAAGAAAGTTAATTAATTATCTCTGCCTTCCCCTTCATTTCGTACTCCCAAGGAATCAGCTATCACAGGCTGAGTATGAAGCTTCCTGGTTTCACATAACATCAGATATTTCCAGTTAACCAAAACCCTCCAGGTTATGTATAGCCCAAAGCAGGTCACAACACAATCAATTCATGCAGCTAGGTATATGGAGGAATAGGGGGGGGGAGGTTGGGAAGGGGGAGTAGGGGGAAGAAGGAAGAGTAAACTTGAAGCAAGAAGCATGACATGAAGAATCAGAAAGGTACTAAATAGCCTCCACCGGCTCATGAACTCTATCCCAGTCTCCTGAGGGGGGTCTGCTGAGTGCTAGCATAACGCACTGCAGCAGCAGAGGGAGGGTGCCCTGCACAGCTGCAGGGACCCCAGAGTGACTGAAGGGCAGAGGCAGAGCTTGTTTTTCTTTCCACAAGGAAGCAGGAGAAGGAGAAAGTTCTACAACAATTTTCTGTGTTTATGGAGAGCTGGGAAACTTCGTCTGCTCTCCAGGCACTTCCCACTGAGCTGTCTCCCCACTGCAAGGTTTCTTTCTCATGCCTGACTGACTCTTCTCTTGATTTCTGGTAATTAGGAGCCTTCCAGGCTTCCCAGAAGAAAACCTCTGCTTGCAGCATTCTTCTTTTTAGGGACCAATTGGATGCTATTATCTCACCGAATTTTAAAAACCTGTGGCTGTACATCACAGCCCCAGCTGGTGGGTCCACAGTACTTGCTTGTCTTACCTCCGTACTTTTCTCCTCCAAATTCAGCCCTTGCAAGGAAACAGAAGAGATAATAAAATCCAGAGGGAAACAGATAAATCAGAGCACTTGATTCAAATGCTGAGACAGGACATTGCTCAAGAAATGAGGATTAACCTATGCTCAGTGATGAGAGCTACGAGAATCACTACAAGCACCCCCAGGAAGCCTCTGCCTTTAAACCAGTCTGTATTCTACCCACTTGGGTCTGTGTGTGCATGTAATAAAATAATTGCTACTTGTCATCATTAGAGACGAGCAAGACAAAGCCTGTGCTTTTAATAAGCCAATATGGATTTCACATTCTGCTTGCTGTCTAAGCAACAGCAATTGCTGCTTCCTTTGGAGATTGATTTTGCCTTAGGCCTGGTCCTAAAGAAGTTATCTGATGAATTTTGGTTATTTGGAAAAAGTGGGCAAAGGATAGGCCTCCCTTGGAAGTGAAGATAAAAATAAAGAAACAATTCTCTCTCTATAGACACCACTTTCTGAACAACTCTACCCACGTATGCATATTTTAAAAGCAGCAATGTTGTAAGAGATGAGGTCCTCTTTGGGGGGCCAACTTGAGTAGTCCTGAATTCTGAAAACCAGAGTCCTGTGAGTCTCAAATGCTGAGCAAAGAGTAAGGCATCCAAAGTTATAGGCTGCTTTGAGTCCTCCATCTTTTTCAGTGCTGTAAAGACTCTTCCTTATGGCTACAGCGACCTCACAGAGCAACAGGGACCACCCCAGGACAGGACAGAGTTAAGAATATCGATCCTGCGGAAATTACCTAGAACTGCAATGCAGCACATGGGAGAGTTGCTATGAGGAAGAGCAGCCATAAGGCTGTTCCTCCTCATACGAAGACATACACCCTCAGTAGGGTCAAGAAATAATGGTGTTGTCAAGGTTTGGCATGTTGTCTGAATTTCCTCTCCTCCTCCACACCAACTGTCATTAATGCTGGCTTCTACCTTCCCAAGCTATACTGAGTCTCAATTATTTTTATATCTCCTCTTGAATAAACGCAACAGAGGAAATTAATGAGTATGAAGAAGAGAAGAAGATAGATGAGGAAAGGGTGGGTCGGGGGAGGAAATTAAAGAGTTTAGATGATAGTTTGTGCATGCTTTTTGTGAGACTGAGCACACAAACATGACTGGAAAGAGGTGCAGGGGAAATATGTAAGAAAGGTAGACAGGTTATGAATCATTCAGCCTGTCCTCCATTACTTTCTTGCTTTCTCATCTTTCTCTCCTCCATTTCACTAAACCCTTCTCTTTCACCCCTTCTCAAAAGCACTGATGCTTCTCTCTTTGTAGAGAAAAAGGTAAATAAAGAAGGGAAGGGAGTGGGAACCCCTGAACTTTCATTTACTCACTGGAGCAAAGGAAAGAAGTGAGGAATAAAGCTTATTCTCTAGAACCAAAACAAATGCTGGAGAAACAAATACTTCCACTCCTAAGTGGCAGTGTCTGTCCCAAATGTGATGTGCAAATGAACTGTTTTTCACTTGCCTCTACCTTGTTTCCTAGCTGCAAAAACAGAAGGGAGAGGCCCCTTGGCTAGTGGTTTGGCATTTACCACATGACAAGGTGCACTGGCTGTGATGATGGAATTGATAATAAAAGGACTAACACTGCGGCAGCTCAAGCTTCTGCTATGATGAATAATCCCACTGCAGAGTTTCAGCTCATTTATTTTGCCAAATCCCGTTCAAAGAATAACTGCTGTGCATTTATTTCCTGACACTGCACATGCTGAAAACTGGGAGACACTGGAAGGCAACTGGAAGAACTGGCTGTGTGTGCTAGTGATTTTCTACGGTTCTTGATAGCATCTTCCCCTGGAAGCAGCCGGGATGGGGAAGAGCTGTGCTCCTGAATCTAATGCAGAGGGAGACTATGGATGTAATAGTTATAAATAGCAGAGCTTTGATCACTTCCCTAGTGACACAGCTTTCATACTCTGGCATATGTGCTTCATCCATCTGGGATCAGAGCATCTTACAGCTGCTGTTTTTGCCTGCTCCCTGCTGCAAAAGGCTGTGTGTGGAGTAGCTGTGAGCTCCCCACTAAAAGTCAGGGAAGGAAAAAAAAAAAAGTGCCATATTACATCCTGGATGTCATAGAGACTTTTAAAAAAACTTCTGTTAGTAAACGTGCAAGAATTAATCTGCATGTTTTTCAAACTAATGCTGATGCAATGACTTGCTTATGCAAAATAGCCAAGTGGACACAAATTAAATGCATCCCTAACCTACCTCTTTTACTCTTAATGACAGCTGGTATGGTTTAGGATTATCTCATCAGTACTTTGCAGTGGACATGACACCCATGTGATGTAATTAAGATAATATATTCAGTAATGATCTTGCACTTGCAGTTCAGGCAACGATGGCTTGGTTCTACTCCAAGGTAACTTACCTTATAAAAATAAAGTAGCCAACAAGAAGAGTATGTCTCCAGTTACACTTTTAAATTTGTACCACTGATCTGAATAAACAGTGGAGTGAATTTTCAGTCCGAGGCAACTACGTGAGGTCACATGTGCCAGTTCTGGGCCCCCCAGTTCAAGAGACAGGGAACTGCTAGAGAGAGTCCAGTGGAGGGCAACAAAGATGACTGGGGTACTGGAGCATTTTCCTTATGATGAAAGGCTGAAAGAGCTAGGACTCTCTAGCCTGGAGAAGGGAAGACTGACCTTATTAATGTCTACAAGTATCTAAAGGGTAGGTGCAAACAGGATGGAGCCAGATGCTTTTCAGTAGTTCCTGTGACGGGATGAGGAGCAATGGGCACAAGCTGGAGCATAGGATGTTCCATTTAAATATCAAAAATTCTCCTTTACTGTGAGGATGACAGAGCACTGGAACAGGCTGCCCAGGGAGGTTGTGGAGACCCCTTCTCTGGAGACATTAAAAACCCACGTGGATGCAGTCCTGAGTAGGCCTGAGTCCTCTAGGCCATCCTACTTTAGCAGTGGAGTTGGACTAGATGATCTCTAGAGGTCCCTTCTAACTCTGACAACTCTGGGATTCTGTGGGTTGCTACAGAACTGTATCAGAAGACAGACAATGACCTGTAAGCTCTGATCTCAGCCTTTGTCCCCAGTTAAACTGGCTGTTCTCAAGTACTAGGAGCACTGTAACTACTCAGGTGAGCTACTTGGGTTAAAAAAACAGTCCAGAGTCAGGCAAAGCTCCTATGTGAAAAGGACAGCTGCTGAGGTTTATAAAGTGCTTAAGATTTTACCTACGTTGCGTATGTAAGGGTACTCTCACTTAGGAAGGGTCATTGCACTGCTACTACTCAGTGAATGAAGCAGGAAAAAAGGAGGTGGGAAGTGTGAAAGTTTGAGGGGAAACTGGAGGAGAGGAAAAGATACTGTTTTGCTTTCCAGACCCCAAGGGAACAAGCTTTCCTATAACAACAAAGTAAAAAGCCATCTCTGAAGAAAACACATATCCTTGAAACATTTCTTTATATTTAATACTTGAATGTTTACAATGACTTCGTTATTTCCTTAGCATTATATTCTGTGTAGTCCTCATGGAATCACTGCCTGCCCAACACATGCCTTCTGGCATCTGTCCCATGGGCAGAAGCAAATGTAACAACACCTCAACAAGCGGAGAGGAGCAAGTCTACCACTCGAATAAGAACTGACTGCTTCAGACACAAAGTCACCATGCATGCATGCAACAGCATCAGCATGTGCACGCAACTTCAGAAAATTGGGCAGTGTTTTTGAAAGCCCCACATTTCCTCAGAGAAAATGAATAAATAAATAATAAGAAAATAGCCCTTATCTGTCAGAAATGTGTTCAGTTGACATCCCCGAGGAAAAGGCATCTGTTTGATAATTACTTGGCCTAACTGTATCATGAAGGGGAAAATGTAGTGCTTATGCCAGAAATAATGGCACAAATAAGTGTGTAGACATACTGTAACATTAGCAAAGCTAAGAAGCTGCTGCCTTGTGTAGCAAAGGATAAGAACAGCATCTAGATTAGAAAAGGAGATGTCAAAAACTCTCCCTTGAAAAAACCACAACCCCCTCCATGACCATCTCTACTTCTGGCTAAAGAACAATTGTTTCAAAGGCTTTAGGAAGACACACGTTTACACACATAATGCAAGAGGAGTTTTTGCACTACTCTGCTGAAGAGAAGAGCCAGAGAGGTCCAGTGAAACACACCATGGTCAGGGCTAATGCTGTTATGATGCAGTATAGCCACTAACACTTCCCTTTTTCATGCACAGCCCTGCCTGGGCACACCACCAGCTGCCTGCTCTGTGCAGGTGACAACCTCAGCAACCTCTCAAGAACTTTGCTGGGGCACAGGGGGAGCAATAGGTAATGTAAATAAAAGCTAGGATGCGTATAGCTCCCTTGACTTCCACAGATGATTAGAACCAGGGAAGCAGCTTGTTCCCTCCACAGTAATCTGTGCTGTGGCATATGTGTTGTGTGACTGTAGTCACTGTATACCAACACATGGCCTGTGGGAAAGCCACATCCCTTCCCAGCAACTGCTGAGTGCTCTTGTTGACATGAAATGCCCTCACCAGTCAATGTCAACTCTCAGTCTGCATCAGAAGGCAGTAAGTAAGGTACCCCCTGGTCAGCAGTCATTACCTGAGACCAGGGAGAACACGTATCTTAAAGGTATTGCCCAGATTGCTGCTGGCCTCCAGAGAAGAGCCCACAAGGCTCCTAGGAGTATATTTTCCTCATAGTCCATACTAGAAGCCTAGACTTATAGTCAAACTTTCTGTCTAAGAGGCCATGATCAATGAAAATAGCCATGTTTAAACACATGCAAGATCAGGGGAAATCACAAATGTCAAAGCACTGGTAGAACACACATTTAAATCAAGATAGTCAGGATATTTCATTATGTTTCAAATTGGTATTTTATTCCTTTGCTTAAGCACAAAGGGAAACTGACTCTAAAACACCATCCACAGAATCCTTCATTTCCATCTTAAAAGGGGCAAGTCTGTCTGTTCTTCTTATTCTGTCCTTTAATTATCCTAATGAAAGCATATATGAATCCCCAAGGGTTTGGCCCCTTTCTGACTGAGTGCTTTTAAACTCGGAGACAAGGGAGACAGGTGGCTATCAAAACCCTTAGTTTTTAACTTGCACATCTGGGAAAGATTCCCCTGGTACCTCATGCAGTGTGGACAATACATTACAGAAAGAAGAGAAGCTAAGCAAGGGCTCTAATATTCTGCCATATGGAAATCACATAAAAAACCAGCTTAGGTTCCAGAAATATTGAGACGCCACTGGTTTCAGGCAGTGCAGTCCTCTTCAGATGTGCAACATGTTACAGGGAGAGTTTCCCTTCATCCAAACAGAGCAAGTTGTTTTATATATTTAGAGGTTCCCATTCAATATTAGTTTAAATTAAAGGCTGCATGAGAGCGATAGCTTTGTTTCATATAGCTGCTTGTGAGAGGCCCTAGTTAAGTCAAGAAGACTTCCCTTTTTCATGCACAGCCCTGCCTGGGATATGAGATATCCTGCCTCAGGATATGAGAGAGTTGGGTCTTTTTTCCAAGTTTTGCAACTGATTTGCTACTTTCCTTTGAACACATGCCCACCTCTGAGGCAGAGTATTAGGAGACAAACTTTCCTCCCACAAAGAATCTGTATGACACCTAGCAGAAAGAGGCCTCTAGCTGTTACTGTAATATAAATAATAAATGAGTAAAATAATAAATAGAAATAAGGCATTCTGTTGCAAACAAAGCCAACATATTAGTGAACGTGTTCAGGTTTTTAAAGCATATCTAAACACCAGCCTAAGCTCCAATGCTAACACACAACTTCTCTTTTAAAGCTGCAGAGAGAGCATCAGAAGTCCATGAGCAACTCTATTCAACCCTGAACCCTTCCAAGGAACTTGAATCATTCACATAACGGTACAATACTATCTTAATTGCTTCAAATTCCATTTCTGCTGCTTAGTCCTAGGATGCCTCAGCCTCCTCTCAGCATTACCCATAAAAAGTCAGCAGGTTTCATTACAGTTATGGTGAATTCAACCAGAAGAATTTGTCTCATGCTGCTCTAAACAGGAGCACCACCAGCATCCATGAAGCAGATGGTCTAGTTATTAACCGCCCTGTCCGGAGCCCCGTTTGTATTTGTATCTGAGAGAAAGAATGTGGTTCACTAGATGGGACAGCACTGCAAGACTAAGGATCCCTGAGTTCTCCTACCAGATACACACTGAGCTGATGCAGGAATATGAACAACTTGCTTTAGTTCTTCATGCTCTCATTTTCTGCTGTTTTACTCAGATGGCTGCTTGCTGTGTGTACATTAACAACACACAGTGTAACAGAAACCTCACCTTGGTGGAGCACTCTGGGTGCTGTTACAGTACATAATCACAGCCATAAAAAAGCACCTCCATTCTGTTTGAGACAAAGGGACTTAAGGTAACATGCCTGAATCTTTGTGTACACACTGCTGTCCCACACAATACCACGGAAACATCTGATATTCTGAAAACGCCAGTGAAAATACATTTTAAGTGTGACTGGATGAAAAACGAGCATGAAAAAATCCTGTATCTATCTTCCTATTCCGTCTACCAGGGCTGTGTTGAGTCAGGATAAAACAGTAGCCATTCAAAAAGCTACTTGGATTTTGCTTGCTGGAAAAGAGAGGAGAAGAGTGATTTCTCAAGTGTAAGTAAGCCAAGGATGAGACTGAGGGAAGAAGACCAATAGGATTTATTTGTAATGACAAGTGACAAGTGATCACCATAAAGATATTCTTGGAACAGAATCCTGCTAATCTCTGCTATAATTCTAGTCCCAAATGGTCTGGCTCTGTCAGCGCTCTTAGAAATGATATATGTGAAAGCACTGGGGATTGTCAAGAAAGGAGTTTTGCCCTGACAGTTACATTTTGGGCTCATTGGGTTTGTTTGTGCTTCCCCAGCAACCTCCCCCCTCCTTTTATTTTATTTTTTTTATTTTTTATTTTTTTTTTAAGCTAAGGTCAGCTGCAATTACTATTTAAAAAAGAGAATGTTTATAACCTCTTGCTTTTATCATCATTAATAATGCAAAAAATGTATTGAATATGGGTAGACATTTCAGCAATCTATAGTGCTCTCCCCTTCTGGCTCAGAAAATATGCACCTCTTGAGAGAAAATCTATTTCATTAGAGAACTGATAAAATGCCTAGAAATGACAACATAAATAAGCATTTAAGTGCTGCTCCCTCTTTTACTCTGAAGTCTTTTCCAGCTGAGAGAGTGAGAAAGAAGCTGTAGTGGGATGAAGGGAGAGTTGATAAATATTTCATCACAATTTTCTTAAATAAATGTTTCTCCCAGACATAGCCATAGAATCACAGTCACAGAATCATTCTGGTTGGAAAAGACCTTGAACTCCAACCATAACCTAAATCCACCAACCATAATGTAATCTACCTGTTCAGTGCTTAAATCACGTCCCTAAGCACTACATCTATATTTCTTTTAAATACTTCCAGGGATGGTGACTCCACCACCTCCCTGGGCAGCCTGTTCCACTGTCCAACCACTCTTTCAGTAAATAAATTCTTTCTAATATCCAGCCTAAACCTCCCCTGGTGCAGCTTCAGGCCATTTCCTCTTATCCTGTCATTATGCACTTGAGAGGAGAGGCCAACTCCCACCTCCCTACAACCTCCTTTCAGGTAGTTCTAGAGAGCAATGAGGTCTCCAGCCTCCTCTTCTTCAAACTAAACAGTCCCAGTTCTCTCAGCCTCTCTTCATAGGGCTTATTCTCCAAACCTTTCACCACCCTCTTGATGTACTAACTGGACTGCTAGCCTTCCCTTTCTCACACTGTCTTAACAGCAAATCCCATGGCCAAGGTATTTTGCACTGACAACAACAAATTAAATGGAATGCTCCCTTTTCTTTTACTTCTCCAGTGTGTTTTCTTTTCCACTGTAATTTCTTTTCCTTCTTTCCACCAGTGCCTCTCCAAAATGCTTTGTCCCTTCTCCAGAGCTACTGTCTGCTGTGAAGGTGGTTTGAAATGCAGGTTATGGTAGAGGCCAGAGCACTTAATCTGGCATGGATGTGCTGAGCTTCTTTAGGAGGGTCTCTCAGAAGGAGATGCCAAGGTTGGAGGTGGACAAGGAGGGAAGCGGAAAGGAAGCAAGACTGAGGTTCTTGCCTCAGACCTCCACAGTCCCTTTATGCCTCAGCTCTGCCCAGTGGTGATTCACAGAGCACATTAAAACGTCAAGCCAAACTGGGCACAAAAACCCTACACTTATTCCTGCTGTTTGTTTCCAAAGCCTTTCCCTCAAGATAAGCAGAACCAACCAAGAAAAGAAAATAAGTGACTTTGCCCTGGGCTGAAATTCCTTCCACCTGCTGAAGCACCAGTCAAGGAGGCAATAACAAATGAGTTCTCAGATGAAAACAGAACTAAGACCCTCCACACAATAACAACAAACAAAACCAATCCTCACATACACCCGTGCAGTTACAGGGAATCCCTGCAATGCTCATCTGTGAAGTGCCTGTCTTCCTCTTCCCAGGCACCACGCTAGCCAAACACAGACTTCACACATTTATCCTTGCTGTCTCTCAGCCAAACAGGGCATTGCTGTTAATTGCAATGTACAAGCCAGGTGAAATAAGGTAATCATGAAGACAAAAAGCAAAATTCACCATGGGACTTTGCGTTTTTCTAGAGACTAAGTGGCAGTAAAAGACTCAGAAAGGGTACAACTAGCTCCTTTGGGATTTCAAGTGTTCTTGAGAAGCCCATGCTTTCACTTTTTTTTTTTTTTTCCTTCTTAACTAAAGAATATATTAGATTTTCAAGTGCCTTCTCTGCATACACACAAGTTGGCAGCCCTATCGATCCCTATGGATCTTGTTTCATTAAGCAACCACCAAATTACTTGTTAGACCTCCCACTTGATTTAAGTCACACAGGAAATCTATCTAAAACAAATAACTTAATACAGACTTTTAAGTCCTAAACTGAACACCACTCTTCCTTTATTACAGACGACTCATGCTTTAGCCATACAGAAACAATACCAGTTTTCTAAGATGAAGAATTCAGACACAGGGAGGAAGAGCAGCATCTAAAAAGAGCTGAGGCCATGAAACAGTGTTTTATGCAAGTGATATCTTTGGAGAAGAGAGTCCATGCTCTATGTCAAGGCCATGCTACTCCATAAGTCTATTTGAAGGTAGTAGGTTTGGCTGGATTATTCAGCTCTTTTTAGTGGGAACTCTGTGAGGAACAGCAGGTTAGGAAGGTCAGACAGAAGGTTACCAAGGTCTACCTGGGAAGGCTGTGTTGTGGAAATTAATCACAGGGGTCATGATGGTATTACAGAGGATATTCAGAGGCAGTAGCAAAATATATAGGTTTGTCATATCAAGTAAGGCAGATAAGTTTCTTAGTTAACAGCAGACCACACAAAGGCCTCTGCTATTATGTGCACAGTCACTTTCCATAGCAGAAAATCATCATGAGACACCAAGTAGAAACCCATCCAGAACAAGAACTGTAAGAGCAGGTTCAGATGGAGGTATTCAAATCAAAAAAGCATCCCACTTGAATTGATGATCTAAGCCCTACTCCTCTTGAAGCACAAAAACAAACAAGGAAACGAGTTTCACAATGCTAGCAAATAACTCGTCCTCTAAACTCCCAGCTCTCATCTCTAGCCCATTTTCAGACAGGCTTCTACCAAATTTGGCTCTGACTACGTTTAAAGAGATAAAGGATGTAAAGAAGTTTCAGTAGAACTCAATTTAAACATTTAAAGCACGTTAAGAAATGTATGCCCCTGTGCACGGTACCACAAGCTCTTCTTGTATCCCTACAGAAATAATTTGCAGTCATTTATAGACCACTAGACCTCTGTTTTCCTCTATTAGTCAGATGCATAGTCAGATGCAGTAACTTCACACGGTCACCTAACTATTTAACCTAAAGAGAAAAAAGGCACCAGGAGAAGTTTGGAAGGAATTGCTGCAGCTAGTGGTGGAGACCTGAACAGCTCCAAAGCCCCACCTGAATGGGGGTTGGCAAGACAGAGGCTCCAGCAGAAGTCAGAGGAAGCCACTCTGCAGAAAATGGCAAATGAACAGCTGCAAGAAGGAGCAGGCTTGACTGACACAGCAAACAGAGGGGTAAGACGGACAGAAAGAGAAGGTGATGCGATGCCTCGAAGTGACTAGGCAGACATGCTACAATACTAGGAAGTGTGCACACTCCACCTTCTATTCTGCTTCTCTTCCATAGGCAGGCCTTTGCTTGGGACTCATACCCATTAGCCTCACAGAGTTTCCCAGCCTGATCCTACCTCCCTTTGTAGTATCTTTCCATTTGCTCAGCAAGACAAGATTTACTGGTCCTAAAGTACAGGCATAAATCTTGGAGGGAACCAGGGGAGGAAAAAGCAACTTACTAGTGCAAATGAAATTGGACCACAGATCACGTCTGGCCTGTGGTGAGCAAAAGGGAACATTTTTTTCTTCCTGTAATACTGGAAAAACTTGTTAGTGATTTCTTTGTAGGACATGAACTTTTTTTCTCTTTTTCTTCTCCAAACAATCCCAACTGTGCTTCCTTTGTTCTACTAAACTCCTATGCTTCTCACATCCCAATCAAGAAAATACTTTATAGCCAAAGGTGTCTTGTTGTGAAACTCCAGCAATGTCAATGGATGAAAAAGCCCCAATGAACCTGGTCCATTATGTCTGCTCTAAAAGAGAGAAATAAAAAGGAGAAAAAACAAGAAAACAAATGTAAAAAAAAAGCAAACAAACAAAATACAAACCTGGCACAGATAGCTCAACCCTGGGGATCAGAGCTGCACTTCAACATTTTCACTTTAATAAAAACTGTCATCAAATGCTTAGTATTTAACACCGAGTTTCCACTTGACACAGAAGGAAAAAAAAATTTTAAAAATTAAAAAATAGAAAGGGGAAAGTGAAAAATTAAAAGAAAAATGAAATATTATGTTCTTTATACATCTAGGAAATCTTTTCTCCAGCAAACTCAGGGGTTTTTTCCTCTTTTCCTTGTAAGGCAGGATTAAGCAGTGCCACAGCATCTACTGTTGGCTTGAATTCCCAGCCGCCCAGAATGGGTACTTGTAATTAAAAGCTTAGCTCACCTTATCCTTCCAGTTTCCCAGGTGAAAAGTCGAAGCCTGCATTTAATTGCATATATGTGTATGCTTGTTTCAAGCTGAAGCTCTGAAGAGAGATGAGATTTGGGAGAGGGGAGTGGAACAGGCACAGAGGCATTTGACACAGTCTCAAAGAGGGAAAAATTGGAAATGAAAAGAGAAGGACCACAGAAAATGAGAGCACAATTTCTCCTTCTCTCTCCCTTTAGTCTCCCACTATCCTACCTCTCACATTTTGATATTTTTTAATTATTTTTTTTCTTGTAGGGCACAAGCTGTCATTTTACTCCTGACTTAGCCCATTCCATCTCTTTGGTTCCCCAAAAGAAACAAGAGAGGCACAGAGAGGTTTGTCCTATGCTCGTGTAGGCTCCATTTTTTATATGATGTGGTTTAGCCCATTCACTAGGGTTTGGCTGTAGGAAAGGCTGAATCAACCTCTCTTCATGCACAGCATGGGAAGTGTCAGCTGGTACTAACATGCATCAAGTCTATCCCTAACTGTTCTGTTTGCATAGTGTGGTCTATCTCAGACCCTCCTGTTTTGGCTTTAGGGGAAGGTGATTAGTCACCAGTGCTAGAGGGGATCCACAGGAACCTCTACTGCATCAGATGCCATACCAGCAGCAAAAGCTAGTCAATGTTTAAAGACAAGGTACCACAGAATCATGAGCTCTCCAGGGGAAAACTTCCACATTTTCTGGGAGCCTTTGTGCACAATGTTTAAAGAATAAGGACATCTGTTGAAGATACTTGTGCATTCCTCCAAAGCCATCTGCCTTCCACCAGAGCACTTCTGCCCTCAGAATGAACTGAAGCATTCCTAAATATTTTTCCAAGCAGACCAGATACAGACTTCTACAGAAAGTGACTGTAAGAGGTATTGAACTTGGAAAATAATTTGCAGAAAGAAATTTTGTAAGAGGGCTGGCTGGCTTGTTTAAGCACAGGGTTTACACACTGATCCAAGCTTCCTGCCAACCCCCAAAGGAGGAAAACATCTTTTGCAAAAACAATATTTCTTCCAACCTTTGAAAAATAATTTATTTGAGAAATAATTTTTATTTCTGTAATGATACTAATGCAGTGCTCCACTGAGAAGTCTAAAGTGATCTACCACTAGTAATGCTTTCCAAGTAATTCAGGCATAGGAAAGGCACATACTCTTCAACACAGAAGCATCAGCATAAGAGGCAGTACACCTGACATCCTTGAGACGCCTCAGTATGGCAGCTTTCACCATTTGATAGCAAAAGATACCAACTATATACATATCTGTGCTGTCAGGATGCTCCTAGGATCTCCAACAAGCACATGGTCATGTCTCATACCACAGTTTTAACAAACCTGATGCAAATTTCAGGTCCACAGTCAGTGCCTGCAGTTGCTGCTCTGCCACAGGCACAACTTCAGGTTAGGCCAGGAACAAAGGCCAGGTTTCTAAGCAGAGCCACCTGCCTTCGAGCACCCTCCAGCATAGGCCAGGCTATGTAATCTTTCAGTTCTGCTTACACTCCTGAAAAGGTTTCTTCCTCTCCCTAAGGCTATATTGCACCTTTGCTGTGTCCTCTTCTGCAGAGCATAACCACCTGGCCCTGAGAAAACCTTAATGTCCTCTATACGTTGCAATCCATGGGTAACAAGCTGCTTCCCAGTCAGCACACATACCCCGGTTTACCATTTCTGAAGCTAATTGTTTCCTTCCTAGGTTTCTGCTGAGGAGGATAGTCTTGGAACAGCAACCAGGCTCCCCTACAACTGCTTTATTCTCCCTTGTGGCAGTCCTTCATTCCAGCTGTAACTGGTTACCTGCTTAGGGGCAGTTGCAGAAGATCTTCCTTCTTTTAACCTCTGCTTCCCTCAACTGTTTGGTTTTTTTTACAGCTTGTGATACCATTAATCTCAGAGCTTGTTTCATCTTTCATTGCCAGCACTGTGAGAGAGCAACAGTAGCTGGAGATTAACCCCACCAAAAATGCAGAGTAACTCCAAATTCCTCCTTGAAGCCACTGGCAGGAGACATAAGTGTGTAGCACATACCAGGGTTTGCTTCTGTATCTCTGTGCTCACTTAAGTTGCTCAGAGGAGGCTGGGTTTCCTTGCAAAGCTGGCATGAATCTGTAGGTGTGCATGCACTGGGTAGTAACAAGGCATCTTGATGAAACAGACACTGTAACCTAAATGAGCCATCTTAAGAGGTTTCATCTCTTTCCTCATCCTTGCTTATTTCCATGTGACATAGAGCCAGGAAATGAAATACTAACAAAACTGGGGGTCCAGGCAAAGCCTTCCCAGCACTGAGTTTGTAGCTGTCCTGAGTACCTGTCTGTTATGGGTGCCTAGGTCCCTGCTGTAAGGGCTAGTATGGATGCTAACAGACATCTACTCAGCCCAGCACACTTTCTTGCTTGACTTGAAGAAATTAATTTCAAAGCATCTCTATGCAGCTAGGGGCTAGAAGAGGAAACAGAAGAACAGGACTGAAACTTAAAAGTTAATTTCAGGGAAACTGCAAATACTGATTATAATAGGTTAGGAACTATACTATTTATTATAAACAATATCAGCATATTTGCTATGTGCAATACTTTTGTCATTAAGACAGACACAGTTACTACTGTATTTATAGTATTGGCTCATCTCTCTTTACAGACAGGCTGATACAGCTATTAAGCATAACCGCAGTATTATCACTATGTAATTACAATTTATTATTATTGCAGAACACCCTATGAAGTACAGACATGCTATTTAACAGTTAAGCAACCAGGTAGACAGCTAGTGCTGCCACTATCTTACCAACTGTGACTACTTCATGGATTCCACCTTCTGACTACTTGCTGGAAGTCTCTCACCACTCTCATTCCACACAGCAATTCAGAGGAAGGCCTGGCAGCTGTCCTGTATATACCCAGCTAGCCACAACCCTCCAACTGCTCAAGAGTCCTCCAGCCTCTGCTGCACCTCTGATATTTTATGCAATAAGCAGAGACAGAGAGACAAATCAAAATGTAATTGCACCATGTCCAGCCAGAGCAGCTCCAGCCAAAGGTGCTCCTCCACCCACCTCGTTAAGGTGGGAGCAGGTGCTAGATTAGTTAATGCCATTTAGCTGACAGGTGATCATTACTGCAACTGCAGCAGTTGGCCCTTCCCCGTTGCCCCCAGCCCCAGCAAAAACCCACTGCCCAGCAGAGAGCACAGGCTGAAGAGGCAGTTGGAAAACAGGACGCACTTTGGTATTTACAAGTAAGCAGACATCTATGAAAGTATAGGAAAGGAAGGCATTGGAATTGCCTTGTTATTGCTTTAGCAGCCACTGCTTCCTCTGCTACTTTGACACATTCAGCTGCATCTCCTGTGCCTCAGACTCCCAAAATGTCAGCTTCCTCTCAGATCAGCCCTTAGTCTTCTATGTTGTAAACAGCGTGATTCATTTAATTCACAAATGGCTTCTCCTCTGTTGCAATTAAACAACTTCATTGGAATAGTTTTTACAATGACTATGCCCTTTCTTTTCAGCAAACTAATTTCCTCACAGAGCACAGAAAGGCAGAAGTCTTTAAGGAGCTGGTAAGTTTGAAAGGAAGAAAGAGGCCACCGCAATGCAGCCTGGCCTCTGGAGTTTGGGGGCTACTTCTGCTCATGAAGAATGAGAGACTGCAGGAAAGACAGGGGAGATAATGAACCTCCCAAGGCATGTCTTTTAGACTGAAGTCCTTCGGGATAAAGGCAGCTCTACAACAGAGCCAGCACCCAACCCTTTCTATTTTCTTCTGACAGCTGGGAGACATGCCTGGCCGCTCATTACTGCTCGCTTCCACGCATTGCAACTTCTCCCCACCTTCTCAGACATGCAAAGCATACACAATATAACCATTAGCATTCTCTTTCCTCACCCTGAAATCCCATTATAGCACATCTATCCCACTTCATCCCTCCTCTGGTTCTGAAGTGTTCACTGGATTGAGTTTCAATTTCTTCTTCTCACTTTAAAAAACCTATAGCAATTGCAGCCTGTTTGTCCTGTTCACCTGCTTGACCTGACCTACAAAGAGCTCACCCTCCTCTCTTCTCAACCACACTTGAGCTTTCCCCACAGTTTGCATTCAGTCATGTTCCACGGCCTCTTACCCTGCCTTCTCTAGTGTGGGCTCATCTTCTGAGTCTGCATTGCCAGAGGCACTCCATCTTCTTCCTATACAGCTTAAATATACTTCCTGTACAGCTTAAATATAGACCAGGATGGTAAAATCCAACCTTGCAACATCATGATACTTGAGCACCAAACTCCCAATGACTGTAACCTTTTAAAAATCTCCCCTCTGCACTAGGACAATAGATCTACCAACACTTGGTTACTCTCCTAGTGCTCCCGCATCACTCTGCAAGCCCCAGGCTTTTCAAGTTTGCAACTGTGCCTTCCATACTTACATATAACTGAGCACATTACCTTTGCATAAAAAGAAATACCAGATGATGCGCTGCTGCTTGAACTGAGGGAAGCTGGGACAGCCAAATGTCCCAGCATTTGGCAGCAAGACTTTCTAAGCCAAAGATGTGAATCATCACAATCATAAAAGCTAAGCTCCCTAACTCGACACTCAAGCTGGCTTTCACAATGTCTTCCCATGGGAAAGGGCTCATCATGATCCTTTAAAAGATCTAAAGAAGCCTTTACTCAATCTTTCATCCCATCCTTTCTGACCACCAAAAGCAGTCTCAGTCCCTCCAGCTGATGGTTGCAATACTGACCTGTTCCCCATGACAAGTGTTGGGTTCCCCTACCCCTCCACACCCAAGGCTGTGTGCAGTGCAAGGTGGGCTGGGAAACCAGGGCTCCGGCCCTTGAGATGCTCCTACATCAAACAGTCATCTACACAGAGAATATAAAGACCTCTCAGTTTTTAAAGGAGTTGAAATGTCCAATACAAATTCTCTTTGATAAAATAATAAAGTGCTTCAATCCCAGTGGCATGTAGCAGAAGGGGCCCCAAGGCCTTCATAGCAGGTGATGTTCTACATCTTTCCTCCCATGGCCAGCCCCAGCCCAGTGCCATCCTCTGCCAAGCAGCCAGGCTCCAACAGGAGAAAATGGGTAGCTTTTCTCTATTTGCCTTCCTCAGGTGAAATCAGGTCCCCTGAGGCAGGTTGCCCCTACTTCTGTTTCATAAGGAGAGAGTGCAGTAGGGATGGCAGCTCTCAGGATGGTCCCTCTGCTGCCATGGTGACAACTAGAGAAATGAAAGGGCTGTACATCGCTCTGAAGTGACAGTCCTGTGTTTGTAACAGGGGGAGAGTAGCTGCTTTGCCATATGCTGTGGGGAACTGGCATCATTGCCTTCAGTTTTCATGACCCTTTCACAGGCTTTTTCATGTTAGTTTAATTAAACATTTTTTTCATTCTTAATTGATCGCATTCCAGGTCTGAGGAAGCTTGGAAACCTCTCTTGCTCATAATACTGTGATCTGAACTTTCCTCAGCAAAATCCCAGCTTCCATACTTGGTTGTTTTTAGGCTCACATACTAGGTTGTTTTTAGCTTTGCCCAGTCGTGGCAAAGCTCCAGAGTTCCGAGTCCTTTCCAAGCACATGGGGGCAGATATTTTCATTGTTACTCAGAGACTCCCACCCAAACATACAAGATGGCAAATGGATATGACGAGAGACAACTAGCCAAAAAGTCAAGACAGCAATCAGGAGCCTTCAGCCACCTAGGAAGACAGGGTGCTCCTTCTTTTAAAACACCCTTTTTTAACCTCTTTTATGGAATGACTTTGTGAGCAACCCAACAGGAATCCCTCCTGGTCTCCTTTTCTATGGATGATGGCATAAAATCCTGCCGTATGTGGACTGCTGCTTACCCTCCAGCCCAATACTGATCATCCCACCACTTTACTGTTTGACCAGTCTGCTTGGATTTATGTGAGCCCCAGAGGACCCCACCTTGCCAACTGCCTGCATTAAAGTCAGTCTGATGTTCTCATTGGAGATGCCAACCTGAGAATGATTAATTTGCCTTTGTTACAGGAAGTCTTCAAACCCTGAGCAGGATGCTCCGAATAAACCCTCTATGCAGTGTATCAGGAAGGGAAATAACTATATTAGCATGCACCCTCCTTTTTTAGGTAAAAAACTAGTAAGAACAAGTGGGATCAGGAGCTGCTTTGAAAGGCACTTCCATTCCATGGATCGATCCTTAATGATGAAACAGTCTATCCTAGAAGGCTGAATCCCACATATGCGGTTTCCTCAGGAGGAACGAATCCTGGTGTTCACTCTGCAGTCACAGAGCTACAGAACCCACAGGCTGGGTGGGAGAGAGTTCCTGAAGGAAGATCTTACCAGCCACCGCCTGAGATATCCCCAATAAATTGTTGTCACAGTTTGACTCAGGTCCGACAACAATGCTCTCGATCCCCCCTCCCCCCAACCCAGGTAGGGAAGGAGAGAGAGAAAAAGAGAGAGACTTGGCTGGATTGAAAACTAAACTACACAGCTTTAATTAAAACTAATGAATTATACAAGAAAATATATACAATTATATACAAATATATTCAGGAATGGCCAAAAAGCTCTCGCCTCCCCCCACCCCAGCAACTCCCACAGCACTTCCCTGAACTGGGAAGAGTCCCGAGGAATCCCGGAGCTGCTGCTGGAGAAAGCAGAGAGTTATGGGGGTCACGAGAGATCAAGGCTGAGGATCGACGGTGATGGATGAACAGAGTCCTCCCCGGACGCTGGCCATGGACGGAAGAGAAGGGGAGAAGAAGAAGGAAGGAAGTTGTCTCCTGTGATCTCTGACCTTCCTCTGAGCTTACGTAGATATATGGAATGGAATATCTTTGGCCAATTTTGCTGTCTGTCTAACTCAGCCTCCTACGGGGGGGGGTCACAGATCTCCCCATAGTGTCTGAGCCGGCAGAGTGCAGGTGCAGCCTTGAAGCCTCAGTAGTTAGAAAAACATTCCACTGTCTTATCAGCCTAGCAGAACACACTGTTGCTAGTTACAAGAGAGCTTACTGAAGGAAAAAAAAAATCAGTAAAAAGAAAAATTGGCTTTCACCTGGCTCAAACCAGGACAGGGGGGAGTGAGAGTGTCACATTTTACTTTCTCATTTTATGTAACTCTTGTTTCCAATAGTGCAGCCCATTGTTTTAATTTTCACTTTATCAGAATAAACTACATTTGTTCTCACTCTCAAACCTTGTATGAGAAGAAACATGCCACTTACACAAGTCATCAAAACCAAAGTGCTCTATGGGAGCACTGGATAACAATTAGTGAATAAACACTGAAAAAGACTGCAGAGACTGGTCTGACAAATGCCTACTATGTCTCTGAGACAGAAGACATCAAAGGAGTCCCTACTGCTAAGATACATGTTATCACTGAGCCTGATGGGCTTTTTTTTCAGGAGTAGCAACTGCAGATACCAAGGCATGGGGTATCTCCCTCACTTACATACCAAGGAACCAAGGGGCAGCTAAAAGGCAGAATCATGCAGAAATGGGAAAGCCAAAGGCAACTTCGTAATGATAGAGCTTAAACTGCAGATGGATATGCTCTGGGCTTTGTTTGGCACCACCACAAAAGGCAGGCTAGCTTCTATCTCAGTGCAAAATAATACCAGCACAAAGAAGGCCACAGGTCTGGCAGAAACCCTCCTCCCCTGCTCCATATGCTCTTTAGCTGGATTCTCAGCAAGATTTTGTTGTTGCTGCTGCTGTTGGGGAACCCAGCCTTAGTCACCATGAAATGCACACTAAAAGAACCACAGAGTTCCTTGCAGCACCCATGCAGCAATGCCAGTTTATATTATTACATGATGTCTTCTGGTACAAATCACATCAATGATTAAACTTAGCTAAATGTATTCATGGTGTTATAGCTTCACTCAGCTGCTTCCTTACAGGTTACCAGTACAGGGAAAAATGCAAACCATTGTTTCATGACTGGATCCACCTCTTGAGGAAATGTGTACTGACTTCCCTGTGATGCTGTTTCCTCTTTCCACCATTGTCCTCCATCTTTGTCCTACTTAGCTTTTCCTGCTTGAGTTCTTGATTTCACCAATTAGTAGTTTTTCTTTCCCTTTTTTCTGCTTCATCAGTATGCCAGGCATTTCA
>NW_009953386.1:2123529-2143907 GCF_000747805.2 Chaetura pelagica | reverse complement strand
AGGAAAGTCATGATGTACTCTTTCATTCATGACATGGACTCCCCAGCCACTTGGGGTGGGGGGGGGGATGGTGGACTCACTGGAAGAGGTTATCACGCTTCCTAAGTATCCAGAGATCCCCTTCTTTTCTCCCAGTAGCCTGCACATTTTCCACAATAGGGTCTTTACACAGAAACAGATAAATCCTCACAATATTTCCTTCTGTGGCAGTGGTCCCAATGTCTGAAGCAGGTTTCACTCATTAGTCATGAGCATGTTACAGGTGAACAGAAAAGCCCTTGGTGAATAAGTTTATCTGGATTCACACTGGCTCTGCAACATGCCACCTCATTTGCCTTGGGAATGGAGATCTGGACAGACAGCCAAGGATGCTGTTGCACTGGCAGAGTAGCAAGGATGCAGCAGCAGCCACCAGGCAGGGAAAGCTAGGTGAAGAGGAAACAAACCCACCGAGATCTAGCCCTTTTGGTCTTTATGCACTGGCTCCTGGGAGATGTCTGGCTTCAAGCTGGAGCTTGGACTGGAAACTAGAGACCCAACGAAACCCCTCCAACTAATGCTTCTGTGATTCTACATGCTGTCAAACCAGCCCTTTCATGTCAGTGCCCAGGCAGTTGGCTAAACTGGATTGAACAGATGGTCTAGATCTCCGCTACCAGGAGCTACCAACCCCCTTACCAATACCAGAAGTGTGACTGCAGCGAGCTACCTTTAGCCCAGTTGGCCTGTTTGCCTATGGCTCCAGAGCTGCAAGGGCATAAGTTTTACTTGCTAAAGGCACACGCCTCTAGACAGATGCACGTGGCTGCTGCAATTTCATTCCTCCTAATATCTGAGCTAGTTAATGCAATGGTAGTGTGGACACATGGTCATATCATAGTAACACTTTAGATCAGAGCCATGATGAGTCATTGGTCTTTTCTGATTTTAACATCTACTAGCACATGGATCCAGATGACAAATTTTCCAAACTTCAGGGTATTTTGAGGACATGTTTCAGTCTGTGTCCTCATATATTAGAAACCAGCAAAGCGCTACTGTTTTCTCTTTCTTTTTAAGGGAGAACATCCCATGCCTACTCCCATTGAGTAAGAAGCTGCTCTTCTGTACCACTTCCTATCTAGGGCTGGCTAATGGAAGCCAGGAGGGTTGAGATGCTGCCATTTCCAGTCTGCTAGCAACCAGAACATTTCTCAAGGGCCTGGAGACACCAGCAGTTTCTGGAATCAGTGCCTGGGGTTAACTGTACATTTGTGGGCAAAGTCTGCTTTTATCTTTGGATTCTATTCCATTCCTCTTCCTGGACATCTGTGCTTGTGACATGGGGTGTTGCAGGGATGAGGAATCTGTCCTCTCACTTTTAATAACATCTTTTGCATATTTCCCCATCTTAACAGGGAAAAGCCTCTTCTTTGCACCTAATCATCAGCAAACAGCATCCACTGTGGCTTTTATCAATAAGCCAATTTTTAGTTTAGCTTGTAAAAATAAATAAATAAATAAATACAGCAAGAGAGACACAGAGAGAAGCGACACAGACAGTATCATTTTCAAAGAGGTTTTTTAAAACACATTAAAGAGCTTTTCTTCACTTGTTTGGTTTTTTTTTTAGTTTGTTTTTTTTTAATATAGTGACAGTCATCTAGGATATGAAGATAAAGAAAAAAATAAAAAGCAGATTTAATAAGGATGAGAGAGAGAGACTGAAAGGATGTTCCCTAATCTGAACGAGCAGTTAAGGAGAATCAGGATGGAGGGAAAGGATGAATCTGAGAGATAATTACTGGGGATGTGTTGGAGCAGTAAGGGTAAGAGAAGAACAAATGCAAACCTACATTCAGAAATCCAGCCAAATCTGAAAAAAAAACTGGTGCCTTCTGCTATCTCATCTCAGGGCAGGACAGTGTGCCTTCCCAGAGCTGAGGGTACCCTGGGTGGAATGCAAAGATACCACCAGAAAGACAGCTGCTCTTGTCTTCCTCAAAAACAATCTTCCTTAAAGCGGGAACAAGTGGAAATCTCCTGAGAAAGACTGCTCCCTTGGTGCCTATAAGCAAATCTGGAGTTTCTGATAAAGCCATTCAATTGAATCCCTACCTGTATAGCCCAAATTTCATGCTGCTGGCCACAAGTAGGGAAAACTTGCAGCTACTTGCAGAAAGGAGGATTGTTCTGCAGTCAAAGCAACTGATGAAGATTCCCTCTTTCTGTCTCTAGTTTGCTGTATGATGCTGGACATACAATTTTGTCCTTTCATGTTTGAATCTTCCTGCCCCCCCAAATGCAGAGCATTTATAAGGCATTCACATTTAAACCATCTACCTTTATTAAAGAATTTGTCATCTCTTTCAGAGGCCTTCTGCTCCTTATGGGAACTCTTCTCTCCAACCCCAACTGAAAAAGGTAGAAGCTAATTTCCTGCAGCAGAAAGAAACTACTTCTCTCCCTGCAGCAGCTGAGCAATTCCAACAGCTGCATGTGCTTCAAAAAGACCAGTGCTGACTGACACAGATCTGTGAAAAGACTTCCCAGCCTCATAGTGGACATGGTGACCCTTAAATCACTCCTGTTTGCAAACTACATTGAGATCCTTAGATGGAAGGGGTTACAAAATACCGAGTATTATTTGCTACCAATCAGTCCCTCCCCTGCTCCTCTCCCTCCCCCAAAAAGACATTTCAGACTTCTTCTTATTGTGAGCTTGCTTTTTTTTTTTTTTTTTTAATTTCCATACAGTTGAACATGATAAGGGTCTGGAGGGACTGATTTATGAGGGGAGATTAAAAACGCTAGATATGTACATTTAGTTAAATGATGGACATGATAACTCCTTACAAGAATCTCTTTCTTTTTTTGAGAGAGAGAGAGAGACAGGATGGGAGGAAACTTCTAGCTCTATGCTTTATTTTGTTTATAATTTTATTTTATTTGTACTCAGTAGGAGCAACACAATGGCTGCCACAAAGGTGACATAGGAAGACAGCACAACTCAGCAGGAAGAGGTATGCCAGGTTAATCTGAAGTGGTTTAATTGCTGTATAAAGACGGTTAGCTGGAGAGGGATTAACACAAACTCTAACACAGCGAATGACAGTGGAGAATGAAAACTTGGGGCCCAGATCCCGCAAAGTGCCCACACACAGTAATTTGCAAGATCTGGGACTTAAAATGAAAACCAATTAGCCTTATGACAGGCTTAAGAAAATGAATTGTGGAAACAGCTACAATGTATCATTGATTAGGCGTTTACAAAGGAGGAGCAGAGAAAAGAAATGTCACTTTAAGTTCAGCAGAGACTTCTGGAAAAATACCATCAGGATCCCTTTGCATAGGAAAAACTAACAGGCGAGTCATCTTCCAGTGCTTTATTCTACTGGAAGCTCTGCTACGGGGATCAGGGAAGAAAAGTAAGAACCTCAAATCATCTGAAGAACAACCGTGTGATGAAAGTTGCCTATGTGATGAATAACATACTGTGGCTGAAAACACAGCTGGTGTCTCTACCTGCAGGCTCACAGGACTGCAGAGGTACATGAATTGCTCACCAGCCAGGCCAGCAAAGGGCACAAAGGGCATAGAATTGCTTTTTGGTGACAGTCCCATGCTAAACAGGTAAGAGGTTTCAAGACACAGTAATTTTGAGACATTGAAACAGCAATGCCAAGTGTGCCTGTAAGGCTCATAGGAGGAATGCTGGAAAGAGTTAAAGTCTCCTGGGAGAGAGGGAAGGAGATGCCAGGCTTCTGGACACAGAGCTGGAGAGGGAGACTTGGGTGATCCTTGCTAGGAGTGCAAGCTATTAGCTCTGTCCTTGGACTGCTCCTCACACTGCAGCACCAGATCAAGTCCTGAGCACTCATCACCACAGAGTGATAAATTCCTCATATCCACTCCCACTTCTGCCACCATGCAGCTCTGCTGCAATATGAGACCTGATGCAGGTCCTGGCAAACTCTCTCTGAAATGCCCCCAAAACTTTGACAATTTCAGTAAAGTGACACTGGGGAGCCATTCACAGAATGACAACCCCCTCTGGAAGAGGGAGAAGTGTCAGTTTGATGCAGAGCAAAAGGGCACCATCAGCAGGAGGAGCAGCAAAGCAAGAAAAGTCCACGTCTGGACAGAGTGCCCTTCTGCACCGTGACAGAGCACCATTCTGGTGTCCATGTCACAAAATCACAGGAAGCAGCTCAGGACAAAGATGGAGTCTTCACTAGAGCAAAGCCCTTAGGGGCTGTGCCATCAGAAACCCTACAAAGAGTCGAACAGCCTTTTGCCTAGTAAGGCAAAGGTGAATGGGCTCAGGACCACAAGCAGAACACCAGGCTACAGTGGAGTCTGTGGTTCCTGTAGCTGTGGTCCTGTGTATGCCCAGGTCCTTGCCGTTTCTGTACTCACCTACCACTGGGCCATGTCCTCTGCTTGGTAATCCCTCTTTACTGGACAAGTTACTTGAAACTCTTGAAGCAGGGCCCTGAGGTGCACAGTACCCAAAAGCTGTACCTTGCTGGTTCTCTGCATCAGAGCCAGCTTGACAACCCAACATTGCAACAGCATCTATTTCAACTCTTTCCTCAGCAAAAGTGAAGTCTCACCATGCACTGCAAGTTGGACATTTTTCTAGAAGCCCCCCCGCCACAAACAACCCTATAACTGCATGAGTCTCTGAGGAGCAGAGATGTTTCTTGAAGAAGCAATAGGCAGCTGGTGGGCAGAAGCGATCACTGCGTGGCGGATGAGATTCCACGGCACACCGGAGATGGAAATATCACCTTAACAAGCATGGACAGCCCCCAATGGACTATAAAATTCATTTGGTGACTGAGATAATTCAAAGGAGCCAAGTGGCACAGCAATAAAAGCCGGAACATATAAATTTAAACTCAGAGAGCTCTGCAGTTCCCTGGTAATAAGTGACAAAAAATCCCACACCCGCACAGACTTATCCAAACCTATCTGAAAGTCACAGTCCAGAGACCAGGGAAAGATGCACAGAAATAGCCTTTTAAGGGGTGTGGGGGGGACGGGGAGGGAGGAGAAGGGCTAAGGGAAGTAAACTCAAGGAAAGTGCTTATGCATTCAGAGTCTATTAATCCACAAGTCCAGAACATGTACACGTGTCGTGGCAGCTGTTCTGGGTATTGTGCAAGCAGCTTTTTATTAATCACATAACCCACTCCAAAACTAGCACAAGTAAGAGGCCAAATATTGTTCTTCATCATATCAGGGCAGGCCAGTTCAAGACAACAGTTTCACAGTACATGAGTGTAGCTGAGGGTGGATTATGGCAAACTGCCTTTATTCTGCTTTTATGAACAACACAAATTCTCTTGTCCTTCCTCTCCTCTGTCCCCGCTGGGATTCCTCCCCAAACTGCTCAGAGAGTGCTTCCCCAAGCACTTCCCTCCCAAGGAGTTAGTTTGCCACGCATAAGATGAACAGCCTAAAACTGCGATAATAAAAACTTTACAGCCCTCCATCATGTTCATTCATGCTAATGTTCTCCCTCACTGTGGATATAGCGAAAAATTCAGTGCTGGAGAAGAAACAGGAGGCTTCTGATGGCATCACAGGCATGTTTTCCAGTGCTGTAAAAACACGGCAGTACAATACACTTGTAAAGCAGAAGGTGTCCATCAAGGTCATTAATGACTGAGAGAGGATACACAAGAGCAGAAAGTTGCTGATCGATGATGTGTCATACTTTGGAGATGGAAACTGCAGTAGACATGATCCATACATCTCTATGTCCCCACAGGGAACAGTCCTCATCAAATAAGACAGGTGTCTTCATGGAGAGATCCCAAGGGCAGAAAGGAGGTGGAGGTCTGGCGAGTGACATCAGTTGTAATATGGAAAATCAGAGGGTCTGGGGATAGAGCTGATCTCCTTGTAGCACCTCAGTGCAAAGGTCCCCACTCCTGCAGTTTGAAGGACTAGGGTGGTATAGAATGCTAATTACCCTTGATGAGGGATGAAAAGCACAGAGGCTAAGCTAGTTAATTCATTATAGTTAGTCCACTAGTCAAGTGAGACCTTTGTCAGGGTGAGGCAGACATTCTCACTGATGTAACAGGCAAAAGCACTTTGATTTCCAAGCTCTGTGAGTGATGGCAGATACCACACCTGTCCCCAGAGCTTAAAAGCTGGGATCTTCAGCATCAGCAGAACAAGCCTTCATCCTAAAGGAGTAACTTACACTTTTTAATAAGTAACAAGGGCAGACAACGAAAGGAGATGGCGACTTTAAGTATGTACAGAAACATCTATGATTTGGGTTTAACAACAACTTTACTTTTCGTCTCTCACGCAACTGGTCTTTCCAGAATCAGACCTTACTATGATTTATTATTATCTCTAATTTTCTGTACGGAGGCAGCACACAGAAGCTGTATTTGCAGAAAAGAAATACAGTATTATGCACATAAAGACCAAAGATACGGCCCCTGCTTCAATCACATTACAAATCAAGTACAGATTAGAGACCAAGATAAACACTTCAGTGTGATTCACCTGGATTCACTGCTGGTTTTAAACCTCATCTTTACTAAAGAATAACAAACACTAGTGAGGATAGGGTTAAATATATGTTTAAGGATCCACAACCCCTTTTAAGGGCAGCTGAAGATGGTGTGGAAACAGCTGAAGACATCTTTTCTAGGCACTTTTTTGCTTTTTACTTCCTGACTTTCCCCCCCACACACGCCTTTTTCCATCCTAATAAGGACATTTGCAACGGAAACCAGGCTCTTTGTTGCCTCTGAGGTCATTTGCTCTTGCTGCTTATTTCCCTCCCCACACATCATCAGCCACTCTGTGAACCGAAGGTGCTGTGGAGCAGAGAAAATGCCACCTCCCAGGAATGGAAATGGCACTGCAACACCATTCCTTTGCTTACAAAGTGCCATTCTTTCTTTTTCTTTTTTTTTTTTTCTTAAGCAGAGTTTGGACTTTTAAGTGGGTCCTCTGCATATGACAGCTACCACTGAGATCAGAATTCAGAGTGTAGGTGAAGCTGGTCAACTCAATACTTTGTACAGGTCTGACTGTTTGAGCCAGTGAAATCTTAACTGACATTTCAATCAAAACAACTGTTAGACTTGTATTGGTCTTTTTACCATTAAAGCTTAATTCCCTAAACTGAACACAACAAACTACACTGGTTAAAGTCATCTTTATACCAATACCTATTACAGACCTGGAAGCTGCACCAGTTTAACCTTATGGAGTTCACATAATACAACTAAATCTGTGGAAAACCCTACATGCATCTGTATGTCCCTGCTGCATCACCTTTCCTTAAGATCAGTGCCAGTTTTACTCTGCCATGTAGGATGAAGGAAAAAAGTTTACATGCACAACCATTACTATTCCTCCCATGATGATGATGGTGGTGAGTTGTGTCAGAGAACACAACGAAAAGGGTCATGAACTGAAGCAGATCCTCTTTGGCCTGCAGAGCCAGAGAGACTCAGCAGGCAACAGCCATTTGAGGGCTGTGGCAGGAGGAATGCAAGCTGCTAGCACAGAGGGCTTCTAAAAACTGCCTCCTGGAAGGACACCAGCACTCTCTTCAGGCTGTGTCTCAGCCTACTACCATCATCCAGAGACGAAAACTTGCCTCTGACAAAGCCAAGTGTCCCTCCTCACTCCACCACACAGCTCCTCTTGGAAAGTGTACCCTGACTACTTGTACAGGAGGATTTACGGTAGAGTCAGTCCTGCAGTTCCCAGAGACAAGGCCATGTCCCTGCCTCCATGTATTGAGTGGAATGGGCACTTTAGGTGGCCAGTGAAGAGCAGAGGATGTACTCTGAGCATCTTTTACCTTCTGTGTTGCCATAAGCATCCCTCCACTATTCCCTCTGGCAGGTAATTTTGATAGAGGTGTTTCTGCAGTGCCCACTCTGGGACTGTGCATTATGACAAAGCTTAATGAGATTCAACAGTCAATTGCTCCCTGCCCGTTTTTCTGCAACAACACCATTGCACAACCAATAAGTGAATTACAGGAAGGAAAGGCCTCTGCTTCATATAGGCAGATGTGTCATTTGACTCTTCCAAGTGCATGGGAACAGAAAATATTTAATTTTTCTGCCCCTCCCCCAGTTCTCCATCCACCATGAGATGAAATGAACAGAAGGAAGATGGGCTTTTTTGCATAAATTGGGGATGTATGACTGATAACGAGTTATCTTGTCAGCTGGAGACACCTGCATGACAGGTATTTATGCTATCAGAAGGGTTCTAGCTGGTGAAATACAGTCTGGTACTGATAAAGAGACCCACAGACTCATGGCGCCAGTCCCATGAGGACAAGGGGATTAATGCTGATATTTTGCAGCTTGCTCTTATTAAATTCTGATTCCTTTTGTGATGTGAAAAAAGAAGAAGGGAATTGTGATTCGTTTTAAGCAGATAAAAGACATATGAGGGGTGGGGGTTGTTCGTAGAAAGGGGCTGATGAATGGGAACACAGAAGGCCAGGAGATCTCTTGGGAATAAAAGGAAATGTATTAAATAATTTTGTGATTGACTAGGTCTTGTCTGTCAGGCAGGGAATCAAGAGTGCAGGGAATGGGTTTGGGGAGTTCCTCAGCATACAAAGACCCAGTAATATTAAAAGCAGAGTGAAATTATATAGGTGGGGGAAGGGGAAAGAGACAATTTCCTTATTTTGCTGGAATTTATAAACATACAGCACGACTGATATTCAGGTGCCCAGCTCACAGCCCAGCCTACTGCCATCAGCTTCTGCTCGTTGCCCCTGGCAGATACACCTGCCACACTCCTCCCTCAAAATGCGTCCACCTAAGATAAGGCTTCCTCTAAGCAGGCAGCATATAGACAGCATACATCATGGCAGATCTCTGTGCAAGGAGTCCCAGACTGCAATACAAAGAGCAGTGGGGCAGGAAGGGGGCCACCGGCAGAGCTGGTGTGTGGAGTCCCAGCGAGGCTTGGGGAGCCAGTGCAGTTCTGACTCCTGAGCATTTTCAGGATTAAACTCTTATGTCTTTGCACCTACCTGTATCTTAGGAAAAAAACCAAACCAAACAATTTGCAACGCTCATGAAAGAAAAGCCTTAACAACTTCAGATAAGCCGAGGTAATACTTTGCACATTCCCCAGGAATTCCCCTAGGGCTGGGAGAGCAGAAACAAACAAAACAAAACCAGGAAGGAATGATCCCATCCACCACAAGCATCACTGGAGAAACCTACCACACTAGCCACACACTGTGTGCAAAGAGGGTTTTTATCAGCTGCAACCAGAATCGACATTCAAACAGAAAAAGATACTGAGAAATACTGGTAACAGCAATATCCTGTTATAGGATGGGAAGGTCTGTGATGCAGACACAGATGGATCCTTTTGGTTATACGATTCTGTTTGTGGTTCTCTGGGCATGTATTATTAATACCCTACAGAGTTTTAATTAGAGCTGAGAGATTCATTCATTGTGAATAATTTATCTGATTAATTTTGCCTTGCCTCTGTTAATGAATTGTCCACAAGCAGTTTGTAATTTTCTCAAATTTATTTGTCATTTGCAATTATTTCCTGACTTGTCTCAGTAAATAATTCTCAGCTTATTGTTTGTCCACAAACTGTCCCCAGATAGTCAATACTCAACATCTGAGCTGGGTTAGATATACTTTTGTTAAACATATGAAGTAAATCCCATTGAATGTTTCTGTTTTCCAAGTAACCTTTAGGATCTGGCTTCCATAGAGAATACTACTTTTTATCAGTTCAAATGTTGCTTCCTGCAAATAGTCTCTAATATTTACATAAAATTCACTGTTCCCATGAACATTCCTGCCAGTCAATATATTCACTGCAATACACACAGAAGAGACCACAAAAGGAGTGGTTTATAGTTGAAGCAAATAGTTCTTTTCTTACACAGAGCCCCAGTCTGTTCCTGGGAGACCCATCTGAAGGTATATTTAGGTGTGTTTTTTTTCTGGTTTGTTTTTCTTTTTGAACTCTTCTGGTCAGGGGTTATGTTCTCCCTAAGTCACCCTCTCAAGCAAACAGCACTGTACTCTGAATACATGGTCTTTGTGTGCAGCCTTTGCCAGACCTTCTCATAAGAAGTCTTCATGGGGCACTGGGGTAAGCACCATTCAACCAGAAGAGTTACTGTCACTGCTGAGCCTGCTAAGTGGCACAACCAAATGCCCTGCCAAGCAAGTCACTGCTTGCTCCAACATGTGCTGCCATGCAAAACTGAGGAACAGAACATCCCACACACCCAGGCTCACTCATGGGAATGAACCCCAATCTGTGGCAACGGGAGAAGCTTGCCTGCTCTGTGCGGCTAGACTGAATTTGTACAGGATCTTCCTTTAATGCAACTTCACACACTGTTTCGCACTGAAGAGAGAAGTTTCTCTGCTTTGCAGTGCTCAAGAACCAGTAAAAGACATTTTTCCATAATTACCCAATAACCTCCACTTTGTAGGCTTGAATTATCAGCTTCTGGCAGGGAACTGTAGAGACACGTAATTGTCATCCAACAACGTGCTGCAAAGTTGCTTATTTTAAATCAAGTCCAGTGATGAAGACCCATGTATTTTAGTATAGCAGAGCACAGGAGGTAAATATTATTGTGTAAGTTCTATGGATACTTGTTAACCAGCATGCACTCTTACTATGATTCGTAAACATATGCAGTCATGACATAAACAGAGACAGCACAGGCAGAAGTAACCATTTATGTGACCTTGTCCAGCACCAGTGGAGCCAGGCCCATATAATTACCTTCATTTTTCCAGGCAGCCTAGTCCAGACTGGTTTAACTACTGTCAGCAATGTGACTCCTATTTCATTTTTTTAAGGACTTACTTCACATATTTTAGATCTCACTAAGGTCTTCCAGACATTTTCCATCTTTCCTTTCTCAGGGCAATTTTGTTGCTTTTAGTTATTATATCCAGGGAGGAAAATAGCCTGGCATATGTGTATTTTGCAGATACACAGATGGTTTCAGACCAATTTCTAGCTCAGCATCTCAACACCTTTCGTGTTTCCATTTTGATCTCTGATTAGACTAATGTGCCCCATATACATCCTCACACTCTCCAGTCCAAATGCCACTGAGGTCAGTCCCAGTAACCTCTGGTTCTTGGTGGGCTTCAAATATAACTTCTAATGGTTACCACTCACATATCCTAGACCTTAACAAACCAAACATGGCTATTTTCCTTGTCCCTCAAATCAGCTGCCTGAGCATTTGATTGTTCCTGTTGCTCAAATCTGAACTTCCTTCAAGTCTTCTTATGATGTTCTTCTTCCTGGAGCAGAATGCAATATTGGAGACTAGAATGGACAGGGGAATACCATTTCCTTGCTCTGGATTCACTATCTTAATTTCCTAGGGCCTTGTGGGTGTATATTAGCATCCTATGGAGCTTTGTGGGTACATGCAGTATTAACTTCTTATAAGGTTTTGTAGACATTCATTATTAACACACAATAGAATCTGTGTAGATGCATTATTAATACCCTCTTAGCTGGCAAGTGAATGGTGATATTTTCATATGAGAAATGTAATTGTTTAATATCAAACAGTATTATTTCATAGATTTAATTGTGTAATTGGGGTCAGTAATCGCTCGGTCCTTCTCGGAGCAAGATGAACTTACAGGGTAAAAGATTTATTGTCCTGACAATAGAGAGCAAATTTTAATATTTCTGAGAAACTGAGAACTATTAATCCTGGCATGTGTTACTCTCAAACACAGGCAACTGATAGAACTTTGATCTAATTTTCTCTTTGAAGGGGCATTGGTGGGGTGTGGGGAAGACTGATAACTGTATGTGGCCTGCTGCTGAAAAGCATGGTGAGGCAGAAAGGCTAGCCACATTCAGCTTCACAGGAACTCTCAGATTGTGCACCAGACAGCTACTGTGAGAACAAACTGTTCCAGTCCCACCATGCTGGAAGGAGAGGGAAAACAGAAGTGGTTTCCATGACCACAGGCAGCTCCATGGTCATTTCTCCAAGGGATGCTATTTGCATTTGCACCCACTGTGCACACACTTCCCTGTTTCATGGAGTGCCAGTCAATATTTGCATTCGAGATCAAGTAATATATGCATCAGTGGATGATGAGGTGCACAAATGCCAGTTGCAGCAACCATTTGGGTAATTTGTCTGTGTGAAGCTTATGAACTCTGTTTGATACTGGGGGCTCAAGTATTAGTGGAAAACTTCAAGCTTTGTTTTAATGAGAGGCTCTGATGCTTTCTCTGTTTTGTTTGGTTTGTATTTTCTGTTTTGGGTTTTTCTGCAACTAACTTGAACTACAGTTCACAGGAGGTGAAAATGATAACAAAAGAGGCCCGTTAAACTTTGATGGTGTCCTCTCAATGGGAGCACAAAAGAAATCCAACTGGCTAATGCCTAGGGGAAGCCAGTTTTCCACCTCAAAACTAAGGTTGGAAGTGGGAAGCGAGAAAGGAACAGAGCACCTGACATGGTGAGCCAGCAGGGTGGACATACTGCAGAGGCAACCAGTTATTACAAAAGTAAGAGCATTTCCTTGGTCATTTGGAGAGGAAGGCTGGTGAGGAAGGCTGCACAACTTCTGTGATGGGCACAGGATCACAGTATCCTCAGATGGCAGCAGGGAAAGGCAGAGGGGCACGTATTATTTTGCTGTGCACTGTATATACCAGTGCTAGTAAAGGGAAGGAGTTCCTGGGACTTCTGAATCTTTACAGTATCTCTGAGTATAACTGGTTTACATGTCATGGGTCCCTGAGGATGTCCCTGCCTTCAGGGCCAGAGGTCTGGTAAAAGGTGGGCTTTGGCTCTGCAGCCAAGCTTGCAGCAACCAGAGCATAAGGCTCAGCTTTTGTGTCAGAGGAAAAAGTACACGAAACAGGGCAAGGGGAGGAAAAACAAATTAGGGAAATGGCCTGTGCAGGCCAAGAGAAGCTTATAAATACATGAGCCCAGGGTGTCTGGACACAGCTGCAGCAGCCTGGCATGGAACGACCTATGGAAACTATATCAAGGCTATGTATCAGAGATCAAACAGCAGATACCAGCTTGGAAATACAGATGGCCTGCTTAGCTTTTTGCAGATGTGGGCATTACAGTTGCAGCTGAGCCCTGCAGCTGATGAAAAAGGCTACCTGAGAAGTAATATATCATGAATTTATGATAGTGATCACCAGGTACTATAAGCTAAAATAAATAAATAAATAAATAAATAAATAAATAAATAAATAAATAAAAGCAAGCTTAAAAAACCAAAATAGTTGTCCCTGCTAACAGTGTTTCAGTATCTTCTTTAGAGTATTCTCTGAATCCTTTGAAAAATGTAGGAGCAGAAACAGCTTCTCTGTATTACTCTAACTTTCTCTTTTCCAGTTACTTTGGCTAGGTACATAGGATAGCCAAGATTTAGACCTGTACCTGCAGTGGTCTTGAGAACCGAAATGCAGAGACTGGGAGACAAATTTGAATGGTCTGAATTTTACGTAGGAACCCTTGCGAATAAATTCTGGATATGAACTTTTGAAAGGCTATAGCCAGCTATAAGAAACACAAGACTTAAAGCAGAACTTAAGACATCTGTATTTAGTCAGTGTATTTAGCCAAGTTGGCTACACAAGAGCCTTATCTTACTCTGAAGGACAGAAACACAGTTTTGCCCAGCCTAAATGACAAATAATATTAGAGTTCACAACCAAGACATTCTGATATGGAGGAAGATATTCGGGTTCTATAAAATTTTATTTTTTTTCTTCCCCCCCCCACCACTCCCTGGGCAATGTACACATAGTTTATTTTTGCTTCCCAAAGGTGACAGCAAAAGAGATACATGATATCCTACAGGAGAGAAACTAACACTTGCAAAGTAGGTCTTTGGAATCCACAAAGAACATGCTCACTAAGTCAGGCTTCATGATCCCAGATTCAATATATTCTGTGTGCAATCTGCCCTGTGGCCCATTAAGTCAAAAGCTGAGACTTGCTGCTAAAAAACAGCAGCTCCTGTAAAATGTTGCTCTGCCAGTTCAGCCTGGAGGTCTCACTGCTCCTTCTTCATGCAATGCTGTAATTTACTGCTTTCCCTGCGTACAATGATTGCCATTCTCTGCTTTACTGTAACAGCTTCCTCTGGCCAATGCCAAAAATGGTGTTATTTGACCAGTAGCTCACTCTTGACCACAGTGACCCAGGTATGGCAATCCCCTAGCATGACTCTTACGAAAAAGAGCAGCAATGAAACTTGAAAATTACTTCATCCCTTGCTTCTTTCAACATGGTGTGAATGTTGGATTCAAATCAGGGCCAGCAACAGAGATCATGGAAGAAATTTTCTCTTGCTGTGTTATCTAAAAGCAAAACAACAACTAGCAAGACATGCCAAGGAGATTAAATGAAAAATCACTACAAATTCTGTGCGGATCCTGATGCTCTTAAAAACACACATTGCATTAAGACAGATGGTGGTTTTATTCAGTTCCCTGCATTGAGGAGAGAGGTTCACAGTGCAGCAGGGATTCTTTGATGGGTTCAAACTGACTTAGCCCCAGCAGAGCCCTGATTTCAATGAAAGCTGCTCCACTGTCATTGACAGCATGTGGTTGCCACCTCCCCTCTCTCCCCCAGCAACATCAGCTCTGCTGGTAGGCACAGGAGACATGCTTTGTTCTTCACCTTATCTCTGTGACCCCCTTTAGGGCCAAGTAATTTTCCTTCACTTGTTTCTCCCCACTTTGCATGTGAGTATAGGGTTAATTACTTCCGTGACTAGTATGTGCACCATCTTATGAACGTACTGTTGGCACATGTACACACGCACATGCACGTGATGTATATAGCAACTCAATTTCCTTATTCAGATGGATTAAATATGCAAACCATAAGAAGCAAGACAACTCTTGCCTCTAGCCAGATAGACTTTCAAACACCTAGGGGGTAGATAGCCTGTGAAATTATATTCCCAGTGTCATTTGAAGAGTCAGAAGACATCACAGGACTTTAGGCTGAAATATTTTATCTAGGACTTTGCATTCACCAGTGTGGCCTAGTTTTAAGATTCTAGGAAAAAAACTGTTACAAATTGTTAGGAACGTAAAGATGCCAGCATCTCCTGTGGTTGAACTGGGAAGGATTCTCCCCAGTACCTTCCTGACTTCCACCCATTAATCTGGCCCTCCTTCCCTTGCTCACTGCAGGCCAGTTGAGGGCATTTCACGTCACTCACAGGACCTCTGAAAGGTGCAGAATATAACAAGCTAGAAGAAAAGAGAAACAGACATATATTTCATTCCTGAAAGGGAAACTAGAGGGCTGTAGCAAAGCTGGATAATAAATATGTTTAAAATGCTTCTGTCTAGTCCTGATGTTCCCTTTTTTTGCCTACACAAACATTTTAAAATGAGGTAGGAGGTAAGGAAGAAAGGAAAGGCAACATGTCCTCTCTATGTCAGGACCAGAGCCCCAGCATGGTAATCAAACTGCTCAGGCAACTCTATCAACTTAGGAGAAAAACAGGGAGAAGGAAAGAAATGAGATGGGGAAAAAAAAAAGTCAGGACTAATGGCAACTTCGAAGCAGAGAAGTGAAGAAAAGAGATGAGAAACATCACAGGAGAGAAATGACTAGCTGAAGACTAAATGGATTAAAGGAGCAGATTTATAGTCTAAGTGGTCATGCAAGTCTCCTGTGGATTTGATAGCAGAGTAAACCTGTCACAGATACAAACTGGTTCTGTAGCAAGGCAATCCATGGGAAAAAGCTTTGCTAATCTGTCCAGGCAGCCTCTGCCATGATCTTCAGGATTGCTCTCCCAATGCCAACCCACCATAAAGTACAGAATGGGGTCAGTAAGGACCCTGCTGCACCTGAAGAAGAAATAATGCTGGGAAAGCTACCTGGAGAGACTGGAGGAATATGTGTGTGCTGCTTTGCTTGCCAAGCAGGCCTCATGTTCATCAGCTCTAAGTCATGTGTGTGTGTGTACATGAACATGGCTAGATGCAGGAGCCACAATTCAAAAAGTGGGTGTCATTCAATCCCACCCCAAAGTTTTTCCTCTTGCTGCTGTGTTGTATTGCTGCTGTTCCTAACAATTGAGTGCCAAACATTTAGAATTATGTGCCCACTTGCAGCCTCTACAACACAATTTATTCAGTACCAGTAATCCTGAAGCTGGCCTAGCTTGTAATTTGATTTGCACAAAGCTTGGGACATACGGTTCCCAGTAAATTCTTAATCCACATACCAGTTTGAGACCCAGCAGGGCAATTAATCAGGGCTACCACCAGCCCTTCTCACTTCCTCCACAAAAACACCAGAGTCAGCTGCTATTCCCAGGTTAGTTTTAGTCTGGTCCAACTCCTCACTAAGCACAATGCATAAATATGCTCTCTGAAATCCAGCATCTCAAGCATGGAAACCAATTCTCCATGCTATCTGCAGAGGTTTGGTCATGGGATATTGAGAGCTTGAATTCAAAACCCATTGAAGCTATTACAGCTATAAAGAGGGAAGCAGGGAGAGCTAGCAAGAAGAGAGACACAGAAGTCTGTTTCTAACTGTAGGCACATAACAGGGAAGCAGCCTTAAATACCCTGACGTCTGAGAAGGGAATACTGTCTCTCTATTGCTAAGCCACTGGGGACATGCTATTCGATCTTTGTCATTTCAAAACCAGGGCTACCTCTAGCACCTCAAGTGGGAATCACATGCTACTGTCCAATGATCCAAAATAGAGGAATGGGAAAGTATTCAGAGTAGTTGTCTTAAGTGCATTTGTGTGTCATAGTGTGCATACTTACTAACATGTGGAACTCACTGTTGCTTGGTAGTAGTACAGCAAAGACCAAAACCCTTTGTCTTTTATGCTAACATATGAGAACTTTCAAGATACAAATAAAAATATTCTACAAGAGATTGTTGGGGAGATAAAAGAACCAGAGAAATTAATCTTACTCTTCTTAAAATATTACCTATCAGATCTCTGCATGCTAACAGGGATTGAAAATTCTCTACCCTGACCATCTAGCAGTACCACCAGCTTGTATGTTGCAGCACTGTCTTGGTTTGCTTGTTCAGAACTCAAACCAGAGAGTACAAGGATGACAGTAGAATCTTTTTGAGTGTGTGCATATTCTCATTCTGGATGTGAGGACACATCTCTGCATCACCTCATTTTGGATTGGATTCTTGTGACAGGTCGGTCCTATGATGCCAAATTTCAAAGGGAAAGGGGCAGGAGATTCAACACAAAGGCATACAAGCAGCAGCACTACATAAAGAAAGCACAGAGGACAGGGTTTGAGGGAGTAGGGGACAAAGGTTGAGGGAACACTACACCTTCTTGCCTCTCCACACTGTGTCAGGCATGAGGGAACACCATGCCACCTCAAAAACTGCAGGGAGCTGCAGTACATCCCCAGCTGTGCCCACATCATCGGCTGCTGTGATAAAGTAGTTGCTGCTCTGGGAGCCAAGACGCAGAAGGTGAGGCACAGAAGCAAGATGGGGCCAACCAGCTCCTGGGTTGTACTGTGCTTTCCAGAGAAGAAACAGCTTCTAAATCAGCAGGTGCTTGCAGAAACCCAGCAGTAGTGGCAGCACTTGCTGAGATCCACACAGCTCTCTGAACAGAGCTTTTTTCTCCAAAAAGTGGAAGCATAGCTATCTCCACAATAAACCAAAGTGGCACTGTGACATACCACCTCATTCCAGCTTCATGCAACAGCTTCACCAATAAACAAGTTAGAATTCCTTAATTCTGTGCACGTGCATGCACAGACTTTGTACTCCATGGCACTGGTAATGGGGCAATTCTCAGTGTATGCTGAATTGTGACCTTGCAGCAGAAGCAGAAGTGGAGAAATCTAAACTCATTCACTTTTGCCAGAGGAATTTCAATGGATGGCTATTTAAGAATACGGTAACATCTAGGAACCAACCAAGAATAATCAGTCTGTAATTTGCTAGGCAGTGTCAAAGCACTGAGCAAGAAACAGCACCTGTTTAACAGCCCCCAGTCTAGTATTCCTGACACTGCTGGAATGAGGTACATGGACATATTTTAGGTACCTCTGGTTTCTTGCTTGCTTTCTGTGATATCTCAGTGCCTCACGGTAGAGTATTTGCTTCTTAATGCTTTTGTAAGGCAGATGCCATTGCCATAACACAACGGTGAACTTGGGCTTGAACTTGAACTAAGTGACCTATCCCACATCACACAGGCTGTGCATGACAACAGGAAATTGAACCTTCATGTCTCAAATGCTAGACAGCCTCTTAATTACTACCTCTTCATTGTTGTACCTCCCATCTAGTTTATACATAACAATCAGGAAGTTCATTTCCTTCATGAAACACGGAAGCTTTCCCTCTGCAATCTTGATACTTCACGGCACATCCAGTATTTACCTTGAAGATTGAAGACCTCTGAACACACATACTTCTCATCTGGTATCTGGACCATGTTGGGGGCCTGCTTTGGTGCCCTTTCCTCTTCCTTGTTGTCCAGATGAAGTAAATGTGAGAACAAACAGATTAAAATGCAACTAAACAATAACTTTCATAGTCACAGAAGAATATGTCCTGAAAAGTAGATGCTTCTTCCAGGGCAGCTCAATAAAGCTAAGGGAGCTGTTTGTTATATCATGGCCACTTTTCTCCCACACCTGCTGTGCTTTTTTTCTGCCTTCTGGCCAGCACTGGGGCTGAGCCTCTGATAACTGTCACGTACTGCTGTGTGCCACTGCCTGAGGTGCTGGGCATAAGCATGTGCTTCCAGGAGCTGGAGAGGCCACCTGCCTGATGGCATCCATGGCTTTGGACCATGGAGATGCAGGAGGGACTCAGTGCCTGTCACAGAGGGTAGACAACCTTTGCTATGCAGCAGCATCAAAGTGCCCAAATACGTCACATCCTACACTCACGTGATTTCACAAGTGCATGTTTCACAGGGGCTATGTGCACCAGCATGTCTGTGGGGCTTGCCAGGATGCCCTGCCCAGCTGTCTACCACAGCATGAGGACAAGGTGAGGCATCTACACTCTCATCCTTTTAGTAGCCTAGATACTTAGGCCCTGGTAGCCTATTTGAGGCTTGGGTTATGGCTAGAGGCAGGTTTCTGCTGTCCTAAACACTCTGGAGAAAGGCATTCAAGGTGGGGCTGGCATCATTTGTTCCTAGGCTGAGCCCACTCAGCTCCCATGAAAGAAAAAGGGCCTTTTCCCACAAAAGGGTACATCACCCCACGTTAGACAGCAGAAAGTCCAGAACAGGCTCAGCTAAGTCTTTTTAAGCAAGCAACCACAAATATTTTCATAAAAGGCACTAGAGCTCAGCCTGCCCTCATGAATGATGGGGAAGTAAGGGGGAATTATGCCATCAACCTCAATTCCCACTGAAGTGGTTTTACCCAGGCAGCCTACAACGTCTCTTCATGACGCCATTCCGATATACCTGCCTGAATAAAATTTCTCTTAATAGTCCTTTTGTTCAAAGGTCCCACACTTAGGCTGCTGTGTGCTCCTTCACACTGTGCAATGCAACACTTACCGATGCACAACAGGCTCCATCATGATGCCTCCCTCCCTGCCACTAAACCTCAGAGATAGAAAATAAAAGTCTCAAGAAATGATCAGCCGTTAGCATAGCCCGCATCTTTTCCCAATGTTATCTTCGTCTCATGCAGGACCACATGGCACTGAATGGGTACCCACTACCTACACATGTGCCCCAGCTTTCAAAAGTACAGGCATTTTTGGATTAAGTCCCTGGGCTCCCAAGACAAACAAAGGACTCATGAAGTCTCTCTCCCTCCCATTGTTTCAAATTTACACACCCATTTCATGCCTGTATCACTCACACCTATCACTTCCACATAGATGCCCAGTCACACTCATATATCATCATCACATGCATACAGCCCCTGGCAAACTCAGGTGTGCTGTCACGTCACCCCGCATTTTGCTTTCCTTTTCTTCCTACATGTGTCTCTCCACCACTCCACTTGCACAGGTCACCAGGAGGCACACTAACACCATCATGCTAGCTGAAGACTAAAGCTCACCCTTGAGCCTGAACACTCCATTTACCCTCACCACCTTCTAGTGCCTTACAGTATTGCTCAAGCCCGGACTGTGCTGTGCTGGTACCGAGAGAAACAGCCTGGGTTGGGAGGAGAAGAGGAATGGTTCAAACTCAAACCCTACCCAGAGTGTCAGAGAAAGCTGATGGCTATGTCTGAGCCCACACTGAGACAAAAAGCACAAAGACAAGGACTGATGAGGCAAAAATGTCTCACTTGCACATCTCTCGTATACTGCTATTCCTCCTTTGCTAGTAAATATGAATTTACTGAGGCTCCTGCTG
>NW_009953386.1:2099717-2123085 GCF_000747805.2 Chaetura pelagica | reverse complement strand
CTGCTGAATGTCACTTGTCTTTAAATGTCTCTTGCCGGTACTCAGTCTCCCATCTCTCACAGTTAGGTAGGAGTGATGAACAAGGAGACACACTCATCTCTGTTCCAGCCCCACAGTGTACTGCAAGAGGGAAACAGATGTTTTAATATATTCCCTGCCTTCCTCTTTTCAAAAAATCCTGGTGCTTGCAGAAGTGTTAATCTGACAAAGCCCCAGAGGGTAACCATTTGCCCCACCCAGATAAACAGTTCCCATCCCATATTTTCCACTATCCTCACATTGTTTATCTTCATCCACCCTCCCCTGGAGAGACCAATACTACGGGGTACAGAGAATAATCAGCCTCTGCTACCGTGTTTGTGTTTGGTCTCTCTGAAAAACGAGTCAGAAAGAAAATCAGTCCTCTTGCATAGGTCCACCCTAACTAATAATAAATACAAACAAACATAATCCCTGAATTGTCACATGCACCAACCCCCCCCCAGGATGTACAGCACGCAATCCAGCACAGCAAATGGCACATGTGTCGACAGAGTTCTTCCCAGCCAAATCCACAGAGCCACAGTGACAACAAAATTACAGAACAGCCTGGTCACTAAATTACCCAGCAGCTATGAGACGAGCCCTCTGAATTGCCTTGTTACTATTTCCCTAATACAGTCTGTTATAGCATCTGGCAGTACAGCATGTTTCATGGCTAAGAATGCAATAAAACCATGTGATTAGATAGTTAACTGTCTTATGATAACAGGGTAGGTATTTCAACCAGTCAAAGAAGTAGGGCTTCTTCCTAACAAAGCAAAATCCAGCCATGAAAGCTCAAAACTCTAGGCAGAAAGACAGACGATCACCCGTTTTAATTGAAAATCCCCATGTGAATTTTCACTGGTGGGTGATGTCTAGAGGTCCATTCCAACTCTGACAATTCTGTGATTCTGTGACAATTTCATAGCAAGGTGGAACATAAGGGTTTTTCTTTATGGCTGATAAGTAGATGAGCAGCAATTACAGAATCACCAAGGCCAGAAAAGACCTTTAAGATCATTGGGTCCAGCCTATGAGCTAAGATCACCACATCAGCTAGACCATGTCACTAAGTGCCACATCCAGTCTTTCCTTCAACACATCCAAGGATGGTGCCTGCACCACTTCCCTGGACAGTCCATTCCAAAGTCTAACCAACCTCTCTGTAAGGAATTGCTTCCTAATATCCAATCTAAACCTCTCCTGGTGCAGCATCAGGCCAGGCCCTCTCATCCTGTCACTAGGTGCCTGGGAGAAGAGCCCAACCCCCACCTGACTACAACCCCCCTTTTCAGGTGGTTGTAGAGAGAGATAAGGTCCCCCCTGAGTCTCTTCTTCTCCAGGCTAAGCAACTCCAGCTCCCTCAGCCTACTCCTATAAGACTTTACCTCTAGTTCCTTCACCAGCCTCGTTGCTCTCCTCTGGACCTGCTCCAGCACCTCAATATCCTTCTTGAAGTGAGGGACCCAGAACTGCACACAGGACTCGAGGTGAGGCCTCACCAGTGCTGAGTACAGGGGGAGAATTACATCCCTACTCCTGCTGGCCCCACTATTCCTAATACAAGCCAGGATGCCATTGGCCTTCCAGGCCACCTGGGCACACTTCTGGCCCATGTTCAACCAGTTGTCAACCACTACTCCCAGAACCCTCTCTGCTGGGCTGCTCTCCAGCCACTCTTCCCCCAGTCTGTAGCCCTGCCTGGGGTTATTGTGGCCAAAGTGCAGGACCCTGCACTTGGTCTTGTTGAATTTCATGCCACTGGCCTCAGCACACTGACCCAGCCTGTTTAGGTTCCTCTGCAGCTTCTTCCTATCCTCCAGCAGATAGACACTCCCCCCCAACTTGTTGTCATCTCTCATGACCCCTGCAAGGCAGAATGGGGCAGGCAGCTTAATGTAGTGGGTTCCCCATGGAGAATGGTAAGGGCCTGACCTTAAGCCAAACTACTGGGCACCACAGCCATTAGGGAGTGTCATGTCAGAGTTCTGTGGTTGTGGCAGCATCACACATTTATCTGGTGGAACTGGGCACGTGTGGGTTGACAACAAAGAAGAGTATACCCAGCCTGGCTGCCTTTCCTGCCCTGATCCAAAGAGACATCAAATGTCTCCCAAGGGTGAAGTGAAACAGGCAGAGCCACAGAAGAGTATGAGTCCTGTACGTGACACTGGATGTCCTGAGCTTGGGGTAGGCTGAGGGGCTGTGATCAGTCTCACATAAATTATCCTTTACAGAACACTTTCAGAGTCTAATTACCCGGCAGCATGAAGGACCAGGTAACAACCATGTAGTTACAGGAAATTTGCCATGTAATTCACTGTGTGGGCAGATACTTGGGATACTTGTCAGGTAATTACTATGAGGGGGAGGACAGATGTGCAAAGGTTTACCATAGGTGAGCAATGACTTTTACAGAATGAGAGTAGGGGGCAACCTGGTATCTCACATCCCTTCTCTACCTGCCAAGAGGCATATATGATGTCCCCACAACTGTCCCATTTGTTGGTCTTATGATGGGACATTGCTGAAGAACGGGCCATTTTTCTGCTAGTATCTGTGCAAAAAAATGATGAAGAGGATGGTTCTACCCCAAGGTATACAACTCTCATGTAGTCCATGCTTAATAGGTCATGCTGTCTCATAGACCTCCTAAGAGCCAAATACTCCATGAATAGGCCCCAGCACAATATGATTTGAGACGGGACTGGGCACAAGACCTTTTCACTCACAATCACCTCCAGTCACAGATTAGTGTCCCCTTTCCTTGTTTTTTTTCTTCTACCAACTGTGAATTTTAGTTTTCACATTTTATTGAAACAGCCCTTTGACTTGTCTCCCCCTTCCTTTCTCCTGGTCTTGTTAACCAAAAAGGTAGGCAAAGTGTATGCAGTAATTTGCAGCTATTCCATTTGTAGCTGTGGGACAGCTCTGACCTTTTTCTGTTTGTGTACAGCCTGTTTGCATGTGTCCAGCAGTATTCATTCCCCTGCACCTCAAACACACACACTACAGTCTGAATTTTGTTCTCTGCATCGCTCTATGATGACAGGTGAAGCTGAACACATCTTTTGTAATGAGAGGAGTTTTGTAAACCCTGGTTGGCTGGACAGGTGGCTGCTCTTGCTTTTAGATGGAAATGGCTTTGAATTTTCTTAAAATCCAGTAATTTTCTCCATCTCACATGTTCAGACAGTTCTCAGACTCTGTTACATCTACCATGAGCTAAATCCCAATCTTAGACACTTCACTCTCTTAATATTGGGGTAGCTCTTTGTCTTTATCTACTTCAAGCAGCCCTATTTCACATGCCTCCCAGAAGAGAGATGCTCATGTCAGATCTCCACAGCAGACCTACCATGGGGTAGCTCAAAACTAGCAATGGACAGATTACTCATTATACTCAGTATTATTTAGCAGATTCTGTCCTCCCCCCTACCCTCCCCCCGCTGAGAGTCTGTAAAACATTTTTATGCATTTATTATTGTTTATTATTTATTTATGCAAAATTGTTCAATGAATATTTTACATGAGCAAATTTCAGTCTGGGTGTTTGTAATGAGCTTCATTCTGTTAGAGAATTCTGAATATTCATGATGTCTAATTGGCCATCCCTGTCACATGGGAGTTTTTTCTGTCCCTTTACTGGATGACTTAACTTCTATTAACTACTTCTACCTCAAGGAAGTTTCCCCTCTGGACTGAAAAGATCAGAGCGACTGTCCTGAAGTTGTCTTTCTGAAACACAAATTGTTTCAAATTGTAGCACTATTCACCAAAAGCATGAGACAATAAATTAGTCTTAGAACACACACAATACAAGTTAAGTGGATGATTCTACCTCTGCTAAACAGCTAAAACAATTCACTGAAGGAAATCAGTCAGCCATTGCTACAGGTGGCCCCTAGCACAAGCGGAGTTACAGCCTAAACCTGAGATCCATACTGTCTGCTCCGTTTCTGCACAAAAGGGCCACTGCCATTCATACCACTCACTTTGATTGGTGTTATTAGTCAAGAGAAGCCAGGCAACTCTTGAAGATTGCTTGCTTCTCACACAGAGAAGTTTGATTTTCTATTTCCCATAGATCCCAATTAGATTGACATGGGACACTGGCTCCAGGTTCTTCTTTCCCACATCTGTTCCCAGATTTACATGTCCTTTTCCAGCAGCACTAACAGTTACAACAGATGAGCTGATATATTTGCTAGTTACTCCAGCAGCCAAACCCAGCTTTAGCTAAACTCACATTATGCTAAAATGTCATGTGCAGATTAGAAGTGGTTGAAAATGTGCCAAACAGTGCAAACCACCTCCAGTAAAAGAGATAGTCCCAAGGCTATGTCTCTATGGCATAAAGCAGAGCTTTGCCAAGACCTGCAAGCCAGTTTTGGTACCAGAAGCAATGTCTCTGCAGCAAAACAGCACTCCGACCAGGCTCATGAAGGCTTTTTTCTCTGAGGGCTTAAGTAGCCAAGCAGTACCCTGGACTAGCTCATAATTAGGTTGCTACTGTCTCAGCTTGTTGTCTTTGCAAATAATTGCCATCTACTTGCAGATATATCAGGGCTAAAATTGGTTATGTTTAATGCAGAAGTCTCCTTTTGAGTTAGACCACACTCCTAGAGGTCAGTATGGACTTCCAAAGCCTGAACCATCCCATCTTATTGTGGATATCAGGTGGAAATACCAGATAAACTACTTCCTAACCATTCATTTATTATAAAGAGCCTGCAACCAACATGACTATTAACATTTGTGCTGTAAATTGTGGATAATTAGTAATAGGCAATTTCCCTCATTCTGAACAGGAGATGAAAATTATCTAGCTGTCCAAGAGTCTGGAGTAGGCATTACAGAAGGAAGGCATATTTGAACCGCAAAGAGCATGGTGAAACCTCAAATCACTACTCTATTCACTTGGTGATACGCACAGAGTGTCTGAACATGTGAAGAAGGAAGTAGAAGGGCATGGGGGTGGAACCAGGAGAATCTGTGGTACATACAGTTTGGTCATTTCAGCCTTTTCTCATGCAACCCTGACCATCTGAAAGGCTCATATCACACACCTGGGAAAATGGCTTGTCTAAGGTACTAAACCCCAGACCATCTATTTCTACCCCTTGGTACTCTGCTGCGTGACAGGATGTGTGTGTGTGCCACTGACACAGGGCACACACAAGTACCTGGGGAGCAGCAAATGATGGAAAAAGCCTTAAAGTCTGTGGACTGTGATGCCACTCAGAGCAGTTTCTCTTTTCTAAAAACAAGCTCCAGCTCTGCTGCCCTGCTTCGTCAGTGTGAGGACAGGAATCAGACTTGGCTTTGGCTAAATATGCAATTGAATGCTGGAACATAGACAGTAAAATATTCCAACACTCTTTGTTCAATCAAGGAAATTACATGATATTAAATGCAAGGTAGCTTGGAGTTGACACTACCTGTGTAAAAGTCAGGAAATTTAAAAAATGATGGTTCCCACAGCAACCTTAACTCACCCATGTTGCACATATCTAATAAGGCAGAGGTAACAGCATACATATGAATATAAAATACTACTCAAGCAAATCTCAGCCATCAGATTGCATTAATATTGATTTGTTTCATTTAATAATAGATTGTCCTATCATTGCTTTCAAGAGAGCTTTTTATGAAGCTTTTTTTTTTTTTAAGTTAGATTTAAAAAAAAAATAAAAGAAGAAAAGAAAAACCCAACATATTTTATTCACATTTGATATTTTACAGAATCGGCATTGTTTCTTCATATGAAGAAACTGACAGGCAGCCAGGTAGAATTCCATCCTCACTTTTACAATATTACATAAATTTCAGCTATGGGGTTTTTAATTAAAAATGTGAAACCAAAGTGTGATGACAGGCAGAAGGGACATGAACAATTTTATTGAATAAGAACCTGAGATATTAGTCTCGTCCTTCACACCCTCTGTTCCCTTCTGTCACTAAGCTGAACCCTGTGCTGGAGGTAAGTAACTTTCGTTGATGGGTACCAGCCTAGGATACAGTTCTTTCAGGGCTGTGGTAGACTCATCCCCAAAACAACAGGATCACACAACCATAGAATACATAGGTAAAGTAAAAAAGGACCTCAGGATGTCACTTGATTAAACAGTGGATTCAAAAAAGGGTTAACTGATGTTAGTTCAGGAATCTCAAGATGTGGTATCTGTGTTGAAAACAGCTTTTTTGGTACAGCCACATAAACATCCTCCTCACATGAAGGTGTCCTCCAAGACAGAACTGAAGTGCAATAGCAAAGTTGTGTAGGGATTTTAACCCTTAGTAACTGGAGATGTTGGAAGTCAGGACGCTAGTTGGAATATAACCTAAGAACATCAGCAGCTGGTGTAAATGATCACCTCTCAGACCCTGGCTTACAATGCGTCTAAACTAAGTGGAAATTAAAGCAAATTACACCAAGAGATTAGGACTCAGCAGGCATGGCCACCTTTCTGTGGCACTGCAGAGGTGGTATGGGCAGCCAGCCCATGGCAGAAGACTTATGGGGACAGGGGAGCACTGACTGAGTGGCACAATGCCAGCCAGTTTGCAAAACCCCGTGGAAACTTTGCCAGTTCTCCCTAAAGGTGTAAGTGCAAGTAGCTGGCACCCATGTGACCACCCATTTTAGAAGATCTCTGGCCAAGAACCATGGCACTCACAACCTTGTGACCAGACCTCACTGCACTCCACAGTATCCCTCTGGAGTCACTGCAGCTCCAGACTCTTAAAGAACACCATCAGATACAAAGAGATACGAATGAGCTCCAGGAATTCAGCTGGCTGCTTAGGTTTCATTCAGTGAGGGAAAAAATAAACTTCTTCCTACATTCTGACTCCTGAAATGAATCATCAGATTCCAGATGCAATACACCTATGGGTGCTGAGAGAACTGGCAGAGGTCATTGCTAGGCCACTCTCCATCATCTTTGGTAAGTCATGGGCAACAGGAGAGGTGCCCAAGGACTGGAGGACAGCAAATGTCACTCCAGTCTACAAGAAGGGCAAGAAGGAGGACCCAGCTAACTGTAGACCGGTCAGCCTCACCTCCATCTCCGGAAAGGTGATGGAACAACCTGTTCTTGGCACTATCTCTAGGCATATCAAGGATGAGGGGGTCATTAAGAGCAGTCAACATGGTATTACCAAGGGGAAGTCATGTTTGACCAACCTTATAGCCTTCTATGAGGAAGTAACTAGGCGGATAGATAATGGTAGGGGAGTAGATGTGGTTTATCTTGATTTTAGTAAAGCATTTGGCACTGTCTTCCACAGGATCCTCGTAGATAAACTGAGGAAATGTGGTCTTGATGGTCAGGTAGTGAGGTGGATCATGAACTGGTTGAAAGGAAGAAGTCAGAGAGTTGTGGTCAATAGGACAGAATCTAGTTGGAGGTCTGTGACTAGTGGAGTCCCTCAGGGGTTGGTGTTGGGACGGGTGTTGTTCAATATTTTCATCAACAACGTGGATGAGGGAATAGAGTGTGTCCTCAGTGAGTTTGCTGATGACACTAAACTGGGAGGAGTGGCTGACACACCAGAAGGCTGCGCTGCCATTCAGTGAGACCTGGACAGGCTGGAGAGTTGGGCGGGGAAAAATTTAATGTGATACAACAAGGGCAAGCGTAGACTCTTGCATCTGGGGAAGAACAACCCCATGTACCAGTACAGGTTGGGGGCTGACCTGCTAGAAAGCAGTGTAGGAGAAAGGGACCTGGGGGTCCTGGTGGACAGGAGGATGACCATGAGCCAGCATGTGCTCTTGTGGCCAAGAAGGCCAATGGCATCCTGGGGTGTATTAGAAAGGGTATGGTTAGTAGGTCAAGAGAGGTTCTCCTCCCCCTCTATTCTGCCTTGGTGAGGCTGCATCTGGAATATTCTGTCCAGTTCAGGGCCCCTCAGTTCCAAAACGACAGGGAACTGCTTGAGAGAGTCCAGCGCAGAGCCACAAAGATGATGAAGGGAGTGGAACATCTCCCTGATGAGGAAAGGCTGAGGGAGCTGGGTCTCTTGAGCTTGGAGAAAAGGAGACTGAGGGGGGAGCTCATCAATGTTTACAAATACGTTAAGAGCAAATGTCAGGAGGACAAAGTCAGGTTTTTTTCCAGTGATGTCTAGTGATAAGGCAATGGGTGCAAACAGGAGCATAGGAGGTTCCATGTAAATATCAGAAAAAAAAACTTCTTTACCGTGACAGTGACAGAGCATTGGAAGAGGTTGCCCAGAGAGGCTGTGGAGTCTCCTTCGCTGGAGACATTCAGAACCTGCCTGGACACGTTCCTGTGTGATGTGCTCTAGGTGACCCTGCTCTGGCAGGTTGGACTAGATGATCTTTCGAGGTCCCTTCCAACCCCTAATATTCTGTGATTCTGTGTGAAAAGAACCAAGCCAAACAACAACCTAGACTGTATGGCTCATTTTGCCTTTTTTTTTCAGATAAAGAAACCCCTTGATTCCAAAGTCCTTGCAAAACAAGCCTCCCCAGCCTCCTGTTAAAACTTTATAGCTCCTCATTTTAAATTAACTTGCTAAGTGTTTTATTCCATGCCTGGTTTGAGGTCCTATCTGGTCCATCGGAGGAGCACAGCTGGTCACGTGGCAGCTCTCATTAGCAAGTGGCAGAGACTCAGCTGCGCCAGCTTTGATAAGCCCAGCTCCACTCTCACAAGTAGGCTGCAAAGCAATTAAAACAGCAAAGGGCCCTTTCCCCCCCCCCCCCCCCCCCACCCCTCTTTCTTCCTCCTCTGAAGTTGAATAAAAATGATTTGATAAATTATTCTTTTCAGAGCTAAACACTCAGGCAAAAGAAGGGGGAGGGAGGAGGAGGGGGAAACTGCACAGGAGAGAAAAGTCGCTCCTGATGACCCAGCTCACTGGCAATCAGGACAAATTCTGGTGTTTGGGGTGGGCAGCACCACAGCAAAGCTTCTCACACTGCTGTCAGGCCCGCTGGATGTGAACCTAGCACATGCATCCGTGTGCCTAAGGGATGGGAGTTGAAGCAGGTATTTAGGACTACTTCAACCTACTATTATTATGCTGCTTATAGAACCAGTACAGGCACAGCTCAGTTCTGGGTGCATCAGCATCATCTGGACTACTCTAACTTACAGCTTGGGAAGAAAGCCCTTAAGAAGCTGGTAATAGATACAGTTTGGAGGTGCCTGGCTATGCTACCATTGCCACCATACCAGGAGCCAGAATGGTGTGCTTGAAATAGCCCTGGGGTTGTGCCCCCTGTATGCAGTGTGCCAGATCCACTGTGCTTTTCTGGGCCTCACATATACTGAAACAAACATCTGTTTAAAGAGAAGCAGAAAAGATGGGAAAGCTTGGGTACCACCTAGAATTACACTAAGTGATGCACTGCACTGCCTACTGATTACTGTGGAACTAACACAAGACCTCCTGCAGGAAGGAAAAACAAAGATGGGTCTCAGGGATCCAGGAAGAAAGGAAGGGTTGGCATGGCAATAACACAGCTCACAGTCAGAGACCTGCTTCTGCAAACCGGGCTTGGCAGTCACAGAAGGGAGTGCCTAATGACTGGTGATTGAACAGGAAGGTTTGATGGAGACTGCACCTTCCCAGAATAGATATGCTGAAACAGTGGCCAGTACCTAGGCTCTACCTATGTTTTCCAAATGTATCTGGGAAATTACTTTTGTTAAATGGAATTCTGAGAAGTGCTTGAATTTAGGAGCTACTCAGCAAACAAGTACTATCAAGGGGATTGGCCAGTCACCTCTGAAATGTTCCGTCTCTCAGTACTTTGTCTCTGGCCATAATCTTGTTTGCATGACAGGGCTCTCCAGCATCCGCTGAGGTAATTTTCTGCAATTTCCCACAGCATTAGCAACTGAAGTGTGTAGTGAGAAGAGAGAGGTAGAAAAATAGGGTATTTGGAAAAAAAACAGCAACAAACCCCAACAAAAACACCACACACGCAAAGGTTTCAAACTGGCAGCACATACCTTCTCCTACCCAAACCAACCCGCAAAAACTGCAAAATCCTGCTCCTTTTTCCCCATGCCACAAAACCATCTGATTTACATCAGGATGCTCACTGAGCAAACAAGGGTTAATACAGTATGTCCAGAGAAGAATTCTCTCTCACTGTCAGCTACAGAAATACACACAGTTCATCCATTTAGGTGACAACATCTCTGACTTAGAAAAGCAGTTTCAGAGAGGGGGAAGTATGTCAGAACAACTTGGAAGTTAACAGGGGGAGAAGCTGGGACTAGGAGTTTCCTGGCAGCTGCAGGTGGATGCTACTGCAATGATGCATGATAAAGAGGCACAGAGAGAGAGGCAGAGGGTGCAGAGGACACAGTGCAGTTTACAAGTGATCATCCATCACTGGTGGCTCTGCCTTCTCCTCTTCATGCCAACAGGTGATGGAGCCTCATCCATAAAACATTTCCTGGGTGTCACTAACTGGAAGACGCATTGGAGAGTTACACTCACTCTGCATATGAAATAACTTTCCAGATGAAGGAGAGAGCTGCCACTTTTAAACACCTTGTGCTTTCCTCCTCCCCACCCATCCCTGCATGCTGCACCCAGAAATCATCTGTCTCTCTCCACCAGCATCTCCTCTCCTCAAAAGCTGCTGCCGTGATCCATACTAGAGGCTGCTCTTCCATAGGTACTTTTAATGTAAGTATTTTGTAAATGCATTTTACACCTTTGTTACACCAACTACCCCATGTATGTAGACCTATGGAGTCTTCTCATGATCTTAGAGGAAAACAAAGTTTCCAACATATCCAACCAACCCCTGCATATCCTAGCTCCTCCCAGTTCATCATTGTCTTCTTGTATGCTTCTGAACCTGTTCTTGTAATTTATACTCTGTACATTTTAACCCCACTTTCAACTAAAAGCTCCCGAATGTGCACATTCAGTAGAATGCAGTAACATAACTTCGGTGTTTAGCTTTGGTGACAGGACCCTGCTGACTGCAAGAGACAGGGCTACAAGACCAAAAAAAAAAAAAAAAAAGGAAAAAAAAATGTTCAAGCAGGGCAAAGTGACTAATTGAACGATTTTAATTTACATTTACAAACAAAAAATGGCTGTGTGATTCATTAAGCACTTTGGATTTAGGATCTGAAATATGACTACGGTTACACCTGATGGGAATCAGCAGGTTTTCCTGTAATGTTCTGGAATTGAATGATCGTTTAGACAAACTGCAGCATGCATCAGCAACATTGGCAGCCTCCACAAGAGGAATTAAGTCTCTAAAAAGCAGAGAGGGCAGGGGGCTGCAGGGAAGCCAGGGGAGCACTGTAGAGCTGGTGGGGGGACCCCAAGGTTGGGAGAGCTGGGGGCAAGGTAGCTGCAAGGCAGGAGGGGGCACTAGCAGAGCAGAATATAATCAATCATGGGCAGCAGATGTTTCTGGCCCGCTCTATCACTCAATGTTTTTCACTAGAATTATAATTCAACCGTTCTTAATACCAACTCCTGTGCCATTTACTGGCTGACTTACCAAACTCAACTCATTTCTGCAGTTGTGTTTCTACATAAGCAAGTCGATGGTTCAGACTGCCAACCTCAGCTGTCAACTCCCAAGCTTTTCTAGAAATTTATTGTATTTGGTGTTAAGATACTTGTCTCCTGAGTAAGAGGTGGAGTATCTGGAGAGTAGATGAATCTCACCTGTAATTAAATGCTTCTAAGAAATAAAGTGGCTGCAGCATTGGGGTGGGCATATGTCTGGGAGATGGATATATGCTCTCTGAGAAGGCTGCTTGTGTTACGGAGGATTAAACAGCATAAAACCATGGGAAGATAAGGATGCAAAAGGGAATGATGATGAGAGAAAAACAACAGAGGAGAAAGAAGATCTAGAGACAGTAAAGCATCACAGTGAAGCATAGGACACCACCTGAAGAAAGAAAAGCAACTGGAATCACTGAACAAAGGAACAAGAGAAGGAAAGAAAAGCTGTATGGAGAGCTACTGAACACAGTAGCCTGCCTTCAATCCCCTCCAGGGGAATAAATGCTGACCCTACTTCTTTCCTGGCTTGTCAGGAGCTGTTTGGCTGAATAAGTCCAGCCCAGCAGTCCTCTCCTGCTCTCTAAGCATTAATATATTCATTTCATTATTAAATTATTTAAAGCATTTCTTATGTTCCAACTATTTCACACAGATGGAGTGAAACCTGCACCACAGGAGCCTTGTGGAATGTAGGGCACAAAGTGCTCCTTGGCTCTCCCTCCTCCACCAGCTTCATCCTGGCTCCAGCACAAAGTACTTCCTTACCTCCACTTTAGACATCTTGTTTAAAAGGAAATCCTGTGAATGACTGCCATCTCTGCAGGGGCCCCTGTGAGGTGCAGGGTGCACTGTGCCACCCCAGGAGATCCACTGTGTGTCAGGGGGAAGCAGATGCACTGAAAGTTGCTCTCCTGTCAAGCTCTGCTGGCCCCTGCAGGCAAACTGCCTTCTCACCGTGTGTAAAATGTAAGGCTGCAGGTTAGACAGAGACTCTCTTCCTCTCCATTTGTCTACCAGCTTCTGAAGGGTTAATTAGCTTGTTAGTCATGGTGTTTCTATCAGTCGTGCAAACCACCATAAATCTCCTTCTCTCCCTGTTCCAGGGGAGCATTAATTCAGAATCTTGGATGGGAGACCTCCAAAGGCAACTTCAGGTGCTGAAGGCAGCACTGCTCATGAGTGAGTGGCTGTCATTCCTCCTACAACATCATTAGTTCCCCTGTCCCAGAGTGATGCTGAGAGGGGCCACCTGTAAAGCAGAGCTCTTGACCATTTGCAATCACAAAAGATTCATTGGCACTTTGGGTATTATGTAGCCCTGCCCCACAAATTATGCTACTAAATGAAGTAAAGCTGGAAGATCCCTGTTGCACCACCTAGCCATCCCTTACCCCCAAAAGCATCAACTACATAAAAATAATTCCTGAAAGCCACTTACCCAACCTATTCTTCTAAACTCCCAGTATTGGGGAGTCCATGGAGTCCTTCTCCTCTCCCTCAGTGCCGCCCTAAAGAAGCTGTTGTAAGTTCTGCTGTATATTTACAACTCATAATTTTGACTCGCATCATACTTTGTTGTATGTCATTGTTAGATAAACCAATTCTCAAGGGAGGCTACCTAATTAAAGGTATCTCATCCACAAAGAGATTACTCTGTCCTCTGGCTAGCAGCTACAAAGTAGCCAGGCCTGTCTTCTGCTCTGCTGTGTCTCTGTACTGCCTGGCATGGGTTGCTTGTTAAGTGGCACTGAGGAAGGGTGAATTCAGCTGACTTGAGCGGTACTGTCAGTGCAGGATTTGCCTTGGGCTTCCTGCTGCTTGTCACTAGAACTGGTGGGTGTATCCAGCTCCAAAGTCTTCATTTGAGGCAGAGCTGGGTCAAGACTTTTTAGGGAATGAGCCAGGTATTTTTAGTTTAGCTTAGGTATTTTTTTCTGCAAGAAAGTGCTAGCTATTTGACAAAGATTTTGCTGTACCTTTATTAGCAACCCTTATTGTGCTCAAGTCTTACAGGAGAGTTCCCTCAGTGCAACTTCATTCAGGCAATTCTGCTAGCAATCTGCATGGTTACCAACACTACAGCATTGTAGCAGATAAGGAAAGAGCACCTGGGGAATCCAGCCCTCCACTCTGCCATGAGGATTTCCTGCAATGCATTCTCAGACTTTTGTCCAGTTCTGTGATAAATGTTCTCAAATGACAGACTGTTCATCTCTTCTCTTTGTAGGAAGAGTTCCTGAGCCAAGAACAACTCACTGACACAAAGCAAATCTGGATAATCAGCCCTATTTGCATTCTTTCCCTCCTCATGCTAGCTAAAGCTGGGTAAACAATTCTGAATGAATCATTTATTAGCTTAATTCTACCTCCACAAATTCATGAACTGTCCACTAGTGCTTCCCAGTTTCATTTCCTCCAGCCTATTTTCTCCTCAGAATCATTTGGGTATGAACACAACACAATTCATTGAAGTCAGCAGGATTATTTCTTTGCATAAAAGTAAGTTTGTGCTTTAAAGCTTTTGCTGAATATGGCTTGTCTTGATGGCACTTGGCATTTTTTTTTTCTGTACAAACTATCTTTCATTTTCAACTTAGTTGTTAGCAGTGAGTTGGAATTTTACAACTACCTTCCCTGGATGCAAGAGTCATGCGGTAAGTTTGCATATTCTTGAATGGATGAAAGCAACTCTCAGAGCATTTAACTTCCCAGGAAACCACCACAATTCACAATGTGTTCTCTCAGTGCCACGTTGCCAACACAGCAGTACAAAAAAGTCAGAAGTCAGGCCCTTACAGCTGAAAATGTGGGATTTGGGGTTTTTTTCCAAGTAATAAATGTTGAGTTCTTTTCACTAGTCCCCTTGCTTTTTAGCCTTTGAGGTCCGTTCTCTTTGCCAAAAGCAAAAGGGCCAAAAATATGCTGCTCCAATGAAAGAAAACAAATCTTTTCTTCAACAGCAAGGCTTTCAGAAATGCAGTGAATACTATAAGCCTCACAACAAAACATGAGTGCTGGCAACACCTAGCTAAATAATGATGTGCTAATAATACAAACTAAGCATTAGTTTGCAATGCTGAATTAACTGCCATGGTTTCTGCAGCAGTTTCAGCAAGGGGACTTCTTTTCTGAGATAACCACACAAATCAAACTCAAAAGGCAGATAACAGAATGAGGGCCAAATAGAACATTCAAAGCCAGTGCTGGAGGACAGATCTGGGCTCCTAAGCTCTATTTACTCCCTATACAGGGTTGCCCTAGACAATAACTTTTTGTCCTGGGTGTCTTTCCAATGTATGATTGGTTGCTATTTTCCCCCTCTCTATGCCAACTATGCAAACATCTCTCTTATCTTCATTTGGATGGTGGTCCCTTTGCTTGTTGTGACAATGTCATTCCTCTGTCAGCTCAGTCTGAGATGAGCATCTCAGGGACTGATCAAGGACTGGACTGCTTTTTCCAGGAGTGTCTAACTTATCCCCTAATCAGCTCTCTCTCCCTCGTACCTGCTTGGAAAGTGAAGCAGTCACGTTCCTCTCCAAGAGCGATGTGAGCGCTCCCTCTGCCGTTAAGCAGGGGCTTCAGGTAGGTGTGACCACACCGCACTCGGGAGCTCTTTGCAGCTCATGTATGTCCTCCACAGCTAATAGCTACTTGGCTGGCATTTGTCTCGCAGTGGAAGGGTTAGCGCAGCTCATGCTGGGAACGTGTGGCCACAGGAAACTCGAGTGATAAGAGTTGTTTCTGGACCTTGCCCCCATCAGGGTCAGTGATTTCTAAACTGGGTGCATACATGTGTTGCCTGCATCCTGTGGGGTTCAATTTATATTGGTAGACAAGAAGTCAAGTTCATGATCCACAGGACAAGAGAGCAGATGGCTTTGTGCTTTTGATTTTTTCAAGTAAAACCATCTGGATAATTCTCTGTGGCTTATGTGTTAGCAGAGAGAGCTAACACAGCCTGCTTCCCTGTAAGGCTGTGCCTGCAGTCACAAGTCACATATTTTGGAAGTAGGTCCTGTCCACCCTAACCACTTCAGGTAAGGGAAGAGGTACCAGTATGGTTTTAGCCACTAATACCAGCAGATGAGATGTGGCAAAAGCAAAGATCTGCAAAGCTGTGGTCCCCAGTTAGACAGATGGTGCCTTTCCTTACTTTCCCTCAAAACTAAAGCCTGCTACGACAATTCCCACACATCACCTAACAGGTCACAAGCCAGAAGACCTGATTCTATTTACCACTAAGGCAGAGAGAGAGTACACTGCCCTCTTCTCAGCACTTTTCCACTTCCACCTTAGGCAGTTATGTCATGCTTCCCCACCTTCTAGTCTCCCTAGTCTGCAAGTCCCCGTCCTCCCACCTCTTCATCCACCAACAACTCTTGAGAGTTAAGACCATTGCTGCCACCCCCATTTTACAAATAAGTGCTCTAGAGGCCCAGACAGATGTGAAATATATCGCAGAGCATAGCAATGAACCCAATCTTCATGCTACCTAGCTTAACTCCCTGATACAAGAGATGGTAAACATTTAGAGAACCTGCTGCCAAGTTTGCTTAAAACAAACTAACAAACAAGCTTTGAAGCTTATTATCATTGTTTCCAGCCCAAGTCTTAGTAAGAGCCCAACATGGCATTCGTGACAATGGTCTGCTGATGCTGCTATGCCCACTGGACGAACATTACCACCATGACAGAAAACTCCTGAGCTCCTTTCCCACTCAAGGAAAGATGCTGCAGTGACTGATATCCAGCCTCTCAAAGTCTCCTGTCAGTGTGACCAGACTCAGGATATATTCCACCATCAAGGACCTGCAATAACATAGCATGTCCTCCTCATCATGGCCACATCACCCTGCCACCCCAGAAGGAGACGTGCAGATGCTGCCTCAGTGCAGGGCCTGTATTTCCATCCTATCAACCCATCCTGTGGGACTGATCTTCTTGTGTTAATATCCAGGTGCTACAGGCTCTGGGAATCCTGCTTCCCATTGCAGACAGGCTCAGGCTCATACCACTCAGTGACTCACGGAGTCATTAACAAGATTAACCTGTTGGATAAGTGATATATCCTGTACCAATAAATGACAAACATCTCCCCTACTTCATTTTACTTCACTGATCTTGAAGCAGTCAAATCCCATTTGCAGCCCAGCTTCCCACAGCAAATAGAAAGCTGGCTGCCTATGCAGGATTCTTCTCTGGGATATGCCTGTGCCAGGGGCCAGCATGTTGTTCTGGCACAGAGGGACTATTGGTGCAGCACTTGGGGCTCACTCTGGCACCCACAGCCATAAGCAGAAGGGCAGGAGGGAGACCAGTACCAGGTGGATAAGCAGTGACACGGAAGCACTGTGCACTGCATTGGACTGGGAACAGCGCATGCTGTAACTATGCTGCTCTCTGTTGGCTGCAGCACAGGGAACAGCTACAGTTTCAAAGGCTGCTACTGTTACTGCAACTGGATCCTTTAAAGGGCTTTACAGAAAAACAGGTATTGGGAAACTGTTTTGCAGCTTCCTACATTGTAATGCGAAGCTGTCAAGACTGAAAGTGAATAAATATATCCTCTGTGCTGAGGAAAGAAAATGCAGCTATTGGCAACTATGAAAACCCTACATTCACAATTCAATGCAAAAGAGGAACAGATATACAGACCACAGGACTTCCACTCCCCTATCCTACCAGCTGTTCTGCCCCTTCCCTTTTTTGTCTTCCCTTTTCCACTTTCCCCTAGCAACTTCCACATCTTTGCTCTTTGGCTCTCATTTCCACTGGTTGCAGCTTAGCATTTCTGCTTAGCAGTGCTGTTCCCAAAGCATGTGGATAGCACAGGGCATGGGGACCTGATTGGGAATGTACTGCATTTGCTCCTGAACTAATGATGGTCAGAGCCCAGGACAGAAACAACAAAAGAGGAAGAGGATGCAGTCCTTCAGTGCCAGCAGCTATTAAAAATGGTGGTTTGGTGTTTCTCCATCTACAGGGGAGTTAGTTTCTGCTGAAGAAGCCATTGTCTCCTTCAGAAAACTCTTACCTACAGTGCCTGTGAGTTGAAGCTGTGGCTCACCAGCTCCAGAAGTCATCCCACACACATGCTGTCCTGTCCTGCTCTGCTCCACAGGAGTGTGGGTGCTCCTTGATGCTTCTGGCTCACTTTCTATCCCAAACTCCTTACCTACACCTTTTTGTTCCAAGTTGTTATGTAGCTAGAGAGGGCTGTCACATGTTGTACAGCTGAGCTGCTCTCTGCCCTGGCTTGTGAAGGCAGGGATGGGTTTCAACAGAAGAAAAAATATCTGGAACTAGGTTGTAGTGGTGGCCTATAGTCTTGGCTGGATAGTGAATAGCCAGAAAGCAAGAATCCTGTATCAGGGAAAGATGGAGTTTTTCCGGTGTGTTTTGAGGCTGTTGTGAAATAATGCTGAGATTATCATAAAATACCTCTGAAAAATAGGGTGAGAAAGATGAGAGGATGAGCAAAGAGACAGATACTGCTTTTTTTTTTTTTAATTTCAGGACACCTTGTAATCTGCTTTTTCCTTGTCTTTCCTACACCAGAAATTCACTCTGAGATCTAAGAAAGTTTTCTTAGAAAAGTTTAATCAAATTCATACTAGTGGTCTTGACAATGAACATTTTCCATTATAGTAAACAAGTCTTCCCCTTCATCGTTTCACTTCTGCCTCCCACCATGATGATTTCTCAATGTCTAAATGAGTAGTCCCCATGCACCCCCATATGTCTCATGGAACCTACTTATTTCCAGCCCAGGATCAAACATCTGTCTTCAGTATAATCATCCATGGTCAATGCAAAGAGTTTATAAGAGAGGGGACAGAGAACCTGATGTCCTCAACTTTCACTAATGCCTGGATCTATTTCCAGTGCCCATGAGAAAAGAAGATGGCTCAGAATTATACTCATGGCTGTGTAGAAGAATTGTTGCGCAATGCTAGATGCCCTCTGACCTCTCTCTCCCCTTCAAAGATAAAGATGAAGACTGATAGGAGATAGTGAGAAAGGATGTCAACTGCACCTTCACTTTTCTGAGGTTAGAAAAGCCAAGGCAGGTTCTTTCTCACCTTCTGCAACTGGTACAGTGAGGAAAGGTCAGCACTCTTCTGTGAGCACTGCAGAGAAAGCAGGGCACCAGTGTACTGCTCCTCTGTAAGGGCAAAGGCAACTAACTGTGCAGCTGGGTGGAAAAAAACATTTAAGTCAACATGGTGAATAAACAGAGATTATAGTGATGTGACCTGCTTAGTTCTCTTAAGGACAGGGATGTGTGTGAGCCTTGCAGATGGATATTTATAATGCACAGAAACCCCAACTCTTCTGAGCAGAGAGGAGTATAGTACCTCTTGTAATCCTTTACATGAGGCTGCAAAGCTCCTTCTCAAAAAGCATTGTGTGGCTACATCTTCCATCCCACCTGGTTATAGTGGTGCCTGTAGGATCTGAGAAGGACCTTGAGTATCCCGGGGAATGGCAACAACTACACAGATACCAGGCAACCTCTATCTTTGCTTGAGAATCCAAAGCAATGAGAGCTCTACATATAAAGAAACCATCCAAATTAGAAATCCCACATGACGCACACTCCACCACCAAAGCACGTGCAATGGAGATGTTCCTGGCGTTTCACTTGCTTTCAAGCCGGGGAAAAAAAACCCCAACAAACAAGAAGCAAAAAACCCCAACAAAACCCCCTCCAAAACCAACAAAACAAACCAAATCCCACACCAAAAGGCAACCTCCCCTTTTGCCAGCAGATGGCAATGGTACTCCACTTGTTCATCTCCGATCACATTCCTGGAAAAGGACACATCGATGCCATCTACAGAGCACCAAGGAGAAGCGAACTCTTTTTAAAAAATGCTTCAACTCTGCACAAGGAAAACACTTTAGAAAAACGTGGGAGAGTAAATAAAGCCATTTCATGCGCAAGCCCACCACCCAGAAGCCTGGATGTGATGACAGATTCTTGCTGCACAGGGCAAACTACATTCTTTTCTCACTCTCCCCTTTTAATTTTCCCTTCAGAGAGATTCACTCTAGAATATTAAAGGAACAGGCTTATTTATGCCTTTTTAACTCTCCCGATTAAAGAGACAGGGCTTTCCCCCCACCCCTCTCCTGCATGTTCCAGTCTGTTTAGAGGGGAAGCAGTAGGAATCCAGCAAGGATCAGAACAATCTCAAGCAACAGTATGATGGCAGCTCCTCCTCCCCCTCCCATCTGCAAAGCCCTTCTCTTTCTCTCAGTTTTGAATAAGTCCTTGAAATGCCCTTGAGCTATAGTGTATAACAAACTAACATTTATAAACACATACACTCAGCAGTTTAACCTATTCATGTGGAACCTACCAGATAAGGGTAAGCAGAGAGCTAAACCCCCTGTACAGTCCTTGCTTCTGCCTTCTGCCCACAAAAGACTGAGCATCTCAAGCTGTGGGGCTGCTAACCTTCCACTGATGGATCATCGAGACAAAGACAGGCCCTTCAGGGTTTCAAAATCTCTCTCTGAATTAGAAGAATAACATGAAACCTGCCCCCCAGCTGTTGGACTTCTGCAGGCAGAAGGGGAAGGCATCAGTGGGGTGGCACAAAGGACTGCAGGCAGGAGGCAGCTTAAACGACAGCCAGGCAGGAGAGCCTGGGGTAGTCCCACCTGCAGGAAGTTGGCCCTTGCACGACAGGAGAAAAAGTACGGGAACCTGTGGATAAGGGGATGGATAAGGCATTCTCATTTGGATGGCAGAACACAGCATCTCTGAAGTGAGTAATTATGCCTGTCCGGACACTGCAGGTCCTCTAGCAGCCGTCACGGCAGAGGGTCACTTAAAGACTAGGCTGTTTGATTAAAACAGGGTGTGGAGTAGTTTCTGTGGAAGGGCAACTTGCCCGATGATAGCACAGACTGCACAATTTCTCTGGGAGAGCAGCTGATTAGAGACTAAGAGGCATCTCTGCCGCAGGGAAAGGGTCTCATCTCTGAAACTCCTCAAATAGGTACTTCACAGTGACCTCTTTAGCAGGAATAAAAGTCCCATCACAGGGCTTGGCTGAACTGGACATATTTCAAGCTCCTCTCTAGCTGGCTAAGTGTTTCCAAAGTGGGAGGAGAGATGTCCTTGAGATACGATTTCTCTCTCAGATATTCCACCAGAGGGAGAAGTAAGTAAAAACGGACCAACACATCACCACTTTTCACTCCAGTTAATAAACCACCCCTCTACATCTCAGTCACATCCTCCGCAGGGAGGGCTGCCTCGTCTATGGATGCTATTGGAAAACAAAGCACTCAAGTGACTGAACATGCGGACAAGTTCAAGGTACCCTGAAGGATGAGAGCCCAACAGAGAGAAAAAAGAAAAAACAAACCAGAGGTAAGACAAATTCCTCAACTGCAAGCTGCTGTCCACCTCCACTATGACCACAGGAAAAAACTGAGCAATCCTTTCTCAATTCCCTTCTGCTTCTGAGAATCACACAATGAGATGAGAAACATATAGTGAGTTATTGCCAAATAGTGAAGACCAAATAGTGCTGTAGTTCAAAAGGGGAAAAGCCAATAGATCTCTAAATGCTAGCATGTCGTGAGCCTTTCAGCCTTTACAGAAATGGTTATCTTAGATCATAAAATGGCCCATTTCCTGGATCACAGATAGGTCACTTGTGGAAGGCCAGCAAAGGAAGGGAGAGGGGGAAAGGGAGGGGGCTTATTCCCAGGCATATTGGTGCTCACAGAGCTTACCTAGTGTCATCTGTCAGCAGCATGTTCTAACTATGGGATGGGAAGATTTACTGCTCAACAAAAAGCAAGACCAGAATAAACTAAAAGGACATTTTTCCACTACAGCTTTGTCTGTGATTCTCTGCAACCCCTTTTCCCCCAGCTCTTCTAGCTTTGGCCTTCCCACAAGCTCTGTCAGTGCCCCCTTGGCTCCCTGGCTCTCAGACCTGAGCACTCCCCTACACCAAACTCCGTCAGTGCCTCTAGGCATTAAATACTCTCTTGCTGTTCATGTTTCTCAGTTGCCTCTTCAGTAGGGAAGCTGATCACGCTGTAGGAAGTCTATGTCACAACTTTTTATGCAGCTGAAGGAAGACTCACCAAATATATTTTTAAGGTGATCTCACTCAGGATTTCATAGTCAGCATAACACCAGGTACACACAAAAAAAAGACGACTTGTCATCTTGCACAATGCTGCTTTGCTTACATTCAGCTTCACATCTATGCACCCGAAAGGAGAGCTTGTCATAGTAAACTACATCAGAAAAGCTAACCCCATGTGACAGATAGTCCACACCACATTATGAGCCAGCAGTTGGCTGGCATCCTGTTCTGAGAGGGTGCTACAGTCACAGGGCAGGAAAAGCGTGCACACATACAGAGAACTGAGATGACAGAGTATGAAAGACAGTAAAACCCCCAAAGCCTGTTGTGAACACTGCATGGGCACACCTTTGAGGCAATATGCATACAGACTTCTTACATGCTTTGGCAAAAACAACTGAACACTGTATACGGGCCTGACAGAGAACCAAACAATGCCAACTATAGCCAGACAGATAAATGCCCAGTGACCTCAGCTAACACAACTGCAAATCACAAAAGCACTTAAAAATATTCCTTTATATGCTAGCAAAAATGTCCAAATTTAGCCATGCCTTTTGTCAGACCAGAATGAAGGGCAATGCACATGTTCAGTGGGAGATACAGATCCTCAAATACCTTTGTACACCAACACGAAGCCTGATATAGCCCCTGAAATGTACCTTGCCAATACAGGAGCATAAGCTTGAAACATAGGGGTTACACAAAAGCAGCCCGCAACTAGAACTACATAAAGGATTGCTTAAGGTGGTCACCTGATTGGGACACTCCTGTGAAGCAGGAATTCCAAAGATAACCAAAACTTGCTGGCTACTGTAACAGCAGACAAACCTGGAAACAGCTGTAAGGAACATACAGAGATGTCTAGGAATGAAAGGAGCAAAAGAGATAGGTACAGCACTGGAGAGAAGGGTGCATTCACAGCATCCTAGGCAGTATGGACAGAAACTGGCTGTTCTCAGCTGCTCACTGCACAAAGTTGTCACTGTGTGGCCAGGATGAGGAAAAGCAGATGCTTGGTCTTTTCATCGGTGCTTTCAGGACAGTAGGGGCTTCTGCCTCCTGCAGAGTCCTTTGAACTATCCAACAGCACAGTGGCTGTTCTCAGCATTTTGCAAATTATATTATCGCACTGTCAGCCTTCACAAAGCCAACGGGAAAGGCCCATGCAATCAGGTGATGTAAATCAGCCTAGCTTTGCTGATACAATACAATTTCCCACTACTTGGTGCTCAGGCTGTCACGTCAGTGGTGAGTCCAGGAGCAGAGCTGAGCTCACAGTACCTGACCCGTTGCGACTCCTCCCCAGTATCCTCTTAGGTCAGTTTTACACAACTTATTATGTCACATGGCCCTACACACACCCTTGACACAACTTGCAGCACCACATTATGCAGTTTTCCTGCAAGAACATAAACAGAAGTCATAGGTTTTCTCAGAACACTTTGGTGAGGAAAAAACCATTATTTTCAAGGGGAAAACTCACTCATTCTGCTGAGGCCAACATGTGCTATATACCCCATCTAGCAGCACTGCATGCTATAAATCATGATCACACACTCAGTCTTTAATATTTTTTGGGACCAAAACTCTGTGCCCCATATTCAGAGGGATAGAAAGAGCAGAAGACCTGAAGCGACCCAACCGTCCGTATTTTTATTACCAAAACCTTTATGATAATTTTCCAG
>NW_009953386.1:2092205-2098842 GCF_000747805.2 Chaetura pelagica | reverse complement strand
ATCTGTACAGAGACAGACTTAAACCGCCTGAAATTAACTGCAAGAGATCACACTGAAGCTAAAGTCTGCAAGTTATTACTATCCAGCAGGTTTCTACCATGTCAAGTGAAGGCAACAGCTGTTGCAGGGAGAAGCCAAAAAGCAGAGGGACAGACACACCAGTGAGTGTGGATGTACATAAATGAGCAAAGACAGAGGAGAAAGTCAGATCAGTGAAAAGGTTCCTGCACCATCAGAGCAAACGGGAGTTTTAATTTGCCAGGTTAAATGGATGCTGAGGTATCACTGACCAAAAGAAATGTGCCTGCAGTATGGCTGGGATTTGACCTTCCACTTCCCTCCTCTTGTTTGCAGAGCACAAAAGCTCTGTTTTTCTCATGCTACTCTACAGAAGAGAAAAAAAAAAAAAAGGAAGGGGAAATTAAAAAAAGCACTGCCAAAGAGGCCCTAACTCATCTCTTGCTCTTGGATAAGTCCAAATTTATGGCTTTATCTGCCTTTGAGTCTTTATTATCTCTTTAAGTGGCTAGCTTTGTACACAATTTATTATAAAAGTCTGGAATCTACAGTCAAATTACAGATCAATTGAAAACCACACAGAAAACAATTAACATCTGGCAGTGGTTTCATCTATAAAGCTGTCACAGGCTTTGCCAACTCTGAATTCTTCTTCTGACACCCATATTTCCTCTCCCCAAACCCAGTTTCCTCTTCTGCATCTCATGGGTCTGTGGGAGAGCTGAATTTCCCCTCCTCAGTCCTGTGGTGGCATATGGTACCAGCAGGTCACCATGTGAGATATGAAAACCTGTCTCCTCCATAGATGTTACTTCCATCAGGTGCTACAGATGGAAGCTGATGCTGGAACTGCCCCACTATGCAGAAGCTTCTGCCTCCTGCTGTGCATGTGGATGGCAGGAGGAGAACAGGAATCCTGGTCTGTGTTTTGCCTCCACTGCTGTTTATTGACCAACTTCTCTGTGTTGACAGAAGCCTACTACCTTCACAGGCAATGCTGTCCACTTCACAGCAGCCCTCTGCTAGCCAGCCATGTATTGCTGGGAAAGATCAAACACGGAGGTGATGGACATAACACTGTCTTCTAAGGAGCAGGTTACCTTTCACAAGGTCTCAAAACATTTCCACTGACAGCTTGTCCCTTGCCCTCAGCTGTCCTGTGTTTTGTGTCACTGAGAGAAGAGCAGTAAGAAACACAGATGGCCACAGGCAGCTCTCAATTTTCTGTGGCAGATTCTGGTCTTCTCTGGAGTCAGAGCTTTGGTGGCTGAAGCCTGCTTTGATGAGACTTTCAAATAAAGAAGAAAAAAGTGGAAAAGCAATGTAACATTTGCTGAATCCCTGTCCTAAAAACCTTTTAATCATTCACTTCAGAGGATAAAAGCTGTCAGCATGTCCATCAGCATGTGTCTCCAATCTTGTTGCCACCATGTCATCGCCTCACCATACAGAGTTTCATGGCTCTTAGGCAAGGCTCTTCCATTTACTGGAGGACTATGAGGAAGCCGTAGTTCAATGATCTTGAAAACTCCTTTGCTCATTCTCTCATGCTCTCTCTCTCTCCCCCTAGACATTCCACAGCTGACTCCTACTACGCCATCTCATCTGCACAACACAAAGTCTCTGCCAGCAGAAAGCACTTAAATGAGCACCAAGACAGAACACTAAATAAGCCGGTAATAGTGGTTTCAACAATGAACATCTGGCTTGGCTTTCCATTACGTGATGTGATGGGAGTACAAAAAAAAAAAAAAAAAAAAAAAAAAAAAAAAAAAAAAAAAAAAAGGATATTTACTGAGTTCATGCATGCTCCATGTCGTAGAGTTACTACCAACTTTGGAGGCACAAGTTAAGGGATGCTGCCTCCCACTCAACAAGCCAAACAGTGCTTATAATGGGGTTAAATGGAACAAAAATGAGGTCAGTGAGGGGATTGACTGCAACATTTTCAGCCATTACTTTTTAACAACACTGCTATAGAAATAATTCATTTTTCTGCCACGCATTTACCACAGTTTTCATCCCAGCTGAAATACTACAGTTGATAGAAACATAAAAAACACTGCAGTTAATGTGAGGCTGCCCTCATATTGCAGTGGGGCCACAGGGCAAAACACACTTTGGACACTTCTCCCATGCTTCCCCTTCCACCACTCCCCAGACATGTATCCATCCTTGGTAAAATAGCAATAACTTGCTGCAGAAGTGAACTCCCTCTTTGAATAGCAGGAGCACTGAGCTGCATGTGACTGGCAACAATAGGTGCACATGAGTAGCTCTGGGATGCTTGTCTCACAGAAAGCTGGGGAGAGGAAATGGATGAGTGGATGGTGCAAGGGAAGCCTCTTCCTTTCAGTGAGCTAAGAACAGCTGTTGTTGATGATGATTGCTTCCTAATTAGCTTGCTCTTGTATAAGCTTGATAATTTTATGTACCTCCAGAGGAGCGGATTAGCTCTGAATTCACATTGTATCCATTTGTGAAGAGTACCCTATAAATTATTTACCTAACTCTCAGAAATATTAGATCAAGAAAACTCTAAGTATGTCTAATTATACGGCAAGAATAACACCGAGTAGGAAGGCTTGCTGCATTTACAAGTGCATAAAAGTGATAAACTGCTTTTAAATTTTACCATACATGACCCATGACACTACAACCTGCTACAGGTTTACAGTTATGCTCTTATTACTAAGTTTCCCCAAAGCAGTTTTTTTATGACAGGAGCACATAGAAACCTCAGCCACAGATTCACCCTTCAAGAGGCAAAAAAAAATAACAAACAGACCCAAAGCAAAACTAAAAAAACAGTCACTATCCCCAAACATGTAAGGTTATCATGGCCATAATGAAACAAAATGAATTCGAGTGTTTGCTGGTAAATGGCTCTAAACTCATAAAGACTCTATCAACCTCTCCCAAGTTGCTGGCTCTGATTCACTACTGGTTTAAGTAGAATAACACAGTGATGAATCAGCTATGCTATAATTTTCACACCGTTTTCTGCTATGTTAGTACATTGTTACTTCATTACTATTGAACCGCTATATTTTTTCTGTGCTTTGCAACCTGCATTCTGTTAACCCCTGGTGAGCCTGCAGCCAGTATAACACAGCTCATACTAAACCTTGTGGTAGTAGCACCCCAATTCTTATTTGAAGATGAAAGGAGAATTAGCACACTGCTATATTTACAGGTCCACTGACCTTATTTCAGAGTGAAGATGACATTCAGATGAGAGAAAACAGAATGGTATCACTTAATGGCAACTCCAATTAAGAGAAAGAAAATGCAACAGAACATGAAATTGATATGGCAGAAAAGGAACCAGAGTGAAATGAAAACACAGAGAGGGCCCTATGAAGTGCAATGGGGACATCCCTCGCCAGCATTGCATACAGGACTTTGCAGCTTACATTTCCAGTGGGTAGGAGATCCTGGTTTCAACACATCATGGTCCCTTGGGCTTTTTTCCCTTGTTTATTATTAGAAAAATATTCTGGCTCTTGCTGGACTCAAGCTACTGAATTTAACAGATCTTTCATCCGGTTCAATATCACATTAATGAACAAAGGTACAACTTAGAGCAGCCACAATTCAATCAGTGGCTCTAACCTGTGAATATCCCCTGACCATTTATATCCCTGCCAGGTATTGATAAAGCTAAATGGCACCTTCAGGAGCATAGACAGCTGTGGGAATGAGTTTGGTTCGGAATATGGGATGTGGCAGAAATTACCAAGAAATCAGTGAGACTTTACAGATATAAGCAGAACACCAAGGCACATTGTTTACATGTTTATTTCTGCAAGAACTGTGCTGGGATCACACTCTGAGTGCATAAGGTATGAAAAACCCACCTCTCTTTCTCTCTCCTTGAGTAATTTCAAATTCAAGTCCCCTGACTTTGTCCTCACTTTGCCCAGAATTTCTCTCCATGCATTGCTCACCTTGACCCTTTTGAGCATTACTTTTATCTAAATACAATAAAGACAAGCTCCCCTAGGTGTACCAGCATCACCACATCACCAACCCACAAAGATGCATGATTACCTGTCAACAGACAGTGGTTGCCTGTCACATGTGGGAAGACAACCCAAAGCTTTGCAAAACCTCTTTCAGGTTGTGTCCACCACAGACCAGTATCTCCCCAACCCTATGCCTGGAAAAAGGCATCCTGAGACTGATGTTGAAATGGGCTCAGGGATGTTTACAAGCCATATAAGGGCAAATGCAGACAAGGTAGAAGTCCGGTGCCACTAATGGTGTAACTCTTTGCTTCATGTTTTTGTAGCAGAGTCATTAGCAGGGGACACACGTACGATAGCAAAGGAATGTTTCATGGTTGAAAGGTTAATTCTTGATTTGATTTGTTTCAGAAGTATTGGAGATTTGATGGAGGAGGGCGATGGGGTGGAGGATTAAGAGGGCTTCTGATCGAGGAAGAGAATGATTACTGAGATAGGCGCTAATGTGCAGGGAGAATCGCACAGTTCCTACAGCAAATGTATCTGTTCGATCTTCTTGTAATGCTTCTCTGTTGCTGGCTCAAATCAGTAAACCTCTCACTCCTAACACGTGCAGTTTGGGGCTGTATTGCCCCCTTTTTCCTGCCCATGTACCCTTCCTAGGCCACAAACCAGTTAAAGGCAGTGTGGCTGGATTTGCTTTGGGAAGGTGGTAAAGACAAGGGAGGTTGGAAAGGAGGAGGTGGTTTGAGAGTGGGGGAGAGCGCTTGAATCCAAATTCCAGAAGTCGAATCTCTCATGCTGAATGTTAACTTACAGAAAAGTAACCTTGAAATATAGCAAAGCCCAATTTAAATTCATTACATTTAAATTAAATTTAAAGCCCATGTAAATGATTGACTTAGTTAAGAATATGTCATGTGGAAGAGAAAAAGTGCAGCAGCGACATGCCAGGCAGCTTTGGCTAATTTTACAATTCACAGCAAAATCTTTATACTCTGATTGCAATTTAAAAAAAAATATGCACACAACTTATTAGCACCAATATTAGAGCCAGTATTTTCACCTCTTCTCAAGAAATCACTGGATGTTTTGCAAACTCCCAACACTTCATCTACTGAAATGCAGCAACTTTACAGGGGCAGGAAGGAGAGGGACCTCCAAAGGGGGTATAGAATGGAAAAGAATAATAGAATAATGGGAGGGATAAATGCAATTACTCCTAAGTGGAATTTTGCCTTTCTCTCAGGACACATGTTCTGAAGTGGGTAAAATTCTCCAGGACCTTTAACTACCATGACCTTAATTCCAATTCAAAAGAACCTTTCACCTTTACTCAATTGAGAGAAGAGCTGCTGCATTTTTGCAGTTTTGAATAGTTAATCTACTGACAGTTACCACTGACATCAGTAGGCACCAGGTCGCAGTCTGAAGGATTATGGCACTGGAACTTTACAAAACTAGGTGATTTGTAAGAATATTAATTATAACATTAATAAATTAATTCAAAACACGATCTGTGCCCGTCTAGCCCCTCCCTGCTATCTCACACATGATTTTATTGGGTTGGTTTTGGTCTACTGCACTAAAATTGCTTTTGTTTATTTATTACTTTTTTTTCAGGAAAAAAAATGGTTGTGTATAGACATTTATAATCTTTGATTCACTTCCAGCATGCTTGCTAAAATTGAGAAATAACAACATTATGACACTGTGGAGTTGAACTTCTAATCTGTCAATAATAAAATATGTGGTCAGAATACCCTGGTTAAGCAGAGACCGAATAGTCTTAAAATAAGCCTGTTCAGGTCAAACAACTCAATCTCATAGTCTTCACTTCAAAGACAACTTTTACTTTCCCATGTGAAGTGCAGATGAGCATCTTGGCTGAGTAAGGAGTCCTACAGCAAGTTTGACCCCAATTTGATGGATAAGAGATTGCCTCAGTGAAGTCCCTTGAAGACACACTCTACCATAGAAATGGGAACAGCTGAGGTTGAGAAAATACAGGTGGTTGGAGGGAAACAGGTTAGTAGTCAGAGCAGCAACTGTTTCTGCTGAGAGCCATACATTATTTTTTTCAGCAGCCACTCCAAAAGTGTTATTACCTGTGTACAGCTTTGTTGCCTTTCTTGTCATCATTTTTTCCAAGATGAACAGGAACTGGGTATATCTTGTAAAAAGAATAGAACAAAAGAAAACTGTACAAGTGTACATGCTCCCTTCTAAATGCCATAAGAAGAGACAGGCTTTATAAATACAATTGTTTTGCTTCATTTCATCTTCTTATTGGTGTGGATTCCAAGCAAGTAGGACTTCAAGAGTTGGTCAGTTTAGTGCAAGAAGAATGAATGACGCAGGAGCTCATAAACTCTGAATCTAATCCAAGCTGCACTGCTGGGAACAAGAGGTAACATTGCTGAAAGCAAAGGACAGGCCCTTGCATATACCAGTGTGAAATCAGAAGGGCCCCTCTAAGTCTCAATGTTTCTCCCTTCACAAGAAGCCAATCCACCACCGAGGCTGCAAATGCTCCCAGCAGTATTATTTTTCATTATTTTTCTTTTCCTTTGTTTTCTTTCCTTTGTTGTATAATCAGGTTAAACAACAGCACAAATTCATGGGCGACAAGGCCATAAAGAGATCTGGAA
>NW_009953386.1:2086074-2092054 GCF_000747805.2 Chaetura pelagica | reverse complement strand
CTACTGTCCCCAGTCCAACGATCATGTATGCTGTGCAAATACAAGGAGAATAGACTACAGAAGTTAGCTGGTTGCAGACAAAATATTGGCCTAGGCTGTTCTCAGCCTTGAGGACAACTCATGGATACAACCTTATGCTACTGAAGAGCTGCATCATGGGCTGCCACAGGACAAGAAGACTCTAAGTCAAGGGGCAGCCACACTTCTTCATTCAGTGAATGGCATTTGGAATTCCTACCAGCACCACCATGTCTCCTCCATTTGAGGAAGTTCGTGGATATAAGGGCTTGAGGAGAAGGTCACAAATGGGAAACAATTTTATCTTCCCTGGGTCTCCATAACTACAGCACAGGATGGGGCTATGGATGCAGCTAATTTCCAGCATGAACCAGAAGAAGCATAGTATTTGCCAGTGAGTTGCTTCCTCATGCAGCTGGGAATCTGGACTACTCATCAGTCTCCACCAGCACCACTCTGTTGCTGGTTAAGTGATACAGTCACAGCCTGAAAGTTGCAATCAAAACACAGCCAAGCAATAGGTTGTTCATGAAGAACAGATCAAGGCAAGCAAAGAGCTCAGATCTCTTCTCCTTACTCCCTATGGCTCAACCCTGAAGTGCTTTCCCCCATGAAGTCTCATGTGTGAGGTGCAGCACAGAAGCACTTCGAAAGATGGTAGTGCCCCACTGCTTGAAGAATTGCACTCAAAAGTAATCAAGTGTCTCGCAGAAAGGGGTCTTGAAAGCTAGGCACTCCAATTTAAAGATTTAGCTAGAAGATTTTGACAAAGCTCCTTTAAATGGAGCAGATATTTGTCTCAGTGAATGGAAAAATACAGTATGAATTAAGTCTGCAGAATGAGAACACTGGAGGAAGCAACCTGCATTGACTGGTAGCCGATACTGCACCCCTCATGATGTGTAACTAATAACAGCACGCCAGACATTCAGCTTGCACATTAAATATTAATAACATTTTTCTTCTGACTCATCATTAAGCCAGAGCCTTGCTGCACAGCACAAACGAATTTGCAGACCATCCACGGCAGGTTCCCATGCTCCCCATGTCGCTCAGCTAAATACCTGCTATCCAGAGGTTTGCTGAGGGACTGGCAAGCTAGGTAGGTCAGGAAGGGGAGATGTTTTCAAGCAGAGGAACACAGCAACCCAAGCAAACAGACAGATAAACAACCAACCCTTCTGACTGCACCTCTGCCCACAGACAACATACAGCATATAGAAATAATCTCTGCAGGGAGCCAGAGTTTCAGTCTGACTGTTTAGCTCTGAGGATGCTGCAGATGCAACTGGTGCATAATGTCCCTCTCCCCATTTACTTCTCAGATAAATGCCATGGCACCTCTGACCCTAAGGGGAAAGCTTTCCACGAGCAAGATATTTACAGCCCCTCCCAGAACAAGACTATGGCTGGTACTAGTTAGACAGTGAGGAACAGGACCTACCATTCTCTTGAAAAAATGGTACTTTCAGCCATTTTTGCACTAAAGGAGAGTCTGGCTGCTCCTTTATACTTCTCTCCTCAGACAAGGTGGTTTCCAGTTCAGAAGCTTAAACTGCCTGCAGCTAGAAAGAACTGTTTGCCTAATCCATGGAGAGATTTTTGCAGGGAGATTTAGACAAGGCATTTTTAAAATATGGTACTTGGCCAAATATAGATGATGTATAACAAATGGAAAATGCTTTCAGTGACTCTTAGCAACGCCCTATCACGAAAGTGGCTTGTCTTAGAAACTTCAAATGGAGTTTCTTTGAAAGAACCTGGTATATTCCAGCAGTATGGGACTGATTTTGAGAAGGTGAAAAGAAAACTTGAGAAGACAGTCACTGATGAGTTAAAAACATCAGAAGAAAGTGTCAGATTTTTTAAAGAAGGCACCAAACATCTCCTGAAGAACTGTGCTTTAATTTAAAAGACTAACTAAATAAGAAGTAGTATCTCTCTCATCCTTTTCCCTGTGAAGTTTTCAAAACATAGGTAAATGACTAGAGGTTTTTTTTACACACTGACTTTTTTAGAGAAAGATATGAGATTTATTTCACTCTGGGGCCTCTGGTCTGGGAGGCTGTGGGGGAAGTGTGTGAGATTTTTAATGTGAGAATCACAGACAAACCCTTTATGCTTTCCTCATGCTAGCAAGGAGTGCCCTTCTCTCACTTGCTGGTATGCAGAGATTCTAGAACAGTTGGCACTATTTCTCAGTGGATATTGTGTTGGGCAAGAATTCAAAAGGCCAGAGTACTATTCACCTGCTTGGTTGATCTTTGACAAATGACTTTAAAACTAGTCATGCGCAGCTTTCTGGATCTATCAGAGAGGGAGTAAACTGCACAGGCCTTTTTACTCATCCTGGTTTCTTGCCATAGGATGACTCAGATACAGACTATGCGCTTGTGTACACATACATGAGTTTGCCAGTTCTAAGCATACATACACATATGCATACAACCATGAACATTCATGATTGCTCCCATTACTTTCATTCCTTCTTTCTTCAAGTCATAGAGGATAACTGCATGTGCATGCATCCTCCATCATCTTACACATCATCTCACATTTCATTCCAAATGAAGCGCTTTGTTCTGCTGCACCTATTAACTGCATCACTAGAATTTTCTTCCAGTGTTCCTCCTTCCCTCCTTTTGATATGTAAAAGACTCATTAATACATTCTACATAAAGATCCGTGCCTACAATAATATTGCTGTTGCTCAGAAAAGTTTGATGTTTACAGGGGAGAGGTGCCATATTACCAAAGGTTTATTACTCTTCTGAAATCTGCTCCTGAGCATTTGAAAGGTACAGACAATTAAAAATTTTCAAAATAAGAGAATTAAGGGCATTTTGTGATTCACTGTCTTTACTCTTTTTTATTATTATTGTTATTATCATCTCTGCTAATTTGCAGAACTGCAAGAGGGTGTCATAGTCACACAAGAATTTGCCAGATTTTCTCACATTCATCTTGTGTGTTGCCCTTTATTGCTCAATTGTTTTGATGCACAGCAGTGAGAGAGATCTCTAAAAAGTGGTACTTTTGAAATTGGTTTCTGCTCAGGAGACAAGGATAGGTTCTGTACCTGTTGGCACGACTGCTGAATCAAAGCCTGCCAGCTACACAGTCCCTCTTCTAAGCTCCTATTCCCTACCCAAGCACCACATGTTTATATAAAAGCACTGCAGAGGTTTGGATCATTACCCAGAAACAGTTGTCAATAAAACATCATTAGAAACAAATCAAAGCACCAATAAAGACATTCATTTCCAGATGAGGTCTGCATGCCTATTAAAATACTTAAAGATCTATGTAAGAAGAGATCACTTGACCATTCAAAGTACATAAGAAAGCAAAATAGGACAGAGGAAAAAACAAAAACAAAAGGAGTGTTAAGGGAAAACTGATCCCTACATGGGATTGCTGTTCAGAGGAACCAATCTGTGTTGATGAGTTGGACATTTAAGAGCTGATAGCAGGTTGTTCTGTCTGATATGACATTGGTGGCTGTGGGACTTCTTCAGCAGCAACTTTATTCACTAAGATCCAAGTACCAGATAATGAACTGCACAGACAGGCAGCTGACTCTGCATCAGCACTGGAGGCAGCAGGTTGTCAGCTGAGTTTTCTCTGTTCCCAGAGGGAACTGAGCTGGTGGGCTCTTACAGGAGCCTTCTCTAGACTACATGCTCTTTCAGCAGATACTGGGGCTTACAAAGCACCCAATCTCTTGTGAGCTGTTTGGTTTTTTTTCCTGACATAATTTGGCCTGTTAAGGCACAATGACTGATGGGCTGGGAGTCCCTGCTTCCCAGGAAGCTAATGGAGCAGGTATCTCCTTCCTCTCACCATGAAGTGGTAGGGGAACTATACTCCTCCCATTGTCTCCACAAGGCCTTTCTGCTTTGTCCCAGCAAAAAATTGCCAGGTTTTGAGCTCGTTTGCTTGTGAAACGTGGGCCTCCTCACAACTGCTTACTTTCTGCACACCTAAAAAAAAAATAATCACATAAGGGAGATGAAGGTGCTGTACCTTCCAGATGCTGTTTTTTGGCCATTATTCTCCTGTCCCCTCATCACCATTTTCTTGGATTTTGTTTATTTCACAGAGTTTGCTTACCTCTAATGGCTAAGCCAGAGGGAAGAACACATAATCTTGCTAAATCATTTCAATCTATCTACCTGCCTCCTACTCTTAAGAGCTACAGCTAGCATTTCAAATCACACAAAAGCTGCAGAAGTGTAACCAATAATGACAATTTCAGGAGAAGAAAGCTTCAAGAAATAAAATCCAAACCCCAGCACAACAGAACAAGAAAATTGAGCCATCTAATTGCCGAACAGACTGTGAAGCAGGATTGGTAATGATTTCTAAAGGATGTAGTTTTAAAATATTAGTAATACAGATAAAGGATTAACACTAATACTGTAGGTGACTAATCTTGACTGTGCCTTTTTAACAACAGCGTTACTACCACCATCATAAAGGAAATTAGCACTGATAATTAGATCAAATCCTTTATGTCAGTAATCCCACTTGAAGATATTTTCAGAAGGTTGAAGGTTTAAGGCAATTTCCTGTATGCATTCAAGACTCATTAATTAATATTGATATTTAATGTGTTCCAGACTTTCATTTCTTGGTAATACTCAGGGCTGTGTCCAACTAACTCATTTGAGACAATGGTTTAGTCACAGCAGGAAATAATTGCCCATTCAGCACCAAAGACTATGAAGCAACAAATCAGAGACCTTTAAAATTGTCTATATATAAGGGAACTGGGGTTTTCTGCATATGAGTAATTTAACATTAGTTTTTTCCTTTCCATGGAAATGCCCTTAAAAATCTTCATTTGAAGTAACATCAGTCTTGTGGTGTGTCAATACTATCCCCAACGACTGACTGCTTATGTCATCAAGATTTTGTCCCTGACAATGCATCTCTACAATCCTCAGAACACATGTAGTGACATTATATTCTTTTTTAAATGAACACCTTCATGCTATAGAAGGAGAAAAAAAAATAAAGAAAATGGTTCAGATTCCCAACTGAAAAAAAACCAACAAGCCAGACACCAAAACACGCAAAAACAACCAAACACAAACCAAGTAGAAGTATATGACTTAAAAACTATTAAAGTCAATTATATGGTTCTAGAGGCCTAACCAATTATTTTCACATGGTCCTGGTTGGCAGTATTTAGCAACACCTCCTCTCCAGAAGCAGCAGCAGACAATACAATCAGTTGCTGGTAGCAATCAGCCCTGCCAGATTTAGAAATGGGTACAAACTATTTTGAACACTGGCGCTGGTACACACATATGTCTCCACAGCATTCCTTGAACAGGCACCCTTTGAGAATAATGCAAAAGGAATCAGACTATGAAAGAGGCAGTGCACCTGTATAAGCTGTCCCAGTGTTTGGAAGAGCTCTGCACAGCCTGCCCCCCACTGTGCTAACAGTCTTTCATGTTTTTACTCCTGGTGGTTGAAGATCCAGGAGCAATCTCTTCTGCCACTGCACCTTTGGCTCCTTATTTCTGGGCACCTCAGTAAGGCTAGACTAAACCACAGAAATCAAAGAAGAGAAATTATTGTTTGGTTAAGGTTAAATCCCAGTTAATCTATCTCAAACATCCTGCTGATGTCCTATACAAACTCAGATGAGGAAAATACTTCAAGGTGCTTAAAAAGAAACCACAGCACAAAGAGTACCTTTGAGAACTGAGGCTTGCCGATTGTTCATCAGTCTTACAAAAAGAGGAACGGCCACTTACCTGAAAAGAAAAAGAGAAGAAATACCAATTATTATTATTTTTTAATTTTTTAATATTTTTTTTTAAAAATAAGTATACACTTTGTACAAAATGAGAGATAATAAAATTATTTCAGTGCACTAGCAGACTGGGTGGGGGATGGCCAGCACTGCAAAAGCATGGAATCAGCCTGAATATATGATGACAGAAAT
>NW_009953386.1:2077996-2086011 GCF_000747805.2 Chaetura pelagica | reverse complement strand
TGAAAACTAGTAGCAGAATATTCAGATGTTTTTCTGCCCACAAAGGATGTCCCAAATAAAGGCACCAGTGACATTCCCTAGAGTGTCCCTCCTGTTTTCTATCTTTCTCCCATTTTTGCTATGAATCAGTACAGATAATTTTCTTCCAATGTGCAATTCAAACGTGTCCCTTTCTACAGACTGAAGGATACATTCTCTGCAATAAACATTGAGTTCAGTGAAATAGTTTCTGAATCCTCCCACAGTATTCCTTACCTGTCCACTCTCCACCAATAAAACCAAACAAAAAAGTCTGAGGAACCTGTAAATTAATTCCTTTCTGTGCAACATGTGTGTACAGTCCTATTAGCAGGAACACAGCAGGCCATTGATTGGGGAGGGGAAAATGGCTTTATGGTAATGGATTTTGAGACTCCTGGTGATAATTTATTTAGTAGGAATTTTCGCAGAGCTGGCTATTACACTGATGGAAACTCTCAGAACAGGCTAATTTTAAGAGGGGTGGGGTGAAAACAGGTGGCATTGCTTGTTTGTTGTGTTTTTTGTTTGTTTTTTTAAAATATTGTTATTAAACAATTTGAAACACATTGATAAAATTTGAGAGTTATTTGGCTGTAAGTTATAATACAAATTACACTGACAAATAGCAACTTAATCCAGCAATTAACTTCAACAATGTGAATTTCTCTGTTGCCTTTAAAAAAAAAAGAAAAAAAAAAGAAAAGAAAAAAAGACAGTAAATAGAACATGAATCAGGATACGTGCTGGGATCACCAGATGCTGTGCTGCTGCTGGCCTCAGACTTATTTTCTGCCTCATCTCCCTAAAGGATATACAACAGGAGTAACCTAGCCAACTCCCTTATCATCTGTAAGTATGGATCAACCCTGGGAATTATCCATAGGGATATTCATTCTGTATAAATACTTGGTTTCAAGTTAAGCAGTCTCTTTTGCATACAGAAATCACCCTGTTTAGTCCCAAATCAAGAAAATCCCCATAGGGGACAAAATCCAAACCTTTGCAATAACACTGCAGAGCTACCAGCTGTAATGCGATACTGGGAAATCAGATCATCCTACATTTACACTGATTTCTATCACTGATACTCTTTGCAATACAGAAGGAGCATTAAATTCAGTAATGTGCTGTTGCGTGGTCACTTAATTCTAGAAGTAAATTCAATATTTGCTGGCATCCCCTATCCGGAGATACAAAGTGTACACACGTATTGGAGCTGTTAGTTAGAATTACCTTTGCAATGCCTCCTGGGGAAAACCAGAACAGCTTAGGCATCTGTCTAGGAAGAAAAGGTTGTCATTCTAACCCTGTACAAAATTGTTTACAAATTTCTCTGCCTCTCGCTTTGCATTATCATTATGGCCTTGCTGCTGTCTTGGACATGTATGGGTTTTGCTACAAGAAATAAGAGGGGCCTGTTCCCATTGCTTTTAATGTTTTCAAAGAAGAAGACGGAGTAAAACAATGGAAATAAGCATAATGTCTTCGTGACACCACTGGCATGTAGTTAGGAGCAGACAAAGAACCAATATTCTTCTGATGGGTCCAGTGGAAAAAAATTGTTAGGAGACCTGTTTCCAAAATCTACTATACATAGTCTGATTAAGAACTCTGAAGTTCTTCCTTTAAGATACAATTTTAACATCATATTTTGGAGCCTGCTTTTCTGGCTGAAGGAAGAAAGGTCAGGGAAATATGAATATGAAAAATACTGCAGACATAGGAATTTGGGTTTAAACTTCTAAAGGAGTTCAGTAAAATAAAAGATAGGATAATTGTGGATGCAGACTGTTTGACATGTGTATCCTAAAAATCAAGCCCAAATCCGGATTTGGGTCCAACTCTTGTATTGGCTTATTTTGTGACCTTAGCTAAGCCATAATAACTCTGTGCCCTTTCCTGTCATATGATACTCATCAAGATAGTTCCACCATTTCTTATGTTTGCTAAGATGTTTCAATAGATAAAAGGTGGTTTTTTTCTAGCACACAGGAAGATCAGTTGGCAAAACTACATTCCTGTAACAGGGCACAGTAGAACCAAGACAAAATCCACTTTCTCACCGAAAGTGAGGATACAAACTTTGGTCACATTTATTCTGAGAAGTATCTCCCTCAATATCTCCTAAGGAAGCTGTTCCACTTCAGTTAAACAAATATTACTTGCCCAGAGCAAGGCTGAGCATTACTCTGTTGTAATTAAGGCTTCAAGTTCTGGTATCATGAAAATGAGCAGGATTTTACATCCCCAGTTACTCCCCCCTCTCCTGTCCTGAAAGTTTCTTTAATTCAATTCCAGCTTGAAAACATCTGCAGGGTAGGCGACATGAATGACATTGCATTTTGCAGCATACACACATTTTGTAAAAAAGACTTCTTCCAACTCTTGTTCTGACACTGTCTGTGTGAGAAACTTGACTGGGGTCACTGCACCTTTACAAGAATACCTGTGGCCGAGCACGATGGTGGCTGAGAGAGGCAGTGACACAGACTGGACATCAGCACTCCTTTTTCCAGGGCCAGTATTTCCTTGAGTTTTTCTCTCAGCAAGCTGACCTATCCTTTCCTCTACTTAGCTTGAGAATCTTGATGAGAAGCGAGCCCATGGTGGGATGGCTGCAAATGTAATGCAATCAGAAGATAATGACTTCAGAAGGAGAGGGGAGGGAGGGGATAATCAGCAGAGGCAGATGAACTCCCAAGATATAAAAAAAAGCCTCTGTTTTCATGCAGATGTCCCTAGTAATGAGGAATGAGGGAAGAGGAATACTGAGAAAGAGGTGAAATGGAAGCCGATTTCTTTCTAAATAACACTATTTCAGAGTTTTCCATGGGGTGAAGTAGCTTCTTAAACTAAGAGTGTCTGGAAATACCCCAGACAAATTCAGACCTCTCAGCCATCTCTCTCTTTATTATACACATGTCTATGCCACAATTTAAAGTTAGCTTTGGTGGGAATTGAGGATGGAAATATGAAATATGCAGGGAACATCCCTGTCTACCTTCAGGCTCAGGTTCAGCTCAGTGTCTATGAAAATATTATGCAAATGTGACAGTGTTTTCTTTGGGCAAGCCATTTAATTGGAGCTTTCAACACCTCAGAAGCCTGGAGACAAAGGGTGCAGGTAATGATAAACACATTTTATTTACAATGGGCATAAAAGGAAAGGTGTAGGCAGCTGCAACTACTGGTGATCTCCCCCGCTCTTCCTACCCGCTCAATCACAGACTTCAGCCTTCCCTCACCATGCCTACCTGTTTCCTGCAGCAAGGGCCTTTTGGGGATCACTGCGCTGAGAGTTTTTTCTCTCCCTGTTCAGATTATGAATTTTAGATTCAGGCATGTGAGTTCCACAGGCGAGAAGCTTTAAACATCTAAAACCAAAGCAGTAAAAGCCTGACCTCGGCAGGCCTCACTGCAAATACCAACCCAGGGTTCAGACCTGGAAGAACCTGTGAAGATTTTCAGCCCCTTTGAGGAGAAACAAGATACAGCTACAGTACTACATTGCTCTCACAGAAATCCTCCCTAGCCTAATGGTATCAATACTTAATGACAGCAGCTCTGAGCACTACACATGTATTGCAGGATGTGAAGCTACCAAATTTATTAACAGAGCAAAACAGACGTCTGGCGTACCTCAGAAGCCTGCTGAGCAAAAGAACACTGAGCCAAAATGTCTTCTAGTGCATATGGCTAGAGCCCACATTGTGGCTGAGGTAAAATCAGAGGCCTCAACTTCTCAGGTGGTTATATACCTCTCCCTCTGTCCCTCCCATATACTTAAGTGTAGGTGTTAGCATCAGAATCCCAAACAAATTCCAGCAAGTGTCCGTATGTTCTGCCTCCTCCTATTCCCTTTGCAGATGAAGCAGCTAAGCTCTCCTCCTCTTCCCACACTAAATGCCTGCTCTGTTAGAGAGCGCACTCGCTCAGCAAATTGTGCTGGGGTGGCTGAGGGCATTATGGCCTGCAGCTCTCCATCAAACCTCTCTCCCAGAGATTGCAGCTCCCACATATGGGACAACCAAACAGCTCCTGGGTCAGCTGCTGCACTTTACAGCTCACTCGATTAGCATGAATCAAATTGATGTCGTCTGGCTTTACCAAGCTGGCTGTAAAACTGCTAGGGAAGGGGCTGCTCCATGAGCCATTCAGCTGTCCCTGCTGTGGGGTGGCAGCATCTGGCAGAAGCTTGAAGCTGAAACCACTTGCACCCCACAAACGTCATTAGTTGCTGAGGGAATGTAAAATAATATGTGACATGTTCCACCCCAGAAGTGGCTGCTGTACAGGAAGAAGAGCAGGTGAGGTGACCTCTATAAAACCATGATTCCAAAGGATGATCAAACATAGGAAAGGTGCAATGAAGTAAGTTATTCGTTATTGTTATTACCTCTGAGACTGATTCCCTCTTAAAATAATCTAATCCTTTTTAATTTGTTCTAAGTAAAACCATTACTTATGACAACTGTATTACTAATTATGTAATAATTTTATGCCAAGGCAGTAGCAAAAATGGTTTCAAGTCTAAATTAGGCCTAATAAAGAATTAATTTAATAAATCACTTGGTATAAAAAAAAAATATTTACTTAAAATTAGAGTTTGGTGAAAAATCTCACATTACTTTTTATTAATACCACATAAAGTAATTGTGTAATTAGAAATTAACTTACAAGGTGACACAATTTATTCCGTAATGATACACAGCATTCTTATAGCACTTAGCAGCCAGAAAGATCCCAAAATACTGTGCTAAAATTATGTGCCAGCGTCCGAGTGTTGCTCCATTCATCCAAGGATCAAAGCTACTTCTATGCTGGAAGTGGGCAACCGCTTATTCGAGCAATTTAGGAAGGAGCCTGAAGAACACAGCACTCAACTAAATGGGGAGAAGCAAAATAATTCCTCCAAAATACAGTCAGGACACAGGGGTCTGTATTGTTTTGTCCACAGGAAGTTATCCCAGGACTGTACAAGGCTGCAGAGCATCATTACTTGCAGCATGGGCCCTGCTGTCCCTCACAACCCAGCCTGTCCTAAACATTTTCTCCAGCATTGCTCAGGGCTGGGTTTCATTGTGTGGTGAGGATTTTTTGGTGGGGCCCTTATGGCAACATGAAGTTCTTTGGAAAGGATCTGTTTGTCTCTGACTAGACTTAATCTCTTCTACTTTATGGACTCTTATTAAGCCAGCATCAGTGATCACAAAATTAGAAGTAAGAATGAGTCAGGCCCTTCACAGAGCATGCAATTCCCTCCTGGTACTGTACAGGGGAAGTGCTACCATGGAAAAAAACAAACACTTTTATGGATTTGGGGGCCTCTTTCTTCCCTGTTACCTTGAAGTGCTTCACATATTGTAAATTATTAAGCCCGTGTGACAAGTAAAATTCAAGAACTCTATTTTGGTATTGGAGTGCCTTTTGGCTCCATTTTACAGAGAAGACAGACACAAAAATAAGTTTGGGACAGAAAGGGCAAGAGCACCTCCTCTTCACATGCCTCTTAACCAGTAGCTCACCTATCACACTTGAAAATAAGGAAATTTACAGTGGATTACATCTTCCCTGGGACAAAGCACATCTTTAAAAGGAAACAGATCACTGAAATACACTCTGAGGAAGTTATGCTCCTCAGTGAGGAAGTTGGTGTTGGGATGACCAACAGTGTGCACTCACAGCCAAGAGGGCAAATGCCATCCTGAGGTGCATTAAGAATAGCACGGCCACCAGGTCAAGTGAGGTTCTCCTCCCCCTCTACTGTGCCCTAGTGAGGTCTGACCTGGAGTACTCTGTACAGTTCTGGGCTCGCGAGTCCAAGAAGGACAAGGAACTGATGGAGAGAGTCCAGCACAGGGCCACAAAGATGATTAAGGGTCTGAAGCATCTATTGTATGAGGAAAAGCTGAGAAAGCTGGGTCTGTTTAGCCTAGAGAAAGGGAGACTGAGGGGGGAATCTCATTATGGCTTATAAATATCTTAAGGGCAGGTGTCAGGAGGATAGGTCCAGACTCTTCTCACTGGTGTCCAGTCAGAGAACAAGGGACAATGGTCACCGACTGGCAAACAGGAGGTTTAACCTAAATATAAGAAAATACTTTACTCTGAGGTAGCAGAGCACCAGAACAAGCTGTCCAGGGAGGTTGTGGAGTCTCCATCGCCGGAGACATTCAAAACCCACCTGGATGTGTCCCTGTGCAATGTGCTCTAGGGGATCCTGTTCTAGCAGGGAGGGGTGGACTAGATGATCTCCAGAGGTCCCTTCCAAGCCCTACCAATCTATGATTTACCTGCATGGCTGAAAGGGAGAGATAGGAAATTATTTCTTGTGGATTCTACTGAAGAGAACTGGTGTTGTAAATGATGTCACTGCCTGTGTTTGGAGGATCACAAGTCTTGCCTAAACCATATTAATAAGAAAGCAGGAAGCAGGCTGCAATGGCTTGACAAAAAATAACAATAATAAAAAATTACAATTACATAGCCCTGAGATGAGCATTGTGGGTAAAAATGAACAGGCTGAATGAACTTACAGCTGCAAATGATTCCATCATACTTTAGGGTTTTTTAAAAACTATTTTTCATTCCTTTTTAAAGGCACAAAAATGAAAGAAACAAATCTATAAATATATGTCATCAAATACTTCCACTCACAAACTGCAAACAGATTATGCTAGTTAAAATTAGTCCAAATTGAAACTTACTTGCCTCTGATTTCCATTGGTAGTTCCAAGTGCACTGTTTAAATGCAACAAGCTCCTAGCAAGATGTGCACTGTAGAAACTTGAGCAGTTTGGACGATATTCCTGGGTCCTGCCCTGTTTGTACTCTCCTTTGCTTGACTGAATCTTTAACTCCTCAAAGGAAATTTTTGAGTGCAGATACTGCCAATTGTGAACACAAAATTTGTTGTCAGTGAGCTTTTCCTGAAATCTATTCTTTCTACAAACCTTCCTCATCATAAATGTGCTCACTAGAATAATCACAGGATGTGGATGCCAAGAGAGTGTCAATGCAATCAAGACAAATTGGTGCAAGAATTGAGAAAACTACTTGACAGCACTCATCCAGCTTGGATGAAGACTACTTAAACATTCCCTCTATTTTCCTGCACCACAGGAGGTGCTTTGACACCAGTGTAGCACTGAATCCCTACACCTCCACCACCGACTGCACAGGACTCAGCTACTTGAACTAAAACATCTGCTAGCTGGCTGCAGCTGGAGGCTTTTATCACAGCTGCACACCAGGCACAAGAGAGGAACATGGTACACATTCAACCAACATGTTACATCTTTCTGCTGTCATCCCAAGTGCGCCCAGAGTTCAATCCCCCTTCCACCTTCCACTCTGCAATGACATCAACCATGGGGTCATCAAGGCAGATTGAAAGGCAGGAAGCCTTTAAGAAAGGTTGAAAATTATACTAAGGGCATTACCATAAATCTGTTTGGGATTGATTAAACATTGTGTCATTTTGGGATGCCTCAGCCTCTAGCACGCAAACTCCCAAAATTAGAAATATGGACAAAAACCTAAAACTGGTTTTAAGCTGAAGCTAAATACAGTTATGAAACAAATTGTATGATACAACTGTACAAACCAGCAAGGGTTTCAAAAGAGACACCTAGGGCATTTTAAATCATTTATAAGATGGCCTCAGGCATCTGACAGATCTTTTACTTTACTTGTAAGAAAGCTATGTTACAATGTTATGCCTTTTTCTTGAAAGTCTTTCCGTCCCTTTTTAATCCACCTGACACACATCCCCTTCCTTAAACACTGGCATCAGTGCCGAAATTTTAGGACCTTGGAGGAATTCAACTATTTTTTAGCATAGCAGCTGATATTTATCAAGCAAAATTTTTAAACGATCTGGAAGAATGTGACTGCTTTATCTGGCACAGTGTGAAAGACCAATGGCTAAAAAACTATCAAATTGCTCAGGATGTGGGCTGGCAAAGCTGATGTGCACAAAAGCTACAACACCC
>NW_009953386.1:2057218-2077960 GCF_000747805.2 Chaetura pelagica | reverse complement strand
ATGCCTACAGCAACATAGTGATCCACTGTGGGATGAGCAGCATTGGCAGAAGCCACACTCAGCATCTATTTACTTGCTTGTTTCAAAGTAATGTGGAGGTTGCAATAAATATAAATTATTTAACAATGAGATGTGTCTCAGGCTCTACCACTATAGCAGAAGAATTTCAAGTAGAGGTGTTGGAACATTTTCAACTAAATATTTTCTGGTCAGAATGTGATGCTTAGTGGAAGCCAAAACATTTCAAGTCTAGGGCAGACTATCTGAGCACTTCCAAGAAGTGACAGAGGGACCCAAATCAAAATACTTAACATTTTTGTTCCAAAAGCAGAGCAGACATTTTAATACAACTGTGCTTCATTAAATTGCTTGAAAAGTTTTGGGTGTAATCCAACATGGATCAAAAACAAAATTCAGAAACTCTGAAGTTGTCATGATACAGAATTATGATTCTCCAGCCTGCTTGAGTTTTGAAAAGACTAGGGAAGAAGGGTGGGGGTAGGGTAGTTGTTCCATGCGCCTAAGTTTGTAGTCTGTGCTGTTAAAGTGATAACACACAGGCTTGGAGCCACTTCTAAAATTATCCATAAAAATCAAGATTTCCCCTTCAGAGACAGGTTGAAATAGTGATTTCTACTTACAACTGGTCTGAATCCAGCTTTTTAGGGATCACCTCTATGGATTCCCAGATATGCTGATGAGCTGGCAGTTGACAATGTGTGTGTCAGGGATAACATTTTGTTATATGTATCAATGATGGCATTTAATTTCTGCATGAAATTTCTGCATTTATTTTCTGGATGAAAAATGTCCAGTCCCCTAAAGAAATGAAATGCTTGTTAAAAGAAAGAGGCTGTTTGATCTTCCCTTTGTGCAATTTCAAGCCTCTGACTTGCAAATCTTGTTCAACTATCATCTTTGAACTCCAGCTTTAGCCTTCTGTTTCCACAGAGGCTTATGCTAAGTTGACAGATTCCAGTGGCTCAAATAGGCTTCCTTCTCACTGACAGCACTGTCCTAATAGTACAAGGAATGAGAATCGTATCTTTGAATTTTTAAGGGGCTTCAAATTGAGAGAGAGGTTCTCAAGCCCTGAAGAAATTATAAGCTATACAACAATACCAGGAGAAGAGGTACATGCACTGATCTGATTTCCTGTTCCCAGCCCAAAAACTTGGCTAAGTATCACCCATTTTGCAGCTGGCTTCACGTTTAAGTGTAGAAATATGCCCTTCAGTACTCAGCCTACACAGATCATACTACACATAGGCTTTTTAAGTGTAATGCCAACATGAGAACTAGATGCATGGACTTCAAGCCTTCCTCTTCTAGTTCCTCTCAAGGCTTAAACTTGTGTTCAACAGAAGCTCAAGCCCAACTTGCCAGGCCTTGACTGAAGGTTTGGAAGATGTGCTAGCTTTATGTACCTCAAGGTGATCCACCATTCGCTTTTACATATTCAATTACAGACCCTTTTCTTAACAATGATGGTTATAACCAGGGGCACAAATGTTCCCTGTTCTTACTTTTCTGGTAATAATAACTAATATGTCAAAGTAAACCGTCTCAAAATGGTTCTTTTCCCAGGTGCTGAGACATCACCTTTTTTGTTTGTTTATTTTGTTTTCCTGATCACTATTCATGGAAGGGGGTAAGGAAAAGGACAACAGTGAGATAGAGGAAGACAGATGTGAAGAAATTTCAGATCCATATAATGACATCATTTAGCTCTCTCTTTGACTGACATTTGTAACACTGTCTATACAATACAGTTCTATGATAGAAATATGATGGTAGGTCTAGGGCAGACTATCTGAGCACTTCCAAGAAGTGACAGAGGGACCCAAATCAAAATACTTAACATTTTTGTTCCAAAAGCAGAGCAGACATTTTAATACAACTGTGCTTCATTAAATTGCTTGAAAAGTTTTGGGTGTAATCCAACATGGATCAAAAACAAAATTCAGAAACTCTGAAGTTGTCATGATACAGAATTATGATTCTCCAGCCTGCTTGAGTTTTGAAAAGACTAGGGAAGAAGGGTGGGGGTAGGGTAGTTGTTCCATGCGCCTAAGTTTGTAGTCTGTGCTGTTAAAGTGATAACACACAGGCTTGGAGCCACTTCTAAAATTATCCATAAAAATCAAGATTTCCCCTTCAGAGACAGGTTGAAATAGTGATTTCTACTTACAACTGGTCTGAATCCAGCTTTTTAGGGATCACCTCTATGGATTCCCAGATATGCTGATGAGCTGGCAGTTGACAATGTGTGTGTCAGGGATAACATTTTGTTATATGTATCAATGATGGCATTTAATTTCTGCATGAAATTTCTGCATTTATTTTCTGGATGAAAAATGTCCAGTCCCCTAAAGAAATGAAATGCTTGTTAAAAGAAAGAGGCTGTTTGATCTTCCCTTTGTGCAATTTCAAGCCTCTGACTTGCAAATCTTGTTCAACTATCATCTTTGAACTCCAGCTTTAGCCTTCTGTTTCCACAGAGGCTTATGCTAAGTTGACAGATTCCAGTGGCTCAAATAGGCTTCCTTCTCACTGACAGCACTGTCCTAATAGTACAAGGAATGAGAATCGTATCTTTGAATTTTTAAGGGGCTTCAAATTGAGAGAGAGGTTCTCAAGCCCTGAAGAAATTATAAGCTATACAACAATACCAGGAGAAGAGGTACATGCACTGATCTGATTTCCTGTTCCCAGCCCAAAAACTTGGCTAAGTATCACCCATTTTGCAGCTGGCTTCACGTTTAAGTGTAGAAATATGCCCTTCAGTACTCAGCCTACACAGATCATACTACACATAGGCTTTTTAAGTGTAATGCCAACATGAGAACTAGATGCATGGACTTCAAGCCTTCCTCTTCTAGTTCCTCTCAAGGCTTAAACTTGTGTTCAACAGAAGCTCAAGCCCAACTTGCCAGGCCTTGACTGGTTTGGAAGATGTGCTAGCTTTATGTACCTCAAGGTGATCCACCATTCGCTTTTACATATTCAATTACAGACCCTTTTCTTAACAATGATGGTTATAACCAGGGGCACAAATGTTCCCTGTTCTTACTTTTCTGGTAATAATAACTAATATGTCAAAGTAAACCGTCTCAAAATGGTTCTTTTCCCAGGTGCTGAGACATCACCTTTTTTGTTTGGTTTGGAAGATGTGCTAGCTTTATGTACCTCAAGGTGATCCACCATTCGCTTTTACATATTCAATTACAGACCCTTTTCTTAACAATGATGGTTATAACCAGGGGCACAAATGTTCCCTGTTCTTACTTTTCTGGTAATAATAACTAATATGTCAAAGTAAACCGTCTCAAAATGGTTCTTTTCCCAGGTGCTGAGACATCACCTTTTTTGTTTGTTTATTTTGTTTTCCTGATCACTATTCATGGAAGGGGGTAAGGAAAAGGACAACAGTGAGATAGAGGAAGACAGATGTGAAGAAATTTCAGATCCATATAATGACATCATTTAGCTCTCTCTTTGACTGACATTTGTAACACTGTCTATACAATACAGTTCTATGATAGAAATATGATGGTAGGAGAGAAATGCAAGGAATAAGCTCCCTAAATATTCAAATTAATTTTAGGTGTGCTACATACCTTTGTATGAAGAGCTGCAGCCTGAGCAAGCCATGCATTAGATTTTTACTGTCATTATTTTTTGCAACCTTCTACTCATCTCAGTGTCATCCACCCTTTTAATCAACATATTTATCCACAGATCACCAAAGAAAATGCTGAATAAAATAGGACTTTGTACTGATTTCTGAGAAGCCAGTCTAGAACGCTTTCATTTGATCATAATTCCCCAGTGAAAAGTGCTTTTTTCAGATCTATAATTTACCTTTCATTCAACTAATTTAATCTCAGCTTTATTGGTATTGCATAGCGTTAACATTTTCTCAGAATGCCATGTAGTATTATATCATGGTAGAAAAGTCCAAATACAAAGTCATATTTACAAGCCAGACTTGTAACTCCACAGGGGGAAAAACCAAAAAGACAAGCAGATTTGTTTTTAGAAGCCTTTTTTCCTTAAATCTATGTTGACTAGTCCTAATGACATTCTTACCATCTTATTCTTTAGCTGCTCCATTCTATACAATAATTTTCATTCTTTTATTCTGGAACAATATAAAAACAACTACTGTCCCTCAAGTCATCCTGGTTGTTTTGTTTTGAATCCAGCACAACACTAGCATTTTTCTAAAACTTCAGGTATTCTCCCACAAAGAATTAAAGTTAAGATCTGTGAGCTAGAGACCCCCTCAGTCAACTCTTGTGAGCTCTTTGGTGCCAGTCACCAGGGCCTACAGATTTCATATTTTACCCCTAGTAAGCATTGCTTAATATTCATCATAGGTATTAAACTGAAAAACACCTCCCCATTCTCACCCATGTTTCAGCCTAAACCACCTGCTGCAGGCTCTTAAAAGCTCTTCTCCAGTTGGAACTCTACTGCATTCCACAAACTTCCCTGCCCACCTTGGAAAGACTCCAGTAACTTCCCTTCACACCTTGGAAATGCCCCATATGGAACATCTAGGAAGAAGTTGGCTTTACACGAACACGCTGCAAAGTTTTTCGCACTTCATCAAATGACATGCAAATGAATGCATTGCTGAGCTTGAAACTGGTAGCAATGGTTCAATAAGGACAAAAAGGAAGCCTTCCTCTGAAACACTGAAATGCTTCTTCCATCACTGTAGACAATACCATCAGCCTGGACAACCATCCCTCTGACCTATAACCCATACATCATCTTCCATTCAGACCTCTTTTTGGGTCCCCACACTTAGGCTTTGTGTAAATCTCAAAGATTTTGCTAGAAAACATGTCTAAGGCATGCATTCCTGGTCCATTTTCACTGCAGCTGAAATGATTGCCCAGGCTCACAGCAGCCTACCCTTTCATTACTACACCATCCTTTTTCTGGCCTTAACCCTGCAAAGTTGCCCTGCTCAGATCAGTACAGAAAGACAAAGGTCACATTCCCTTCCTGTCCTTTGGAGCATGTTACACCTTTCTCTATACGTTTCTTTTGGCTTCCCCTCTTCTACTTCATGAAACACAAGCTGTTTTTTCCTCCCTGTCAAGTTATAGCTTACCGTCTTCCAAGTATCACCTCTGAATCCCTACTGAAAGGTTAGCTCCCAAGTCTGATGGACAGTGTTGCCAGACATAATCAAATTTGAAATGTTTTCAATAGCACCTTTGAGTTTTCTCCACTAAACTTTGCAAAGCTGCTTCATTGTCCTTTTTAAAACTCTTTATAGTAAAACTCCCATGCTCACAAAGGAATAATGATGATAGCCAGGCTTCAGTGCTCAGGCATCTCTGTCTCTCAGGCTGAGCCATAATACTACCTCTTTTCTTAATTTCTCATGCTCATCTCTTCACCTGTGTCTGCCCTTGCCTCTTTCCTTATATTTAGTTAAAATATACAATATGGGCTTGTTTGTATAAGACTTTTGGCCAATTTCAACATTGATATCTTTCATATCCTTCTTAACACCCCAACTGCTTTGCATGCATTCAGACAGGTATGTTGGGGAGTAACACTGCTTTCTGCTATGACTGGGTGGGCTATTTGGGTGCATCTATATGCATAAGTTCAACAGCACCTGAAGGTGGTCCTGGGAAGGGAAAAAAATATCATCTGTACTGTTACACAGATAGATGTCCCTAGCACAGCTCTGAAGCAGCCTCCCAAATAACTCAGGGACAGCCTGGGAGGTAGAACACTCCTGGGGTCAGTGTCAACTCACAGGCTGCAGCCAGCCCTGCTGGTTTAAATGGTAAGAATATTTATCAGCATGGGAACAGTTATTCTGGGCAAGCTGCCCTCAGTACACATGAATATTCCTGAACACTTCTATTTTATTTCTACAGACATATTCTCTCAGGTTTTCCTCCTCCTAAGCTTCAGCACCGGGCTGTTTCCATGGATGACCCTGAAGGTTTGACTTACCAATAACTGTGAAAGGCTAAAAGCAGCTTTATGTAGAGTACCATGTCATCCCTGTTATTCAGTCTCTCATTCCTTAATGGCTGTATTCACATTTTAAACATTATAATCAAGTGCTTTATCCCACCAGGTTTTAATTAAATCAGATATGCCAAAATTATACTTGTCAATGAGTGTCTCCCATGCCTCCTCTTCACTGCCTGCAGTCCTAAGGGAGTGGGGTGCTTATCACAGCAAAATAACATATTTTCTATGCACTATTTGCTGTATTGGTTCAATTTGTTTGATGCATCCTGAACCTGAATTCATACTGTGGCAGCTGCCTTAGCAGTACGGTAATATCCCCAGCCACTCACAGAACTGTTGGGTATGGAAAGAAGCCCAGAGCAATTGTTTGTTGTTCCTGATTTTGGAAGTGGCTATATGCCAACTCCACTATACACCAGAGCTGAGTACAACCTCAGGACTGCCCTGAATTTTGCTACTTTATAACGTGCTCTCAAGGTTACTACATGGGAAGGATGTAGCTGGAGATAAATACACTCTTGAGTTTTTTCCTATGCCCTTACACATTGCCAGCTGCATGAAACCGGTACTAAACCAATGAAAGATCAGCTTAGGCCAGTTACTCCTAAAATTTGGCTTTAGAAACACCACAGATGAGATTTTATAGGGGAAGGAGGAGCACAGCATCCCATTGCAATTTGCTACCATCTCTCAATTTGATTATTGCTAGGGTAAAGCTGGAGGGGTTGAGGGGAGAGAGACAGGAAAACCACAGAGACACGAGACGTGATTAAAGCACAGTGTCAGCTCATCCACAGAGGCAATGCCAAATTTGACTAGTCAAAAAACTCAGAGCCCTAAGCAGGAGCAATTCTGCCACAAAGACATTTTAGTTGAAATAAATACTGAATCTAAGATTTCAGGTTAAGGTGAACTACAGTGTCTGACACCCCTGAAGGGAAACTTGTCCTCCCCACACCAGAAACCCTGGAATCACCACATGCACAGAGCAGGCTCAGAGCTCCACATCATCTCTTTACTATCGCTTGACTTAGAGCTGCCCTCATGGCCTCACAGAGAAAAACATTCTTCTTTAACAGCCTCAAGCGCACAAACGAAGTGCAGTTTTGTTTTTGCTTCTCAAGAAGCCCTTTCAGGAGCTCAGTCCTATGATTCCTTGAAATAAGTGTACTTTCAAAAAGGAAATCTCTAGTCCAAGATCAACAGGGGAAGGATCAGGAGACTGGAAAATAAAATCAGCTTTTACCCTGTGGAGAACACACTCAGTGAAAGAACCTGACTAGATTTAATAGGGGTACACAGGCATTAATGGCTTTCAAAAGATCACAGTTTCTGACTTGAATGAAGGAAGCTTTTGACCTTTAGTACAGATATATTAGGAAACCCCTTGATGTTCTCTAGTTAGACCTTTCCACGGAGAGCAGCACCTGATGAATCAGCACTCTACTTACCCCTGATTAGCACTTAGAAAAAGACTCCTTCAGAGAATAAGCTCTAGGTTTGGATTTGACTCAGAGAGTCTGGTCAGAGTAATGGAGAAAGGAGCTCACTGTACTGCTGAAAAAGCTCAAACTTCTCTTCAAACAATAGTGGAGATATTTTTCCTACAAAGAAAAGAGAATTCCTGGCAAGACGTGTATCTGATAGCCAGTGACAGAGCATGCCCAAGACACCTCCTATGCAAGGGCCATGCAATCAATCACCAGACCATCTGTCAGCATACCCCATTTCTCACCAGGGCAGCCATGGACCGGTATTCCTATCATATTTTCTATCACTACCCTGCCTAAAGTGAAGCAAGTGAATTCACTTAATCCCATCCTTACTCCCATGTTCTCTCCACAGAGCACTGACCCGTTCAATCCTTTCCTGTTGCAATTTGCAAGGGCTGTACACAAGTCTCCCACTATATCTCAGTTCAGAACACCGAGATTCTGGCTTTAATCACTGCAGCCTACATACTGCTCCTTCTGACTGACAACCATTCTCATCAGCATAGAAACTTGGGTGTAGAAATCACTAATTATAACAAAAAATACGGTTCTTCTTCACATAAAACTATAAAATAGCTAACAAGGACTAGGTATGACAGGTTAAGAAACCTGTCACTGGAGTTGTCCATGGAAAAGAGATGTTAGCCCAGTTTTGCAAGCCTGCAATTCTGACAGTTCACATCAGGTGTGGAGAATACAAAAACAAAGGGAGATTTAGAAGAGTAATCACAGATAACTGAAGAGAGGAAAACAAAAATCTTCTAATTCCTTTCCCTAGGAGCTAACCTCTTCTGTGTAGAACAGAAAAGGCTGAGCCAGTGCTTTTGGGTTTGATTTTTATTTTTTTTTTTCACCTTTAATTATGCATCATAGTGACAAGCTCACATGGAGCTAAAAGCTGAATCTGGGCAGGAAGCTAATTTCTGGAGGTATTGGCTGTTCACTACCAGGAATAAAAATGATTCCTTGTCTCCCTAGATTTGGTTTCAGGAGCAAAACCTCTTTGTCTCTCCCTCCATATTAGCTGCCTACAGACAGCTCCATTTTCCATTTGTGCATTTAATTACCCCTTCCTATGTGAACTACTTTACATTTGTGCTTATTGAATCTCGGCTTATTGATTTCAGCTCAGTTCTTGAATTCATCATAGTCGGACTCTGGGCTAATCCTATTCTCCAATGCATTGGCAATTGCTTCCAGCTTTGTGTTGCATATGAATTTGATTAGCATACTCTCCATTCTGGTCTCCAGTGAAAATGTTAATGAAAACATTGAGCAGTATCAGATCTAGAGCACATACACATAGGACCCCATGCACCACTGCCTAACCTGACTCTAAATCTTTAATAATACCCAATACTTCTGGGGTACAGATGGACAACTAACCAACACTTGGGTAAGTGAGTTGCAGTACATTCAACTGAGTTTGTATACTCCAGAAACAACTCACAAATACAGATCAAACACAGGGAGAGGTCAAGAAAACAGGATTTAATTGGGAAGGTGTACTAGTTTGATGTTCAGAGTTCAAATTCAAGGATACCACAACAGTCTCTGAAATTTCAACTTCAAAAACCAGAAACTACAAAAGACACGTTTACATTTTTTGGCAAGTTTGGGTGCTGAGGGAGCTGGCGGAGGTCATTGCTAGGCCACTCTCCATCATCTTCAGTAAGTCATGGGCAACAGGTGAGGTGCCTGAGGACTGGAGGATAGCAAATGTCACTCCAGTCTACAAGAAGGGCAAGAAGGAGGACCCGGGTAACTATAGACCGGTCAGCCTCACCTCCATCCCTGGAAAGGTGATGGAACAACTTGTTCTTGTGACTATCTCCAGGCACATCAAGGACATGGGGGTCATCAAGAGCAGTCAACATGGTTTTATCAAGGGTAAATCATGTTTGACTAACCTCATAGCCTTCTATGAGGAAATTACTAGGTGGATAGATGATGGTAGAGCGGTAGATGTGGTTTATCTTGATTTCAGTAAAGCATTTGACACCGTCTCCCACAGCATCCTTGTAGAAAAGTTGATCAGGTATGGGTTTGGTGATCAGGAAGTGAGGTGGATTAGGAACTGGTTGAAAGGAAGGAGTCAGAGAGTTGTAGTCAATGGGGCAGAATCTGGTTGGAGGTGTGTGACTAGTGGAGTCCCACAGGGGTCGGTACTGGGACCGGTGTTGTTCAACATCTTCATCAACGACCTGGATGAGGGTATAGAATGTACCCTCAGCAAGTTTGCTGATGACACTAAGCTGGGAGGAGTGGCTGACACACCAGAAGGCTGTGCTGCCATTCAGAGAGACTTAGATAGGTTGGAGAGTTGGGCGGGGAGAAACATGATGAAATTCAACAAGGGGAAGTGCAGAGTTTTACATTTGGGGAAGAACAACACCATGTCCCAGTACAGGTTGGGGGCTGAACTGCTGGAGAGTAGTGTAGGTGAAAGAGACCTGGGGGTCCTGGTAGACAGGAGGATGACCATGAGCCAGCAATGTGCCCTTGTGGCCAAGAAGGCCAATGGCATCCTGGGGTGCATTAGAAAGGGTGTGGTTAGTAGGTCAAGAGAGGTTCTCCTCCCCCTCTATTCTGCATTGGTGAGGCCACATCTGGAGTATTGTGTCCAGTTCTGGGCCCCTCAGTTCAAAAAGGACAGGGAACTGCTCGAAAGAGTCCAGCGCAGAGCTACGAAGATGATTAGGGGAGTGGAACATCTCCCTTATGAGGAAAGGCTGAGGGAGCTGGGTCTCTTTAGCTTGGAGAAAAGGAGACTGAGGGGTGACCTCATCAATGTTTACAAATATGTAAGGGGTGAGTGTCAGGGGGACGGAGTTAGGCTTTTCTCGGTGATGACCAGTGATAGGACAAGGGGTAATGGGTGTAAATTGGAGCATAGGAGGTTCAAGGTGAATATCCGAAAAAATTTTTTTACTGTGAGAGTGACAGAGCACTGGAACAGACTGCCCAGGGAGGTTGTGGAGTCTCCCTCACTGGAGACATTCAAAACCCACCTGGATGAGTTCCTGTGTGATGTACTCTAGGTGACCCTGCTCTGGCAGGGGGGTTGGACTAGATGATCTCTTGAGGTCCCTTCCAGCCCCTAAGATTCTATGATTCTATGATTCTATGATTCTATGATTCTATGATTCTATGATTCTATGATTCTATGATTCTATGATTCTATGATTCTATGATTCTATGATTCTATGATTCTATGATTCTATGATTCTATGATTCTATGATTCTATGATTCTATGAAGTTTACTGCTATCTCAGGCTCAATTTCACTGGTGTGACTCTTCTCTCATACTTTAAAAGGATGCCAAATGGCAAAATAGGCTGGTTCTGGCATGGATTTAGCTTTCAAAAAATAAAAGGAAGTAGGATTTAAGGGACAGCTCATGCTCATCTCTAATCAAATGCTTTATTGTGGGCAAGACATATTGGAATGGACATAACGGTTTTCATATTCTTACTTACCTAAAAACCCCAGAATTTCCCACTTTTACCAGCAGAATTAAGCTGGTTATATCCATAATCATTTCATAGCCATAAGGTTTGGGGTTTTTGTCTTTCTTTTGTGGTTGTGTCCCTGTATATGTGTGTGTGTGTGAAGAATCCACACTATGTTACATCCTAGAAGTTTCCAGCTTACATCCAGGAAGTTTCACATGGGTTGGTTATTGATCCAGGCATTCACCAGTGTTGAAGTCTAATATGGCACTGCTCAACCAACAAGTAGGAGCTTGTGAGGAATGTGAAGCTCAAGGGCAGCCTTGGCCATAGGGACCATGAGGTGTTTGTGGTTCAAGATCCTAAGGGCAGCAAGGAGGGCACACAGCAAGCTTCCTACCCTGGACTTTGGAGAGAAGAATAGCCCTGAAGAAAAGGACTTGGGGGTGTTGGTGGCCAGGAAGTTCAACATGAGCCAGAAATGTGCATTTGCAGCCCAGAAAGCCAACCGTGTCCTGGGCTGCAGGTCAAGGGAGGTGATTCTGCCCCTCTGCTCCACTCTTGTGAGACCCCACCCAGAGAATGTGAAGCTCAAGGGCAGCCTTGGCCATAGGGACCATGAGGTGTTTGTGGTTCAAGATCCTAAGGGCAGCAAGGAGGGCACACAGCAAGCTTCCTACCCTGGACTTTGGAGAGAAGAATAGCCCTGAAGAAAAGGACTTGGGGGTGTTGGTGGCCAGGAAGTTCAACATGAGCCAGAAATGTGCATTTGCAGCCCAGAAAGCCAACCGTGTCCTGGGCTGCAGGTCAAGGGAGGTGATTCTGCCCCTCTGCTCCACTCTTGTGAGACCCCACCCAGAGTACTGTGTCCAGTTCTGGAGTCCCCAACACGGGAAGGACATGGAGCCATTGGAGCGAGTCCAGAGACAGCCACAAAGATGATTAGAGGGCTGGAGCACCTCTCTATGAAGACAGACTAAGAGAGTTGGGATTGTTCAGTCTGGGAGAAGAAAAGGCTCCAGGGAGACCTTATAGTGGCCTTCAAGTACCTGCAGGGGTTACAGGAAAACTGGAGAGGGACTTTTTACAAGGGCTTGTACTGATGGGATGAGGGGAAACAGTTTCAAGCTGAAAGAGGGTAGATTTAGATTAGACATTACTAACAAATTCTTGACCGTGAGGGTGGTGAGACACTGGAACAGGTTGCCCAGAGAAGTGGTGGATGCCCCCCCAGAAGCGTTCAAGGCCAGGTTGGATGGCGCTTGGAGCAACCTGATACAGCAGAAGGTATCCCTGTCCATGAAGGGGGACTGAAACTAGATGATCTTTAAGGTCCCTTCCAACCCAACCCAGTCTACAATTCACCTACCATGTTACCTCTTGTTTGCCCGTTTAATGCTGCTGTTTGTTCCCCTCCCCTCTCTCTCCTCTCTTGGGAGATGGTGCTTTATAATGAAAGTACTTTACTCCTTCTCTTCTCTAACACACATTAGAACCTCAGCATTCCTTGGAACACGTCAAACACTAATTAATTATAGCAGTAGGGACGCAAGACACACAGAGAGCAAAATTATTCTGTTTATGGTGAGACTAAAACTCCTGAAAACAGACAACCCCTGGAAGGATTGGCTTATTTCTGAATCGAAAAGATGCATCCAAAGAGCACATTTTTGGCCTCTGGAATGTACCAGATGGCACAGATTTTTTTAAAACTTTTCTCTTTTCAAATCCTGCCCTCCTTCTGTGTTAGTAACAATTGTTTCTCCCAGAATTGTGTTGAACTTCATCACTCTTCTGTACCTCTTACAACAACCCTTTGGACCATGCAGCAATGTCCAAGAAAGAACAACAACCATTCATTTCCAAAGCCACATGCATCTAGTCAGGTTAATTTTCGTTATCAGCCGTGTGTCAGGATCTGTGATGTTGTAAAGTGATTATTTCTGAGAGAGGCTTAGAAGAGGCTGTAAGTAAGCATAAAAAGAGTAAAGGTACTATAAAGTTAGTTCTACTTGAGCAAAGGTTCTTTCTGACCTAACACATGAAGGAGATCCACTCCAGCTTTTGAAAAGTTGCCCTGGAAACCAGATGGAGATTGTGCCACTAAGTATAACATATCCCCACATCAATTTTCCCGTACTTATCATCCTTTCCATCAAAGTTAGCACTGCAACCTGTCCTTGGCCTTATCTTACTTGCTCTCACTCTCTGTTGAAAATTCCATACATTTCACTTATAAATCTAATAGTAATTTTCTAATATATCTATATATAAATAATGTGCATTTATAGAATGTCAGCTAGTTAAATGCACTACTGAGACAGTGACTAGCACTCTTTTTCCAAGCTCATGTGATGAAAATCTTTCATTTGGACAACTCTGTCGTGGTAATGTCAACAGTTTGGGCACCAATGGTCTGCAGAGGGCCATTGCACTTAGATCTGGTTGGATGCCACTGTTTTAGAGCAGCAGGAGGTTTTCTCAAACACCACCACATTCAGGTGGCCTGTATGAGGTCAGCTAGTTCCTCCTTACTTGAAGCTGAAGTGAGGGAAAGATGCATTAAATGCTTGCTTAATTTTAATGTCTCAATATATCCAGCAACAGCACCCAGGATGTAATTCAGCTAAAAATCATAGAAGATGTGTTTAGCATAGTGTTGAATAGACAAGAGCAGGTGTTAACCTGTACAAGCTTCATTCTGAAAAGGCACAGATGGCCTGGAAAATGCTTGTCCTTTCTCATTTTTCAGCCACCCCAGCTATACTATCAACCACTTTCCTCTTCCTCTCTGAATTACCCTTAAGCCCAGTAGGCAATGCTTGTAGCTGCTATAGAGAGGCTGTAATTGCTCTGTCCTTTAACGGACTTTATATGACCCTGTTTATAACACACCAATATTCTCACTATGGTAGCAAGGCAAAGAAAGCTACTGTCTGAATTGCATAGAATGGAAATGGAAGCACAAAGCTTCTGAAAAGATTTAAATTATGCCTAATGATGGATGTAATCACAAAACAGGATCCATAAATATCTAATCCTTATTGGTTTAATTGAAAAGTAAGCAACCTAGTGTTTCGGAGTGTTTTTTTAGCATTTCACCATGTATCTACCTGCATCAGGAAATGCCTGAATCCTTTTGAAAATTTGGCTCTTGGCCTCTATTCTATTTCAAGAAAGACAAGTAAGCAACTAGAAATGTAAATCAATGGAATTTAGACTCCTCAGTGTGCAAATATTTTCTGAAAACCAGGTGTAAACTCTTGTCTTTATTAGATAATACTACTGTATGAAACTTACCTGGAAATTCCAGAGCAATTAACTATCCTGGTCAACCTCATCAGCCCACTTGTGAATTCATCCATCTCATTCCCTACAGACTCATGAGTTAGGTACTATTAACAGTGCTTAGATTATGCTTTAACAAGTGCCAAAATCTGTGCATTTCCTTAAAGAGAACTGGAGTGATATTGAAAACTACAGGCTTTTTTTTAAACAAGAACAATGTAAATCTGGCAGAATTCAAACTGCACTACAACTGAAATATTGCTCTATATAAAAGTCAAGAAAAGAATAAGAACATAACTGAAAGGCATTCCAGCAAGATACAACCAACTTTAACTCAACAGTGTCACATACAGAATCAGGAGCTATGCATTTGCAAATATTACACACTTAGTAGTGCACAGAATTCACTTCTTACTATTTTACAATAAACAAAATAAATATCAATTTAAATTTACAATAAAGGGTGTAAGGAAATCCAACTGCTTAACACAGGTGGAACTGTAGATAACTGAAAATCTAGATGTGTCATTCTTCAGTTATCCTTCCATGGAGAAGTTTGCTGAAGACAGAATAGAAGAGACTATGAACAGGGAATAATTCATTGTTATGGAATTTAAATAACACTGCTTGGCATTGCATCAACTGAACTTGGAAATTCAAGGCATTCCTTTGCCATCACTTGGCTTCTGTCCTTGGCTTCTCTTATCCTTTTGAGCTACTTCAAGCTCTGCTGGACCACATGTCTAGTGGATCTAATAAGTTGGTGAGATGGAGGGCAGAAAGTGAATAACACACATTACACAGCAGAATGTCCCAAAATTTTAAGTCTCCCTGCTTGTTCACTTCTCCAATGCCATTTGTGCTCCACACTGAATGGGCTGATAGTTTTATGCCCTTTCTTTTCTTACCATCTTTTTTATCCTCCACTGGAAACAATGCCTCCATCTCCACTCAGTTTCCCATCACACAAATTGTTTTGTAGTTCTCCATTTCCACCGCTCCCAGTCTGCTTGCCTCTTCCTGTCACAATCTATCTGTACACTAGCATTATCCACAGGCCTCACAAGGTAACAGAACATAATCACTTTTATGTGCTTGTCTGCCTCAATCTCCCTGCAATTGCTCTCTAGGGGGCTCATTTGTTAGATCATTCCCCATCTGGGTGAGCTGTATTTAATGTTTATACTATAAAAAAGATCACTGTGGGTCTTTTCCAAACCATGTTCTAGTTGGTGGAATCTGCATACATAGTGGAAAGAAGCTGGCTGCACCTTTTTGACTGGAAAGAAAACCAACACAGTATTGCTTTTTCAATAATTTCTTTGTTGCTTTCACATTAAAAGAATAAACTAGGCAGAATGGGTCAATTTTAAGATTACTCCTCTATAGAGAGAAAGTTTTTAAACAGATCTGTTCTGGTGTTGAGTGACGCAAGTAATTTTCAGTTTATTGATCTCTTCCCAGCATAACTTCTTTGTGATTATTTTCCCTCTCCACTCTTGCCTCATAATCCTCCATAAGGACCCTCCAAAGAAGTGGTGATCTATTCCCCTTTTCCATCATGTGTACTCTAGCCTACCTTCTGTAATTGCAGAAACAATACTCAGTGAGTACCAGAGGTTTAGAGATACACTTAGGGAAGGAATAAAAGAAGTTTTTATGTGTATTGTTCATTTTCCATCTTCCCAGCCATAAGGGAAACAATCATCCCAAATTCATGCTGATAAAACTTTTAGATCCCACTATGACTGCATTCAATAAAAGCATGTGACATGAGCTTCACACAGTACCAATCTGTTCTAATCTTTCCCAACAACTGCACTAAACCAGAAACTGCAGTTCCATCCCTACAAATGCTCACATCAAAACTGCTCCCAAGACTTAGCTGTCCAGTAAAGACAGAACTGCCCTTGGAGAGATAACAAAAAAAACAGATGCAAGACACAAAAAAATCACCTGAGAAAGACCAAAAAAAGTTCAACTTTATGGATTAGCAGTATGAAGGGCAGGTAAGCATATTGGGATAAGTTTGTTTTCTTATAGCCTCCCTACCTCATAGGTTAAGTCACTGTCAAATAGGAGCCTTTCTCCTTCTGTTGCTCTAAAGAAAACTGTGAGATGCAGACTGTTTTGAGATTCACACTGGGAAGTGATATTAAAGCAGAATGAATGTACCAAGATGCATATGCTACTGTGTACATTGAAGTTTGCTGATCTCCACAAGCGTATCTGTTTATGAGGGGTGGCTTTCACTGAAAGAACCATGAAACTAGATTGTGCTTTGGAAAGCTCTGCCTTATACACCAAACCCCATTTTGCAGACATGGGACAGTGCTTGAGAAAAATCTCTCCTACTCTCCTGGAAAAGACTAGCCCTAATTATCCTACAATTCAGTGACTTGTAAGCTGAAATGAATGGATTATTTCAAAGCATAATAGACCACCCACTCACACCTCACCACCCTGCCTCTTATGGGCCTCTACAGTGCCAAACTACGTCCAGCTCAGCTCAGGAGAATATTGCCTTCAATAACAGATACAAAGACAGCCTGAAAAGTGCTTCTGGCTTTGGAAGGAAGATAAGTCAGAAAGCATATTTGCATCACCTTGGGAGCCTGTTACTGCCAATTTCAACAAGCCATACAAAGTTTTATATTTGCAGTGATAAAATAATACTCCACTCCGTAATACTCTGGGATCTGAGTATAATGCGTAACGTGGCATTGCCCCTTGAAGAGAAACATGTTACCTGGGATTGTCTGCAATGTGAAAAGAGGGGGCCACAAACTTACAAGTTGTGGCTGTGAACATGTCCGTGCCTGTTCATTTATTTTCAGAAACTAGTTTCTTCAAGCAAGTCTCATGACAGTATGCACAATGCCTGTCACAGCAGGCCCATGACCTACCACATGCTTTTGTGGCAGTCATTTCGTGCTACAAATACACAGAGTAGATAAAGAGTAACTCTGCCTGCTGAAGTTGAGGAGGGTCAACCCTGAAATTGCATAGATCTGGTACAGAGTCCATGGTGGTGAATCAAAACAACTGCTACAGTGTTGACAGTGCGTAGGAAATTACATAGACCAGCTCAGAGACTGCACTGCATGCTACTGCCTTGCATCCTCAGGTATTCCTAAAACCAAGAAAGGAATAACCAAGAAGGATGTTGGGCCAGACATCTCCAGAGGATCCTTCAAATAGTATTTCCATGATTCTGCAACAGCTCAAGTTCAAAGCCAGGAATGTTGAGCAGGAATAGCTAAATCCCTAAGAGTTTTAAGATAAAGGCCATTCTCATTCACTTAGCATTTCCTAGCAACTACTTCAGGTGGCTTTCCCTGCTGTATTCTGACTTTCCCGAGTCACATTTCTGTACATTTAACTTTTCCTATAGAGCAGAGGAAAAGCATGTGGGCACTTAACTCAGGACTGTGATATCTCCAAGGTGGAAGCCAACACACAGGCAAGCATGACACTAGGTAGCCTTTGAGTGCCCATGCCATCCTCCAAACCAAGGCATTACAGCTCAGTTTTCCAGTTGTACTTCCACAAAGAAAAGTCTTATCCACAGTGGGTCATCAATAATAAATATCAGGAATAAAATAATCTCCTCTAGTACCATCCCTTTAAAATACAAAGTTGACACTGCTGTATGTACTAAACAGAAAGTATTTGGTGCTGCAAAAGCCACAGATGTTGAACTGATGATGACAGGGAACCTTCCACCTCAGTAAACTCACTGCCCCGCAGTGGAAATGATGGTGCCAGCAGCACTTCACCAGGTCAGTCACTTCACTGTCAGATACAGTTGAAAGGATGAAGAGCAAAGAGAATAGAGTCAAGACACAAAGTACAAGTTCAAGTCTCATCTCATTCTTTACCAAAGTTTGGTGGGAAAGAATTGGCTAAGGGCCCATTTTCAGTTCAAACACCAAATTGCTTTGAAAATTAACAAGTCTATTGGAACATTTGAAGAGCCTAAGCATAATAGACAAAGCAGATGATAGCATGTCAAGAAATCATATTTGATATAGATTAAAATTATTGAAATATAGGGAATTACGGAAAAATACAATCATTTTGCAATTAAGATTAGGACTAAAAAAGGATTTGCATTCATTGTAACAAGCAAGACCAGTAACAACTAACAACCACCTACAGAGATGGAGCTATTAACATGCAAATGATCATTATTCTGACCGAGGTATTTCTACAGAAAATGTAGCACTTATGCAGATTTCAAAGAAATATCTTGATACAAGGTATGTAGGATAAAGAGATGGGAGTGGGAACACAGTCTGTTTACTCAGGAAAACAGTTCTGTTTGATACAGAAGAAAAGCAAGAAACACAATTACTGAGTTGGGGCTGGAACAGACATGGTGTGGGATTCCAGTGAACCTCCCTGACAACATGATTAGAAAGAAGAGCTCGCTTCAGGGCCAGAATGTTAATGTAAGAAATGCAAACCTTTATTTAATGACATAGAGGAGTATAAACTAATGTGGAGAAAGGATGTTACTTACTTGAAGGAATGAAATAAGAAGAGATAGGAAACTTCTGTGGAAATGGTACAAAAATCTGAGCTCTTCAGGTGTAAGCAAATAGGAGTTTTTACCTGTAACAGTATGACTGTATCTCACGAGGAATAAGCATTACTTGAAGTTACACTAAATATGACTTCTTCTTCTATGAACAATGGGCATGATTACTACCCTAAATTCAGTAGAGCTTTGGTTCTACCATACTCTACAGGTCTTGACAAATTCAGTGTGGTTCATTCTTACAGACAGAGAAGTAGAACCACGTAGCTGTAGTGGGAAGCAAAAATGAGCTAAGAGCTCCTTCAACATACTCAACGAATGGCAGGGAGCACAAGACTCCCTATCTCGTCCATATGTTGTAAAGACCTTGGCAGAGGTCAGTAAAGAAGTAGAAAAGAGAAATAGAGCAGTCACCCAAACTGATGGGGAGAGAGAGATGTATGTTACTGCGTGAAAATTCTACCTTTAAATAAAATATGGGAGAATGTTTTCTGCACACTATGGCAGTGTCTTTGAGGAGAAGGTTATTTACAACTGAATTTCACTGCAGTTCCCTTTTACATTAATAGAATTTCAGATCTGCAACATTTCAAATATTAGGGATATTGGCTGCTTTCTTTGAGCTTAGTTTACAGAATTTCTGAAGGTCCTGGAAGTCTTTTGTGACTCAGGTAGCAGCTCCATATTTTAAAACTGCATTGTATGGCCACATCACAGAACCTTTAAAAGACAGTGCAATGTACAGTTTTGACCTGTGTGGTAGAAATGAGGTGAGGGCGATAGCCAGCAGGTGCAAGAGCTGGGGAACTGTTACATCAATTTCCCACTTAGCAGGCTGCACTGATCTTGCAGTCCTATGCAATCTGAAAGAAGGGAATCTTAGGAGGAGCTGACTGCAAATGTCAAGTTATAATTCCATGTTACAAAGTGCACATTAAAATTCCTTCAGCTCTGCAAAAAGTGTATCTCAAAAACTGCTAAGGATAGCCAGCAGGTGCAAGAGCTGGGGAACTGTTACATCAATTTCCCACTTAGCAGGCTGCACTGATCTTGCAGTCCTATGCAATCTGAAAGAAGGGAATCTTAGGAGGAGCTGACTGCAAATGTCAAGTTATAATTCCATGTTACAAAGTGCACATTAAAATTCCTTCAGCTCTGCAAAAAGTGTATCTCAAAAACTGCTAAGGCAAAAAGCATCACTGTGCAAAAAAAAAAAAAATAATTAAAAAAAAGCCACCCACCTCCCACCTGCTGATGAAACAAAAATAAAATAAACAGGCTCAGTGGGTGGGTCTAAAATAAACTGTGCCAAAGCCAGTGAATGGACATACTGCACTACTCTCTTTCGCTAGGAACTCCAGCTGTTTCATTTGTCTATTCTAGTGTGAACACCACCACGTAAGTGCTGAGAACAATGAACACTGTGCTCCCACAGGGAATGTGTAAGAGAGGAGAATGACTGTCACATTAGGGCCTTTTGCCCCCAGTGAATGTATGAGCAGCTGTTAGAGAAAGAATCTGAAGGAACTTTATTGGCCTAGTCAGTAGTAAGGCAGGATCCAAATACTTTAGGTCTTGAAAAATCTCTCAAATCCTTGGATTATACCTACTTCTTGCTTTTCTACAGCTGTTTTAAGCATCCTACAATCCTTGTCAATGATCAAGGCATAGAAATTGTCATGGGAGATCAGTGGATGGTTCATCCAGTTACCATCCAAGCTGGCATTAGCATGGATGAAGCAAAGATATAAGTCTCCCACCTTCTACTGCTGTGAGTAATGCAGAACTGAATGTAAGAGAAACGTGCCACGTACAGGTTAGAATAACCTGTCTGTTCTTCCACAAATTCAGGAGCAGTTTAAAGAAAAAGGACAGAGCTTGGCTAACTCAGAAATTATTTAGTATTTCTTTTTAACCTAAAAAGTCAGTGTGCTGCCTTTAAATTGTATT
>NW_009953386.1:2012551-2057179 GCF_000747805.2 Chaetura pelagica | reverse complement strand
TGGTTTGCCCAACTGTCCTGGTCTAAGTGAAGGACATGGCTGAAGTGCTCACAGATCCCTTATAACTAAGGCTCCTTCCCATCAAAACAAAGGACTTTGAAAGAAAAGAAGGAGGTAGTAGAGTTACACTTCTTGCCCCAGCAGGACCTTAAATGTTCTCCTCGATCGTATGTTGAGACATGACCACAACAGATAAGGCTCTACTGGACTAATAAATTCAAATGTGCCCAGGAATGTACTCAGCCACAGTAATGCTAATGAGTTCTAAAGCAAGGTTGCTGGCATGAGATTTGGCCTGCTGAAATTTGCACTTAACCCAAACAATTCCTAAACATGGATGATCCAGAGACCATTTTTAAGGAGGAAGGATTGCAGGGAGCTACACTCTTTTGGGGATTATAATGGTTTACTACCATAGTTCTGGGCCATTACATGCCAGGAGGCTTTAGCGTCTGGGAATGGTGCAAAGTACATTTAATAGTACCAATGTACCTTAAGGTGTTTGCTGGAGGCCACCCAGAAAGTCCACGACAGAGCTATGACTACAAACCAGGTTGTCTGAGTCCTGGTCTGGTTCATACTCACTAAGGCACACTCTCTTTATCAGCACTTTCTTTGCTCAGCACAAGCTTTTCAACCAGCACAGTGATAAAGTGGGAGAGATAAATAGTTCACTAAGACTAACACTTGTCAACTGAAGTTTGAATGAGTCTGTGCTCCTAAATCTTGTTTAGTAGTACACAAACTTCTCAGCCCACAGATTCAAAATGCTGTGAAAATCCAGAAAGTATTCTGCAACACACAGCTAGTATTCACAATATAGATATACTCTTATGTTTCCTTGTCATATGCTTTCTCAATACTATAGCTAAAAGCATGGTCAGTTCCTGTAAGCTTAAATTGCATATCCTGAGCCCAAGATGCTGACTCAAGCTCTTACAGGTTCTTTAGAACTGTAGGTGTCTGGTCCTAAATTCAGAACAGAGACTCTTGTCAATTGATCCTCAGCATGGATCAGTGTGGAAATATATCACACACTCTTCTTCAGTAGCACGAGTGTACATACATCCAGAAATCTGATGCCACATAGATACAATAAGCAGACCTAAAAGTACAAGCAGCAAAAGACAGCCTTCTTTCATCTGGAGAAAGTGAAATTACCTGGTAGGAGAAAACCAATCAGCCATTATCCTTCTTTAGTTGTCTCCACTATAGGACAGTGAAAATGAACAGAGCATGATTACTACTGCAAGGCGAGGACAGTTTGGGACACACCAGCTTCTAAGGTGCTTCCTGCCTCTCAATCATATTTTATAACCAGTTAAGGCCTTGAATCCTAAATCACAGTTTTCTGGAACTCTGAGAACCTGATCACATGTTTTCATTTGGTCTCACTGGCTATTATTTCACTCAACTCTGTCTTGTCATCCAGGGTCTTCTTCACTACAGCATACACTTAGAATACTACTCTAATGCATCTTTCTGCTCTACCAAATAGCCTCTGTATGTCTGAGCCCACATGCTCAACTCTCATTAGGTAAATAAACTTGAACCCACTTTGAGTGATCTAGGATACCTGAAAACCTTTTACAGTTGATAGTCTTCTTTAGGACTGCATAAGATTACACAGTCCTAGTGACTACAGCCAAGTTAGATAAACTATTATAAATACATAGGAATAAATATAATCAACTACCTTTAAAAATATGTCAGTATTGAAAGCAACCCTTAAGAATTCCATACAGAAACAGATGGGTTGATTAAGAACAGAGTGGAAGGAACAAATTATGGAGCAAAAGGAACAACTAAGGAAAAAAAAGGCTATAAAAGCAACTTTCCTTCATATTACACACACACACACGCAACCCACACTGCTGCAGAACTACATATTTACTCTTGCAGAGTTACTGAGCTCTTGAAAATTTTCCCACTGTCCATGCTGAATTTCAGTAAACTGAGCTCTCTTCAGCAGAGCCAAGCAGTTACAAATACCTATCTAGTTGATGCTACATCCTTGCACCAAAGTTTACAATAACCCTTTGGAGAATTTAGCTAAAGAAAGAAACCCTGGGACACATTTGTAAAGATATTTGAACAGTGATGACATGGGAAGTGACACTTAGAAGCATCTAATGCTCTTTGCATTGGTTCTTTTAAAAATTCACTGAGTCAAATTCTGTATCTGTAAGGGATCTCAGTGGTTTCAAAATAGCTGTATGTCCAATCACTTTAAAATGATTTGGTGTGAAGAACGTCTTGAGCAGTGGCCAAAGAGATACCTGATCTCGTTGAAAATGTTTATTACAGATAGGCATCAAACACAGATCTCAGCCTCCCAAAAGTTCATGGAGGTTTGAATGTAGCAACTGAGTTCTGCATCTACTGGATAGAAAGCTCGTACACAAAAGCAGGAAGTTTTATGTATTCACAGCAAGAACTTCAATTTTCTTCTCGATGTTGGTAATTTTAATACCATCTATAACATGGAAGGGAGACAAATGTCTGGAAAGCAGCATTGAACTGATCTCCTTGATGAGCAGAGAGTTCACTTTCCAAACAAAATGAGCTAAGCAACAGAGGAGGATCAGCTGTTTTCAGGACTGATAGTGTCTTCACTCAAAGCATACCAAATCCCTAAGGTCAGAGTACTCTCAAGAGGATTTCTCAGACTGCAGCAAATTCAAGTTCAGCTGAAATGTTCAAAAACCTCTAGCTTGAAAAATGGGTTATGAAAGTTGAATATCTGTCTCCTTAAAGATAAAGGGTGTTTCATATTGCTTTCCTAATTGTTCTGGGGGAAGAAAGCCACTTGCAGCATGCTCTGTTCAATCTTGGGACTAATGGGAGGCATGAAGGAGCCTTTCTAACAAACAAGAGGCTTTGGAGCATTGTAAATGGGGAAATTCTGCCTGTAAAGCCAAGTTTTATACTGAGTTGCTTATTTTTCATCTTGCACAAGTGTGGGAGACATGAGCAGTGAGACCACTAAAAATCCTAAAACCACACAAATATTGTTTTTCATTTTACATTATGAATTTTTTTTTAAAAAAGGAAAGAAAAAAAAAAAAAAAGGAACCCCCCACAGAATTCCCCAGCATAAGTTTCCCATCACAGAGGGGAAAGCAGGACAAGGAGGGATGAAGGGATTTGTTAACAAAAAGTCACCTTTTTTAGGTGGCAAATTAGCAAAGCACTATTTCAAATCTACCCATACATTGGGACTCTTTGCAAGTGCTAGTAGGGCAAGAGGGAGACTGACTGTTCAGAGACAGATTGAGAACTCTCTCTTCCCCTCTTGTAAGGGAAACTACGCAAGAACCTAATGCATTTTTGACAGAGTAAAACTGCTGAAAAGATCCTGAAGGCTTTCTGCCAAGGTTTAGGTTTCCCAGCATTTCAGTTGCTTTTGGGACTGAAACAATTGCAAACCTTGTCCACCAATCCTTCCCACAAGCAAAAAGTGATGTATCTCATGAATTCCATATGGCAATACAATTCTACCAAGGAATGGAAATTTCTTCCCTGCTATGACCTAATTTCCAAAATCCTTGAGGCAATTTTCAGCCTGATAGTGGCAGATGTTGCACATTAGAAGACAGTGTTTTGAAGCCAGGATACTTACCTGGATCATAGTATTTACCCTGTTTTCTAGTTTCCTGTGCAATATACATCATCATGTTATTCAAGGCCTCTTGGTATCACTGTATTGGTTTAAACAGGACTGACCACATTCATTACAGATTATAAACTACGGTCAAATCTTCTTGCAGAATGTAAAAAAAAAAAAGCAAAAAAAAAAAAAGCAAGCAATAATTATTTCTCTAACTCTCAAAACTCAGAAGTTTTGCAATAGCAGGTTAAAATACAGAGTAAAAAATCTTATCAGAAAATGGCAGACCTTTAAGAAACTTGGAGTGAGGTACTTACATTAAGGTCAACTGTTCTAAAGATTTTTTTGTGGATACTGACCAAACAAGAAAGCATCTTTTATTTTCAACATTATTTGCAGCCCTTAGTCTTCCTCTGAAAGGGTTAGGTGGCAGGTTGAGCTTTGAACATAACTAGGCCAGCAACCAGCAAATAAGTTAAAAGAGAAAGGCTTACATATTGGTAAAGGTGTCACTAAGGTAGATGTTCCTGTGCTTGGTCCCTTTTCCTTTTTGCTGGTTTATAAGGCAGGAAGGTTATTGTGGATAAGGCCACAATCCTGGGAAGGCAGCTGCTTTTATATCAAACTCCACAGAGCATATGCCATCCCTGATTCCCCAAAGAGTCCCCCCAACTTTCTCAGGCTCTCAGCTGCCAAGGCATCTTTTAAACTGATGACATGCACCTCTTGAGCAGCTGATCAGATTCAACAGCATGGGGAGCACCTGGGCTAAGAGGGCAGGCAGGGAAGAAAAGTAGCTCTGTTCCAAAATGCAGAAATGAGTCCCACTGTGTCAATTTTGTGTCCCCACTTTCACACGCCACCAGCCACCATATGTGGGAAGCCTAATGCTGAGAGGGAGAATTGTGAGAATGCTCATCAGCCTTTCAATTCTCCCCATCACAAGCACCATCCCTCCCGCTGTTTATGCCTCCCAGCCCCAGGGACCAAAGCGCCTATTAGACTCATCACCCTCCCTCTGTGGATGTTCCTCCTGAGAGGTTCATTAGGCCTTGCTGCCTGACAGCAGGCAGCCAGAGAACCAGGTGGCCACCTTCTTTTTCAATACCAGTGTTATTTCTGAGGGGTTACACTTTCTGGGAACAAGCTCCTAAATTCCCTGTTTCCCAGACACAGGGAGGGCTCCATAAAACCCTCCCCACACAGATGGATTGAAGAAAGGCATTATGCTTGGTTCATTCTCTGCAGGAGTTCATTACCAGAGGGAGGAGAGACATGTGAAAGCCTTGATGTCTGCAAACAAGATTTAAAAAGCAGTTTGTGCTATCCTAGCCCCTCCTATCCCGGGATCAAAAAGCACTTCATGTGCATCACTCCAATATACTTCACAGCCATCATGTAACAGTATGACAGTGCTGTAGATAGGGAGAAGAGGCTGGTGTCCACTCACCCCTGAAAGAGGAACAGTGAAAATGAAAGCGGCAAGGACTAGCTCAAACATCATTACTGCTATACTCCCTTCTTCCAAACCTACCCTGTAACTTTCAATGCAGTAGCACCTTATTTTCAAAATTCAAATCTATTTTATAACGATAGTTAGAATTTTCTTTATGAGCTGCTTGGATTTTTGGACACAGTATAGAAAGGAATGAAAATTTCTGTCAGATAAGGTAGCAATATTTTAGGAAATAGTGGAGAGAAATCTGAAGGAAAGGACCTCAACACACTTCAAAATGTAACTTAAAATAGTGAGCCTATTCCCATTCAACCCTACATTTTCTTGCTTCCAGACATATGTTAGACTTCTTGTTCATGTTATAGCCACTTCCTCATGTGTCTGTTTCCATGTGTTAAAGGGGAAACATCTTCACCAGGTATGGAAAAATAACCTTCTTACCCTGTATTGAAGGAGAGTCCAAGAGGATTAGCTCAGTGATTGCTCTCTACACTTTCTTGTTTGTACCAGTATGTTTAATTTGGCTCTTATTAGGAGAAAGTGCTCTTCCTTTCTAGAACATGAAGAGAGAAAAGGAACGGCTAAGATAGCTGACTTTTGAAGGAGACTTCTCTGTGATGAATTGAAACACTCACAATAAAAAAAAGATAGTAGTATTTTTCTAATGTGCCATTTTCAATAGAAACTTTATTTATAGAGCAGCCATTTAACAGAGAAGTGTGGAAGTCACAGCAGCATTCCAATTGCATGTCAGGAGGAAAACTGGCTCTGTAGTTGAGGTAAGTGACAAGAAGAGAAGAGCTGGATGTTAGGCTGAGAAACAAGATGACCTCGGGCAAGTCATTATACCTCCCTCTGCCTCACTTTCCCATTCTGTTAAGCTGAGATTTTTAACGATTCCCTGGCCTGACAAGAGTAATCAGTATGTAAAGAGCTCTGACGTGGACACACACTGAGCTGATCCTGACACAACCAGGGTGCTGTTTGGTGCAGACAGAGGAAGGCAGCAAGTTTCAGTGGTAGTATGTCTTCCGCTGCAGGCACTGGATATACTTGGGACTTACACAGACCAAGTTTCATCCACATCTTGCTCAAGCTCAGGGAAGACACATTGGATCAGAACTAAAATGATAACATGGAACAGCAGCTGACTGCAGACTGGTGTAGGAGTCAGAAAGATCACATGTCCAAAATCAAAAGCAAAGAACCACCATTTCAATTAGAAAAAAATACAGTTCAGAGGCATGGAGCCTGAAAAAAACAGACTGAGAATCCAACAGCAGTTGGAATGGGGTTGGTGCAAGGCCACACCATATTGGATAACCATGCTGCACTGGCTGATGTTAATATGGGAGAATAAAGTACCTTTCAGCTTCCACTATATATTCACCTGGGCAACATGAACAGGGGAAGAGTACAGATACTGACAGCGTATCACTCATGCATGTACACAGATCTGCAGCACATACAGCAAATATGACACCTCCATCACAAGGAGTTTTGGTGACAGAAGGCAGCCAGCACATCAAGAGCTTCTAGAAAAAAAAGCATTACCCCAGGGCATGGAGAAGACATGCACACTTCAGGTAATCCCTCCTGCTCCCACAGAGAAATGTTCCATCAACATTACTTATATCCTTTCCCTTGAAAGTCAGTAGGACCACAAGGGAATATGGCCTGGTTGGCAGTAGCTGTTTTTCCTCCAGGAGTGCAGAAGGTCCTAGTATGTAGCATGCAGGTGAGTTGTGAATATCAGGAAGAAGGCAATGTGGAATACGAGCACATAAAGGCATGGTGGAATATTAGCACATAAAGGCATGTATCTGGCTAGATGTTACAGACAACTTGGGAGACTGAATTTTAGAGGCATGAGCTATAGGGCAGAACCCCAGTGAGAAGTTCTTTATAGCTATACTGGATAGATTACTTGGAAAGAAACATGCTCTGAATTCAAAGGAAACTGAGATAATACCAGTAACTCGAGGCCTATGCATGCAGAATTCTGTATACAGTGAGTTTCTTTCATTATTTTCCTGCAGAAATAAGTTTGCAGGCACTTGTGGTTGCTGAAAGAGACTTAAAACCACACAGTTAAGATGAGGTACAACAGAACTGCATCTATGATTGGAAAGACTGCAATCAACGTATAATTAACCTGTGAAACTTGTTGCCAGAGGATATTACAGAGGAAAACAGATTAGCAAGATTCAGAAAAGGATTAGACCTTACAAGAATAGCATCTGCAGTGAGGCTCACTAGAATAAAAACCATATGGGTTATTAGTCTTCCCACTTCAGGGTATAAAATGATCACAAGTTGGGGTCAGAAAGCAATGTCTCCCTATTATGTAGCATTGTAAAACTGGGCACACTAGGGGGTTGTTACAAGTCTATCTAAAGCATCTAGCACCAGCACTGGTGAGGACAGCACACTGGACTGGATGGGCCATTAGTTTGATACAGACGAGCAATTTCTTATACCAGTCTGCCCTCATTTCCTGGGAGAATTCCACTCCCCAAAATGATACACACTCCTAGCAATTGAAATTCAAGGGTAAACATGTTATTGCTTGACCAATTTGTGCGCATACACAGGTACAGAACAGCAGTTAAACCCCAAATAGAGGCACCTTGTGGAGTAAGAGATTTTTCTATTACAGCTTTGTGATCACCACCTACAAACTTCATGGCTGTCATTCAGCTGGTCAGCTTCAGTGGAAGTGCAACCAAAATCCCTCTTGCACAGGCTGTTAGTGGGGAAGGAGCAGAGAAATCTCCAGAAAGTAGGATGGAGCCTGTACCACTTGCAGCTGAATAGTTCATCTGTCCAGTGAAAAGAAGAAGCCAGGCTGCAGCAAAATGAGGCAGTGGACAGAACAGCATTCCCTTTTCTCTGACATTGCAGATGTTTTCCCTTTTCACACCTCACTGTGGGTAGCAGCTGCACTCTTCCCCTGGCTCCCTGCTGCATAGCACGTTAGGCAGAGAGTACTCTCTGGCCTGCTGCATTAGAAAGGAATGGGATGGGAGGAAAAACTATGAGACGTGGAAAGTGTAGTGAGACAAGAGTGGAAGAGACAGTAGGGCAGGTGTCCAGAGATTAAGGAAAAGATCAGGACTATGAACATGTGGCATCAGTGTGAGAGGGAGAGGGGGAGGCTGCTGGGGGTGGAGAATGTAGTGCAGGGAGCGGGAGTTGCTAAAGAGACAGGGGGTGCAGGTGGACGACTGCACGATCACCCACAAGGTCACACAGCATAGCAGCAGAGGCTGCCATTCACGGGGTGCAGATGGACAGGCAGACAAACACAAGCAGAAGGGGAAGGTCCAGTGGGAAGAATGGAAACCAGTGTTTATTAACTCCACCACCTCCATAAAGCCACAGCCAAAAGCAAAGCAAAATGGCAGTGATGACAGAGGTTAAAGAATATGGTACATGCGTGGGGACATTGTGCCAGTGACGCTGAGAAAGTGCATTGCTACAGGCACCTGCTTAAAAGTGGGTGGTATTGCCATTACACCCGGAGGAATTTAGGCAGCATGGGTTAAGTGCTTCACCTCTAGAGGGACTGCAAGGGGCAGGCAGGACATGAATCTCCTTGGTCCCCTTCTCCTTGCCCAGAACAAACCATTTCAGAATTAAAATGAGATATAAGACTACCAGAGTAGAAACAAAGACAACTTTGGACAATGCCCTGTCCATGCCATCCTTGGCATACATTAATATGCACACATATTTTAATGAATAGGGGCTGCCTTTCACATGAACTGGTAACTCCTGAACTTCAGTTTCTGACTCCTCTTCCAGTCACTTTAGATGCTTTTCTGAAGAGTTTAGGGCCCTTTACCTTGAAATACTGGCCATAGCCTTTTACAGCAGAGACTAAGGTTTTGGGACATGTCTAGTACAGCAGGGACTGGACCCTAGTAAAGATCATTAGTTTTCTGAAAAATACAGTTAAATGTGTTCCACCTGCATCCACATCTCTCAGCCCCTGGCTCGAAGGTCAATTGTCCACTCTGCATCACATAGTCTGATCTTCAGAGACTGCATTTAATCTTATAAAGGTCAAACTAGTAACACATCTATTTTCCCTCAGAATTTTCTGTGATCCTGTGTTACCTCTGCAAATCAAGAAGTTGGCTGTGTTGGTCTTTTTTTTAACTCCAGCCTAATAAATTTGTTAGGTGTCTCTTCTGAGTGACCAGCCCCTGAAAGGTTTCTGTCCTCTCTAGAAAGGTCAGGTGTACATAAACTCACATACAAACACACATTCATGCAAACGCACACAGATGCCAGGATTCACAGATGTACACACAGCTTCCTAGCTTCTCACTGCTGTTTTCAGCAAGGACCACTCAAAGTGTTTAGCCCAACATGCTGTGATGATGATGTAAACAGAAAGAGAAAAGCCCTTCACCTGTGAAACTAATTAATAGTCAACAAACTTGCTTCAAGGTAGGAGACCTGGCACTGCAGGCAAGAAGCTGTCGTGGAGACCGGTAGGAGCCCGTCTCAGCTGCTAGGTGGCAGCATCCATTCATTCACCCGCACAAATCTCAGAGCTGGGGTGGCCAAGGTATCTGCTGGTTTTAATTCTGAGACAATTTGATGCTCATCACAGTGAGCAACTGTTACAGTACCCACTACATCCAAAATGCTCAAGGCTGTTGCTATCGCTGCCCCTGATGGGAGCACACATCAACATGAAAAGGAAGTCATTCTGGCTTTTAAGTCATAGTAGAATTGGGGCTACAGCTGTTTAAGGGGATGTAGCTGGACAGACACCTTGCAATGATCCTGATAAAATCATGCCTTATCAGTAGGCAAAGAGGCCATGTCCACCTCCACAGCTATTTCAGAGCCCTTTATCGCTGATCAAGGTGACTACTTCTCCTCCAAGGGCTTTTCAAATACCAGTTAAATAGTCCCCCCAAACCTACGAGCAAAGCAGGGGAGTCAGAGCCTTGTGCTCAAAGAATTCACAGAATGTCTTCAGAAATGGGGCCCTCACCACTTGTCTAGGCAACCTGTTCCAGTGATCCACCCTCATATTAAAGAACTTCTTCCTTATGTCCCACCTCATACCACCTTTCTCTAGCTTGAAACCATTACCCCTTGTCCCTTGTCATAACATGCCCTAGTGAACAGGTCTTCTGTGAAGGGACTCAAGTTAAAGCAACCTCCAGTGCAGCATGTGGGAACTACTGCAGTAGATTTAGGGGCACTTTTAAGGGTGACAGTTGAATATTATATCCTCATTATTCATATAATTAATACTGCAACTACTACTGAATTATCTGTGTTATTTATATAAGCATTATATTCCAGTTATTTTCTGCAGCTCTTGTCTTTTTGACATGCAATAGATTTTCTTACAGAGACTGGAGGTCTGCATCACTGAGCATCCACAGGAAAGGCTGATTTTAAGCAGAACATGGTTAAATATTCCAGTCCTGGGATCCAGTTTAACAATGAGGTGCTATTGAACGCAGCTTGAAAACTGAAGTACAGCAATTTAAACTTCCCCATGTCAGAAAGTCTCCACAATGTCCATTTGCTTCCTGCCAGCCACCAAGCCAACAACTACAACAAAGAAAAGAAGCGGGGTTTAAGGAAAAAAAAACAACCATCACCCTTTTTTCTCTGCAGATGGAGAGGAAGCACTCTTGGGCTCTGCAGGCAATTTAGCAAGCTCAGAATGATGGTGGCATAAGTATGGTTTGTGTCTGCTCTGCATGACAAGAACGGGGATACTCACTTGAGCTTCTACATCTTCAAATAACCATACAAATGAAAACAAGAAGATAAGGTGCTGTCCTTCCTTCCAGGCCTAGAAGCAGGAGATGTTCAGTTGAAATCTCTGATGCAGGGAGGAAACTGGATCAAAGTGATGTCTCATATTGCTAAACAAAACCAGAGCAAGGACTGAAATCAAGCTCTGGGCCATGCCCATCCACGGTATTTAACTCACTGGGTTTTCACTGCTCCAACTAGCACCTTCTGAAGCCAACTTCCCACAGAGGTAGCAAAGCTGACTCCTAAGCAGTGTGGATGCAAGACTGTACATGCATGGCCTGATCTCTGGCTCTCTTCTGTTCAGCACCGTAAGACACAAAGACTCCTTTACTAAGTGTTTGCTGTAATTGTTACACTAGTGGAGGCCATTCCCAGCCACTTCCAAAGGCCTACCAAAAAGAGGCCTTTAAAGAAAACACATTTTATTTAGGGGTAGTGTAACTTTACAACAGGGGAAAACACTTGCAAAGCCCAAAGGAAGGAGTGTGTTTTAAGACTCTCTTCTCCTTGTTGCTAAACCCAGCAGATCCCTTCATGCACTGCTCTGGGTGAAGGCCATTTTAAGCTCCTTAACTTCCCCCATGAAACACATGGGAAAACTTATGTGGGGCTCCAGCTTATGCAGAATCAGGCTAGGGGGGAATGTTTATTCTCAGCAGTTTGCCTTCGCAGAGGGACACAAATTCCTTCTTGCCAGAGGGAATTCCCTTGCAAAAAGCCATCAGCATGCTCTTTTGCAGAGTGATGGAAACCTATCCCATTCTCATTAAACATATTGTGAGGTGCCATTCCTTGAGGACTAACTTCATGTAATTGGTTTATTCTGACGCACTGTCTCCAAGGAGACTGCTCACTTTACCTTTGTCTGGTTTACCCCAATCCCTGCTCTCCTGTCCTTTCAGCACAGGACAAACTTAACATTCGGGTCAAAGCAAAAGTTCACTTAGCAGCACTTAGTATGTCAGGCTTTCAAGTTACAGGTTGAAGCCATAAAAAAAAAAAAAAGGCTATGGGTAAAAAAAAGAAATATTAAAGACAATTTAGGAACATGGTTCACCATCTAGCTGTAAAGATCTTGCCTAGGTCTCCTCTGAAACAGTTGAGCTAGGAAAGTAGCAATCCGAAGTTCATATGAGCACACTGGCTGGAGGTAAAGGTTAAAGCCCAAAAAAAAAAAAAAAAAAAAAAGGCTATGGGTAAAAAAAAGAAATATTAAAGACAATTTAGGAACATGGTTCACCATCTAGCTGTAAAGATCTTGCCTAGGTCTCCTCTGAAACAGTTGAGCTAGGAAAGTAGCAATCCGAAGTTCATATGAGCACACTGGCTGCCTCCTTTGTAGTTCTCTTGCCACAAACCTGGCAGCAGCCCACAGCCCTGCATGTATAAGACACAGCACAACTTCAGCCTCTTCCTCCCCATTGGGTACTTTGCTAGTTATCACTTTCTTAACCAGAAATATTTTCAGCATCTCAGCCATCAGATTTTATGACAATGAGGTCACAGCTCCTCTGTCATCTCTTTGACTGCTACCCTTGTCCCTGAATCCTCAATATCAGTCTGTAAAACTGGTGACTGATCCTCTGTGCATCTGTTTTGGTCTGTCTGGGCAGAAAAAGCTCCTTCACTACTTATTCTGGGATTTTTTCTTTCTCCCCCCTTTGTCCCCCCACCACTGCTTCGGAACCCAGCAGTCTGAGGTTTGCTCCCAGTTTGCTCCCAGGTTATGAATTATGGAAACAGATAACTCTGCAATGTGAAAGAGTATTCCTCCACTTAATTCCTGCCTAGTTAGCTAAATGACATGTGATCCATGTAAACATAGTTGTTGTCTGTTCCTAAGACCTGCAGTTTGTTCCTTATGAGCCTGCTGGTTAATTTTCTCCACCCAGTCTGGGCTGCTTAATTCATAAATTGCATTAAATAAAGCTAAAATCCTGTCGGGGCTACTAATATACCATTCATTAAATTTTATGTAAAACAGCAGAGATACATATTTTCAGTTAAGCCCAGACACGTTACTAACTCCCAGTAGAGATCACGTGTGATTTCTCTGGATGCAGGCATGCTGCCTAGATCCCCCCTGAGGACAATTCATCTGTCCTCCTCCCACTGGGGTTCCTCCATCACACCTAGGCAGTTAGCTCTGGGCTGTGGGTTCTGCTCTCTGGCTCTGACACACAAAGTTAAATGGGCCTTAGTGCCCTTCCTGACATGCTGGAGAAGAGCTTGCACCCCTGGATTTCTAAGTTTCAGGCGTCTTCACTCCAGAAGCTTGATGCAAAGTCCCTGGAGTGTCATTAAATCTACACTCTGAACAGATTAGAGATGCATTTCCATTCATCTTTCCTCTTTCTCTGTGTTCCCCTGCAGGGGAACTTTCCTCAAAAGCCAGAAACTTTATAAAGTGAAGTGAGCTCATGTCCATCTATTCCAGGTAACCTCTCCCATCCTGTTGAACAGCTTAGCTTTCCTAAAAGAACAAATGGAGCAATGCAAGAGTAAGGGGGAGCGGAGACATAAAAAAAGAAAAGCATCGAAACTCTGGGCAGAAGTTTCTGTTGTTATTTCTGAAGTGTGTTTAGCATGGAGACATATTGTGCATTTAGTGAAAGAACCCAGGACCCAAATGAGTTCCTAATGTACCCCATACTTCAAGGGTTTTCCAAAGAGGCCAGTAACTTAGCAACAGCAGCAAATCCTTGACAGGAATAATCAGTATTTGTGCTGCAGCTTGAGGCTTCCCCTAGTCTCTGCCACTTAGTGGAAGGTGGTTTTGGCTGGGATTTCTTCTCTGCTTTGTCATTGTTCTTACTCCTCTTATGGGCTTCTTTGTTATTTTTTCCTTTTTCCTTTCTGTTCAGTAAAGAAAAAAAACACTGTCATTGACTTACAGGACTCCAAATGCTTGGAGCCTGGAACTAGCAAGATTGTCCCATGAAGAGATCTGCTGCACTGGGGAAATACAGAGCTGGCTCTCGAGGCATGCCACAGGCAAGCCACAGCTGGCAAAAAGAGGGATTTTCACATGATGGCAAACTACAGAGGCACCAGGACCAGTGGTGGCTCCACAGGGGTACTGGCTCCTACAAAGTGTTGGGTGGAGATGAGCAGTGGCAATTCTTTGCTATGTTTGTGGCTCTCAGCTATGAGAAACTGAATCACTGTGCTCCAAAGACATTGCCTTAAAAACAAAAAGCAAATCTTGCCAACTAACTGTACTTTGTAAGGCCATATGAGACAGCAGACTCCAAAGCAATCTGAAGCCCTTCTCAGACAGGTTCTGCATTCTTCTCAGTGCGGTGCCATTTAGTTCCACCATGTACAAAGCACATGTTTCCCCTGCCCACAACTTCTGCCTGTGTCTCCCCTGCCCACATCTTCTATTCTGCTGATTTCAGGCCTATCACTGGGCTTGGAAGGAGGCTGCTTTCCATCTTAAGCAAGAAACACGAACAACTGATTCACATGTTAAGAGAGGGTCTCTGAGAGATCAAGACACATCTGGGTAATTCCCTGACATCAAAAATTCAGCATGTTAGATGTTTAAGAGGACAATCCATTTTAGTATCCCTAAGAAAATCTCCAAAATGGTAACCTGATGTGTTAAAGTGAAGTGAGTTGTCCAGTCTCACAAAAGGCTTGAGAGTAGGAGACAACCTATCTTGAAATAATTTCTAGATACCCTATTAACATTTCTTAACAACTACACTGTAAAAATGTACAGGATGAACAGCTAGTTTTGAACTAAAAATCACTGAACAGACATTGTGGACCTTGGCTAGTACAATTCCAGCACTCAAAGGGACAAAAACACCACTTCTGTAGGCCCAAATGCAACTGGAATTTTACAGACACATCTTATCAATGATTTTTTCCTCCCATGTTGAAAGGATGGAGGATTAATAAGAGTTAGAAATAGCATTTAACAAGGACTTTTTAACCCAACAGTGGCCTTTGATATGTTTAAGTGTGGTCAACTCAGGCTAGGAGAGCCTCTGATATAGAAAAACATGGCATCATCCCTGCATCTCTGGCATTTATCAAGAGAGGCACACTAGGCTTATGCATTCACCTTGTGAATTTCAGAGAAGTCAGAGGAATAAATAAAATTCCAACTACTTAGAGTGAACCGATCTTACTTACAAAATATCAACAAACTGAGCATGGAAAATGAATGAAGAAACCTTTGCCAGGAGGAGGCAAAGACTTTCTTCTAGGTGATTGCCCAGGCAGTAAATTGGAAGAATATTGTGGGTTAACTGAGCTGAACCATTCCCCAAAACACACACAAAATTCTCTAGATCTAAAACATGCTTACCACCACACAGCAAAGCACCCACTCAGAGGTACACATGCAGGCTTCACACCACACAGATCTGAAACTTAGCACAGTTTACAAACACTAGCGTGCTGCTGCACTCAGCTAATGGGATCTTCTGCACTGTGTTGTATAGACCTCCTCCAGCACTGTGAAGTAGCAAGACAGGTCCAAGGCAGAATGTAAGGATTAAACCCACTATTCTAAGTAAAGTGCACGTTCAAAATACACCATATTTTTATTACCACAGCAAGTCATCACAGACTCAAAACCAGGAGTGGCACGTGGAAACTTTTCACCCCTGGGAGAAACCTACTGGAACTGCACAAAAATATCTGTGTGATTTGTCCTTTCTTGTTTTACATTACACATATGGCAAGGCAAGGCAAGCCCCAGACCTGCTCGCACTGTAACTTGGCCCTACAGCATCAGCCAGTTAGGTCTCCATGAAGCATGAGAGAATCATTAACAGCATCACTTTCTCTCACAGCCAACCTGGCTTTACCCAAGCAGAAATGTCTGCAGGAAAAATCTGAAAAACCCATTAATGGGGATAATGATGCTTACCTCCTGCATAAAGAGATCAGAGATTCATGAAGGGAAAATTTTATTGAAGGTAAATATTTGTTAAATCTTTTTAGATTCTTGTATCCAGGATCCATACTAAAGCCCTAAAACCAGATATAACTCCCATTACCATTAGAGAGTAGCCAATATAGACTGTATAGAACAAATAATTTAAGATGTATGGCTCTCATGTCTATCCTACAGGGTGTAGATCTCCTAGCTAGTCCATGACCACACTTTAATGAACAATAACCTTTTCTCATTTGCCTTTCAGAATGTGTCAACTTACATTATGGAATCATAGTTCAAGTCATAGTTCTCAGGTGAAATCCAGCCCCCCTTGAAGTCAATGGCTATGTCTTTCTTATGTAAATAGGGCCAGGACTTAATTCTCTGACAGAAATTTGCTTTGATATGAAAAAGCATGGTTTGGGATTTCTTCCGTGTAGGACTTACAGAGTTGTTGTCCTAAAGCCAAGTGATTAAATAGTGGGGCTGTTTTCACCTGGGACCAGCTGCCCCCAAACTGCTAACCAGATAATCTGCTCTTTTGACATTTCTGGGGTCTCGGTACACTCTCTCATGATAGTTCTCTTCCTAGAATCATAGAATCCTAGGGGTTGGAAGGGACTTCAAAAGATCATCTAGTCCAACCCCCCTGCCAGAGCACATCACACAGGAACGTGTCCAGGTGGGTTTTGAATGTCTCCAGTGAGGGAGACTCCACAACCTCCCTGGGCAGCCTGTTCCAGTGCTCTGTCACTCTCACAGTAAAATTTTTTTTCGGATATTCACCTTGAACCTCCTATGCTCCAATTTGCACCCATTACCCCTTGTCCTGTCACTGGTCATCACTGAGAAAAGCCTAACTCCATCTTCCTGAGACTCACCCCTTACATATTTGTAAACATTGATGAGGTCACCCCTCAGTCTCCTTTTCTCCAAGCTCAAGAGACCCAGCTCCCTCAGCCTTTCCTCATAAGGGAGATGTTCCACTCCCTTAATCATCTTAGTAGCTCTGCGCTGGACTCTTTCAAGCAGTTCCCCGTCCTAGAACTGAGGGGCCCAAAACAGATGTGGCCTCACCAAGGCAGAACAGAGGGGGAGGAGAACCTCCTTTGACCTACTAACACACCTTTTCTAATGCACCCCAAGATGCCATTGGCCTTCTTGGCCACAAGGGCACATTGCTGGCTCATGGTCATCCTCCTGTCCACCAGGACCCCCAGGTCCCTTTCTCCTACACTGCTCTCCAGCAGGTCAGCTCCCAACCTGTACTGGTACATGGTGTTGTTCTTCCCCAAATGCAAAACTCTACACTTGCCCTTGTTGAACTTCATCAGGTTTCTCCCTGCCCAACTCTCCAGCCTGTCTATCTGAATGGCAGCACAGCCTTCTGGTGTGTCAGCCACTCCTCCCAGATTCCTCCTTCTTGAATAAAGCTCAGTAAAACATTTCACCTTTCCCAGCCTTTAAGGTTTCACTGTCTTTTTTAAAAAGAAAAGCAAAGCATGGAAAATCATCTGCTGAGGAGAAAATTTTCTCATTTGGATAACACATTTCCATCTAGTGTAAAGAAAACATGCTCAGAGAGACCTATGCCAATGACTTCCAATTCTGGACAGAGCGCTGTAAAAGTGACTTCATTCCTAAGTGTACAAGCATCTCCCCAGAGGAAGAACATAAATCAGATAGGACTGTAGGGAATCAGTTGGCAAACCATTATCTCATCTGGAAACTAAAGTTCCCTGTCTGGTTTCTATCAAAAGTGACAATGAATTAATAAGATTTCGGTCTAGACCTGTCACAAGACCTGCTGCATAGCTCACTAGAAGTTTCAGTCACTAATCAGGAGGCACCCAAGCCTGCAATATTAAAAAGAAAGTTGAAGTCACAACAGAAATGCCAAGGAAGAACTTGTGAGGTGAGTGGAGGGGAAAAGGAAGGGAAGAATTACTAGAGCAGGACACGCTGCAGGGTCAGCATTAAGCTGTATTCAGCAGAGCTGTATGTATGCATGAAACTTGCACTGCACTTGCCTTCAGCCTGCAGTACCTGTCCGTCACTTTTTACAAGCACTAGAATTCACTGAGCCCAAAGAGATAAAACTGGTGAATTAAAAAGCAGTTCTCTTTGTTTGGTTTTGAGGCAGGATATAAAACACAGGTCTTGCTGGAGCTTCATGCTTCTTGCTGCTTGGGAAGCAGCCACGTTAGCCTCAGTGCCTTTCTGATATGCCATCAAACTAATTACCTGCCTAACAGGAACTGAAATACGAGCTCCATTCTCTTGATGTGTAGGAAGATGAGGAGCCATGTGTAACATGGAGGAGGACATGGGGACAAGTGGAAATAACTAAATGCAAGAAACTTTAGGGGCAACATGGGAGACTTGAACCCAAAATAGACAGCTGACAGACATCTGACAGCTCTGCTAATTTGGCACCAATGGAAGACCTAGGAGTAAGATAGGAAGTTCTGCTTGAGTTCTCAAGTATCATGCTGCCTGAATCCAAGATTTTGCTCAAGGACCATCTTTAGCATTAATCCTGTGTTTAGACACATGGTTCTAATTTATTTAGATTCTAATGCTCTTACAGTAGAACACTTCTAGAAACAGGAGTTATATCAATAAAGTGGATTATTATTGCAATTAATTTCACTGAAAGAAAACTGAAACACAATGCTACATCAAATCCCCATCTGCTCAATGTAAACTGCAAAGCCAGTCCTAAAACAAAACTAAAAATAAATACCTGCTTATAGGCTGAGGCACACTTGATTACAAAGAGGGTGGAGGGGCATGGGGGAAAAGGGAGAGTAAAGCATATTATTTAAATGCCATGAGTTTTTCTCTTCATCTTGGCTTGTTTTCCAAAGCATATACTTGAGATGAGAAGGGCTATTTTCCATTTTGTTGCTTTGTGATTAAGTGGAACAAGTGTCTTTGTTCTCATTGGTTAATTAGAAATACCTGCTATGCAGATGTATCTTTTTCCAGTCCCTTGCTTCGTAGCAAATAAAAAAAAAATATCTATTTTGGCTTTCCTGGACTGACCCTTTAATTGAACTAACATGGGTTTTGTTGCTGTTCTTTGTTTTTAAATAAGCAATTTTGTACTTGCAGATTTTAATTTCCCACATGGCAAAGCACTTCTGAATATTGCCAAATCCCAGACACTGCGACTAGAGAAAGTACATCTCTGCTTTCCCACACTCAATAAAAAAAAGTTACCATCAAGCATCCCCCTCTGGCCAGCCCTTTGCCATGACACTCCGTTGATTTCACATGAGATCACTTTGATGTGCTATGCTAACCCTGTCATTAATTCCATTATTAAAGTTATAGAGACGTGAGATTAGGAACCTGTTACATGTATAAAACCCAGCAGATTTCTCTCCCTCTCTCAAAAAAAGGACAGAAGATCTATGAACACTATTTGTACTAGGCTGCGAATTCTACTCAACACTCTCTGGAAAAATAGTTCTTTATTGCTAGGGTATTTTTTAGGGGGATACTAGGGGGATAGGGGATTTTTTGCCTTCACCACCATAGCACAGAGGGGGAAATCTCTGAGACCTAAGCTGGCAATTATTTTAATGACAGTTTTATGTGTTTATTACTCTTGTTTTTTTGCCAGGTTTGTTAGGCAGGGAGTAGGTAACAACTTGCAATCTTGTCCACTGGCATGCATACACACATTAATGGGCCAGATGGAGCTGCAGTGATTTTAGTAGCTGAGGGTCTTGTCTATTATGTTTATACAGGTCAGGGGAGAGGGGGAACAGAGAACTAATTTAATATAACTCCAGAGCCACAGCCTTCACTAAATTGGACATAGGATACAAAGTAAAGAAGACAGAGAAAATCTGGCTCCTTTTCTTGGCTCCACCACTGACCTAGTTTTTAATTTTAAACAATTCTTTTTACCCCATCTGCAACATGATTGTAATGTTTCTCCCTGCCTCTGTGCAGAGTTCTGAGATGCATCAATCACATGCACTTGTATAAACTCAAGTTAAAAAAAAAACAACCCAAGAAACGCCAGTTAAAACCAGGCAATATTGCCTTAATACTCTACTTGTGCATGCCTTTTATTAATGTGCTAAGCAACCAGCAGAAATGATTTCTCAAATTTATCCGACTTATTTTTCCTAAAACTTCAGATGTGTACATGGCCCCTTTCCATGGGTTTCTTTTTCATGTTTGACAGTTTTGCTTATTTTATTACTCTTACAGGCTTGCCTGTAATAATTGACAGATTTTAACAGTAAATTACCTTCTCTTTAAGATATGTATTGTAATATTTTTGCTTGCACTATGCATTACATTTTAAACAAAAGATTTGTGTTTCTTTATTTTTCCCTTGAGATTATAAACATTTCTGAATAGTAATTTTTTACTGTAGAATTTCACAATAGTAATTTATTACTGTTTAATTTTACCAGCTATTTGATAGAGTAACAGACGCACAGAGTTGCATTAACTGTGCTTGGTTTGTGACATCTTGCCAATCTTTTTGTGCAGAAGCATAAACTAATTAAGGCTTACACATAATTTGTTATTAAACTGTATCAATAAACTGAAGTTAGTTTCTCTGTGCATGTGATGTGTCCAAACCAACGTAAATAGCACCAACCATTTATTTTAAAAGTACTAATAATAACCTGCTTATTTGTGTCTCCTGGATCATAAATTTCATCCCTGTTACTCAATACATATTGTCCAGATCATCTGCATTCACAGGTTTCCAAAATCTTTTACCTTTCCCTTATTGCTACTTTCAACAAATCAATAAAATTTCATTAAAAACTTGCCCTTCCTTCTGTGCCACATCCCTGATTTCTTCACATTGGGAAAGTAGGAGAAAGAGGTGGTCCTACTGTACTACAGATTGCAACTATTACGCCAATGACAAATCTGAAGTAGCCTGAAATAATTTGTGCACAGTGCATGAAAAACTGATTATTTTTATGACAATTTTATTAACGTGTATGTTGATTTAACTCAAAGACTGCTTTTTCCAGGAAGGGAAACGTAATACAGCAGATGAGGTGACTTAAACTGAAATACCAAAGGATTATGCATGGACGGTTATATTTGGTCCTGGCTGACCCCAACTCATGCTGGTCCTAGTCAATTTTTTCATAAAACCTTCATAACTGAAAGATCCATGAGAGCAAAACCAAAATGCAGTTCTAAAAAGAGGAAGACAATTTTATCGAGAAAAGGAACAGACTCCAGAATCTGTCAAAAAACAGGCCTTCCTGAGTCCCCTTTGTAAGATGTGTGGTTTCAGATTAGACAGTTGTACATACAAACAGCTCATAAATTACTTTTCTCAAAATATTTTGTTCACTTGTAAAAATGCACAGCATTTTTGCTTGAAGAGGCTGCAACACAGCTATAAACAAAAAGAAGCCTGAAACTCCCTGGGCTTTCCAAATAGTCATTATTAGTATGAAGGACACTATAGCCCAGGGCCTGGTTTAACAGTGGTAAAATCAGCAGCTCTGGCAGCAAGAGGTTGATACGTGAACTTTGAGACTGAACAAGCACCAGGGATATGAGAAACAGAACAGAAACACAACAAGTCTTGGAATAAGGCCAGTCATAGCTGAACAGTTTTCCAGCCTCTTGAACAGCAGTCTCTTCTGTCTTGAAGAGTGCTGCTAAACCAGGGAAGTCCAACGCACTTAATTGCGTTAAATCCTGAGAGCAAAAGCTACAGTGGAATACATACCTATGGAGAACAATGCCAAGTTATGTTTTGAAAGCAAAGGCCCAGAGTGATATGGACAGCAAGAGGAGCAAGACTTTACCTGTGCCTGTAAATTAGCTTATTTTGTAGTTTATCAGCAGAACTCCATATGCAGTAGCACACATACGCTCTTGACTATAATGGCCATTTTAATATCTCTTCATTTATGATACATTGTTTAGATATTTTTCTCAAAGCAACCTTCATTAAGCTCTGTTTGTCTAAAATAACCAAAATACTGAACAGCTGCAAAATCCTACATTTGTGAAAACTCACAGAAAAATATGAATGCCTTACACTGTGTTATTTGAGAACTGGTACATTATTATATTGTCTTTAAAGGATGTATTATAATGCATGTGTACAGAAAAGGAGAGTTAAAACTAAATATTAATTCTTAATTTAATCTAAAATAAGCTCTAAAATACCAAAGAGGGGCAAATGCTGCCATTTCTTTTAGTGATCATTTAGATGGATGTAATTTAGAGACCATTTTTTGGGCACGAAAGGTGGGTGACATGAGATCTCTAGCAAGAAACAAACTAAACAAATCTTGAGAAGGCGATAAGCTTAAAAAAACCACAACACACTACATTGCCCTACTTTATTTTTTACCTTCTTGATACATTTTAGCTGCCTTGCTTGACTCTATGTTGTGCAAACTGCATTCATTCTGTGTCCTTATCAGATGCCAGATGCATTATATTGCCACTTATAACTGTTCCCTGACCAAATTAAAATAACATATCAGCACTAAATGGGGTTCCAGCAAAAAGGCTTATACACACAAGTTTTTCTGACCTCCAAAGGTGCCCTTGAAACTGCTAGACTTCTAGTCCTTGGTGCTACATCACGCAGACCTACACCCTTGGAAAACCAAGGCAGGTTTTCTCATGTCACTGTCATGCTGGGTAGCAGGAAGTTGTGAAGTGAAAAAGTCTTCCATGGATCTGATGGGCTTAGTCACCCTAGCACTTGCCATTCTCCATGCATTTCTGTTAGTGTAGCTTTGGAGTAATGGAATCATTTCACACCTCCCTCCTGAATCTTCAATATTTATTTTGATTCTTATGTTAATAAATAAATACAATTCAGAGCCTTAGTTGCAGTATAAAGCAGCACAATTCACTGCTAGGGTACAGAATTGATATACCAGATATTTCTCGTTTATTAGCTTCATTCCTTTGCCTAGTCTCCTACAATAATGTTATTATTTCCCATGAGGGTCACATGAGCTTTTTCTCTTTCTTGCTTTGTGCATGTCTTTGTGTGAGTGCTTATTTATTTAACAGGCATTTTCCCTCTTTATCTGCTACTTATTTAAAGCTTTCACTATACCCATTTGATCTGAATACATTGGCTACGTGTGGCCTGTTTGCAACCAGGTCTGCTCTTAATGGTGTATTTACACCAGGTTTCAACAGAATACCAAAGAGATCCATAACCAAAGTAATTTAGAAGATGATTTCAATGTTCCTTTCCCCAAAACTGCTCTCCCTTTCTCAACAAGTAGGAAATGACACTGAAGGGAAAGCATTTGCTTGCAACTCTGCTGTAAAAGCACTTTTCTCTTCTTCAAAGCAATCTCCCTGAGGGGTAAAAATTAAACTAGGTTCTCAGAATAGGTATTTATTTTAAGAGTAGGCCTTTCTGGCTCCTGTCAGAAACATGGCACCAGTTCACATACTATCTTTATGATGTAAAACCTCCTCCCTCACCTAGACTACTCTCAGGAAACACGGATTCCCTGTGAGTAGCAGTTCCTTTCTCTGGAGCCCTGTCCTGGAGGGCAACAGGGCAAGTTGAGCATGGCCAACTTCCAACCATCCCACTTCCCTGCTCCTGCTGCTGGGGCTGGGATGCAGCCTCAGTGGCACATCATGGTACTTGACCAAAACCTGCAATCCCACCAGCCACTGCAAATTTGGCATTGTAATGTGACTGGTGAGAGGAAATCACTAGCAAATCTGGTAAGGGGCACCACTGACTGGGAGACTGCCTACGCTGCATGTCAAGTGCTGAGGGGCAGCGTTCCAAGCAGTTCATGTCAAGATGCCCAATGCATTGTACCACTATCAACATGAGTAAAATGGACAACAATGAAATCATTAACATCTTAATATAGTTTTGTTTCACGTAATGACCACGGAGAGCAAATGGGTTTATAGGATTTTATAGAATTGACATATCCTCCCACAGTTCTGTAAATTGGTATATAAATGTGACAAGGGCCTCTAAGACCCAGTCAACTCAACCAGCTCAGCAGAATACTGGCTTAAGATATCACTTTGCCTTATGTGGCTGAAGACTCATTTTTGACAGGACCTAAAGCAGGGTTATCTAGAAAGCTTTTATAGCAGAATCTTTGCTCCAACATTGCTGAAAAGGTCAAGCACTTATTCTTCACCTCCTTGCATTTCAGAGGCACTCAGGTCTAAACCACTGAGATCTCCATTTTAACTTTCTACTTGCCTCATTTAGTAACATCACACCTTTCATCAACTCAGAGAATTCTTCGGTTTTCAATAATGAAGGAAGACTTAAATGCAAAGGCTAATCACAGCCCTGAAAACAACCAAGACATTCACAAGGGATTCTTCTATCTCCTTTAATCCAGGAAAACAAATGAAAATATCATAGATACCAGCCTAATGGTATTTTAAAGGAAATAACTGGCCTAAATAACGTGTTGCACTCTTTTCTACTTGACAGGAAGCATTCAGTCAAAAATAACATGGAGCATTTACACACAATCCCAGTAAGAGCTCCAAACTCATCCCTCCTCCACCTAAGAGCTGCTGGACATAGTCAGCTCCCCTAGGAAGAGCAGGCACTTGGTCACCCCACTGCAGCTGGAAATTGCAGCAAACCCACACAGGTGAAACTTCTACCCACTATGCACAGCTCTCCTCAGCATGTGACAATCAACATTTGCTTTTTCTGCTTATGGTCTTTGAGCCGTCATAGAGCAACCATCAGCCAAGCACTGATGGATTGAGTTGGAAGGAATCTTAAAAATCATCTAGAATCCCCACTATTTACTAGCTCTTCACCAACCATTCACATATCAAACTTAATATGTTACATGCTAGATAATAGAGGCAACTCGGAAGGGAAGAGCATAAATGGCATTTGCTGGCATGTCTTATATTCCTTTGGCCGTAAATCTTGTGTGGCAGCTGTATGGCACATTACTCAAAGGGCCTTTCTTTCAGAGGAAATTTCTTTGTGCCTGTCTTGCAGTTCACATTGCAGACCAGATCTAAAGATGTTTTCCTCCATTTTAACAGAGAAATCTGAGACAGATTGTATCAGGGAAGAAAGGGAATAAAAGGAAGACTGAGAGGTTACTTGGCAATTAGGCAATCTTGATTATTTCCTTCTTGTCTTGCTAAATCTTTCAGCTGGCTATTGGGTGGAAATGATTTTCTATTCTGTTTGGCACTGGCTTCACAGCTAATTTGTTTTCCATCTATCTGCCTAATCCATTTTATTTATTAGTTCTCATTTGGCCCCATCCCCATATTTATTTGCCTGCTTCCCATAATCGTAAACAACAACAATTATCTTTTCTTCTTACAAGGAGGAAAAAAACAGGAGTGTTTTGCAGGTGAGAGGCACAAGAGTAAGAGCAAAGGTCCCACTGGGGAGATGTCACACAAAGTTGCAGGTGCCACCTCGGCAGAGCAAAGATTTATAAACCTTTTCTTCATTCACCAGAGAACTCCACCAGGATACACATCCAAGTCACTGGTATTGCTCTCTCATCTGACTCTACCTTAACCAAGCACATCATGCGCCTATGTAAGGAAGTGATACAGCCTCATAGAGAAGTTTGTAGCTGTCTCAGGATCAAAGCCTTTGGAAACAGGCCATGAGTCCACAGGACAGCTGGAGAAGAGCACGATATATAATGGTAATGTGTCCCTCAGTAGCTCTTTTCCTGAGCAGGTTTGCTGCCAAGTTCTCAACCAACAAGCGCTTCTTCAGTTGTGAGAACTCACTGCTAGATAGGGAAACTGCAGTCCCTATGGCATGTTCATGACAAAACCATGAATCACCGTGTGGGCAGTTCAGGCATTTGGACAAATATTTCTCACCATCACAGGAAAAGTATTCCGATCAGCATACCCACTGGACTTACTTTGTTTCTTCATAGAAGCCATCACTATACTATCTTGGCCTATACCTTAGAAGCATCATCAAGCTTCAGGACAGAAAACTTTCAAGTGCTTAGTCAAAACTCTGTGGTGAACAATAGCTTGTCTTTCTACGGCCTTGGAAACCCTGTGGCTCATTATGTGCATAGGAGACAGGATCACAAGGCTCTTATTTCACACCTGCTACTGCTGCAGTGTATCTGCTATTCACAACCAACTATATATGAACCACCCCCCCCACCTCCCCCCCCCTTTGGTGTGAGATGCAACCTGAGGTCCTCAGTTTGAAAGGGGCAGAAGCACAAGGTATTACATTAAGACTTTGATTCATAATTAAGTAAGGCTTGAGTCTCATCTGGGAATTTTGCCAGACAACTTTATACATTAGAACAGGGACCTTGAGAAACACATTCATGGTGTCACCCTGAAAACTATAGACATCTCCAGGATGCAGACCCCCAGAACAGGAGCTTTTCTTCTGTAGAATGACCTCTTATGACAGTAGCTAGCCACTGGTAGAGACACTTACATGGATCAGAAAAAGCAAGAAATAAGTATCATCCCTGTCTATTGGCATATTGGCTTCAATGCATTCCGGAGAAAACCGGGAAGGGAAATGCTGTGACCATTCTTTCCCCATCCCTTGATAAAGCTTGTTTTAGGAGATCTCCTCCTTTCTTGTTCAGACCCCTAACACTTTAAATGCTCTCTCTCTGCTTTGCTGCAGCTGCTGCCTTCGTTAGAAAGATTTTCAGCTTTGATTAATTATTGAGCCTGTACTACTGAGGGTTTTCTATTCTCCAGCTCTCATTACTGATGCCTTGAAGCTTGTGTGCTTCACTAGTCTCATTGCAGGATTTGATAGATGCACCCATGAAGTTTTTCTGCCTGCAAAGCCAGCCTTGCCTTTTGCTGATTCTGTTTGGTGGGCAGGGAATTTTGCTCTTGGCTACAGTGAGCAGTAAAGCATACGCACTGGGCAAAGTATTATTACTATTATGGTGGAAGCAGCATGAAATTCTTCCCTCTTTGCTTTCTGCATATTTCCCCTTTAAATCTGCTTCAAAAATTCTCCCCAACGGCCATTTTATTCTCAAAGTTGCTGCATATTCTTACAGAAGATTCACCAACACACTGCTCTCTCATGGGAGACCAATATTTTTTCTGGTTATTTGCTTTAATCTAGAACGAAAAGCTACACATTAAAAATATGTTTTGTTTTGTTTATACTCCTCGTGCTTAGCTGCATAATCATCACTAAGGTTAACTGAAACATTTTTCTTTCTTTTGATAGAATAAAACTGCTCTCTGTGGTAACTCAGACTTAAGAGTCTAATGCCTTACGGAAGAGTGGGGTGCAGAGCCCATAAAACAGAGCAAGCACGTGATAGGTCCTATGTTCCAGCTTCCATGAGGCCCTGAAGAGGCTGAGATTTGGAAACTGAACCTGAAGCACGTGAAATGCTTTCACATTTTTGAGACTCTTTCCTCCTCTATGCTCATCATTTAAAAACAAATTTATTTAGGCTGACTTATTTGCCCTGACTGGGGAGAGAGATAAGTGCTCAAACGTTTGCATTTCCCATAAGGGTCACCTTGTATTTATGAGAAGCTCATTATTAAATTAAACCCATGCCACAAAAGTTCTTATTTCACAGGACTAGGGGTCCAGATGACAACTGCCTGGGCTCCTAATGATTTTATACAGTTGGTATCAATCCTCTGTCTAGCCATAATACTAGTCTCTTGTACACTACCCTTCTTATCCCCTAGTAGGAAACGCAGACTGCTCATGATCAGCCTGGCTCTAGTTTGTGAGACAAATCAGCCAATCTATCTCATTATCTCTCTTACATAGTCCTGAACCCAGCAAGATACCAGATACATAGAAAAGTCTGGAGCTAACACCTCAGCATACTGATCATTGTGTATGTAATAAAAAAAATATTTTTTAATTCTGTTCCAGCATCACTGTTCTCTGTGTTCAGGCACTAGGAAGAAAAAAGTGGCAGTCATGATCAGGGTCAACAGCCCTGGCATGGCCAGACAGGGCCCTGGGAAAGGGGCTGAGATGGGTTGAAGCCAAGCCAGGCCATCAGCCTGCAGGCTGGGATCAGGGTCAGTCCTGGTGCAGGTACCCAGGGTCAAATATAGCCCTGTGATGGCTGGGCAGAGCCATGGTGAGGGAGCTGAGCTGTGGCCAGGCTGGCACATCAGCTGCAGTTTGGGGGTCCAGATAAACAGGCCTGGCGGTGGCTGAACCAGAGACTGGCACTTAGTATGATGTAGTTCAGGAAGGGGCTGAACTGTGAAGGTTCTCTTTAAAAGCAGTTCCCACAGGAAGGGTGACTGGTCCTAAAGAAGCCTCCAATAGTGCTGCCTGAGACACCTTGTCCAAGGCCTCCGAAATAAGGGTGGGGTTATCTCACCTGCACAGTCTTAAAGCTTCCTCTGAGTGCCAGCAGCCAAACCTCTGTGAGGAGGGAGACTATTAGCATCCCCTTCAAACTCCTGTAATCTTTTTTAGAAAGATGTTGGAGCAACTCTCAGTGGTCAGCTTGAAAAACTCACACAGCTTTCACTTTGCAGCACTAACAGGAACAAGAAAAGAACTACATAAAAGGCTAAAATAAATAGCTTTGACACAGATAATCAGTTGACTGTGCCTCAGCATCAACCGAAGTTGTGTAACTCTGTGGGCATGATCTCAGCAAATACAAGGGACTAAAGCCAAATTTAACTACCACTGTGGATCAAGTCATTATCCTAAGGGCAGGAAAACACGCACAGACAGGCAGAGCTGGGTGGCTGCTTAAGGCACAGAAATTCATTAGCCCAAGCAGATGACACACATACAGTCAGAGAGAGCAGTCAACATTCATATCCTGTTACACAGACATGTATGTCTTCCATATTTATATGTACCCCATGTGTACACGAACTCCTTTCTTTCCTTACTATTTCTCAATTCAAGTATCCCCCCACCATAATTATCTTGCCTGCTCTTAAGCCACCCTGGACTCTGAAAACAGTTTATCAGAAACATCTGCCTTGAACCTACTGTAAACTCAGAGAGGGTGATAAGGTTGTGTTCTGTTTCCAAGGTAGAAAAGGAGTATTATTAAAACATTACAAATGCCAAAAATCAGCCTTAGATGCATCTGATACAGCTCTAGTCTCCCTCCCAGCACTTGCTAAGAGCGTACATGAGGAGAGTGAGAAAGCTACAGCCAACAGTAAATCCATTATTATTTTATCATGGGTCTAAGCCCATCACAAAATTTGTGTCCACACTATTTACTTCAACACTCCATGATGCAGTGGGCTCAGAAAAAGCCTAGTACAACACACACTCTGCCTAGCTGCCAACATCAGAAGCATGAGCTGATGCCATGCATGCTGTAAGCACAGCCTGACCCATGTGGAGAATCACAGCCAACAGAATGCATGGAGACAAGGCTCAGGAAGCAAGTCCCATGTGGTGGAAAACTCTCTGTCATCGAAGTGACCACGTCTATTTCCCCTGTAGAATTCTGACAGGTTCAGAGTTAAGGCAAGCTAGTATGGCTGCCCATAAACATGCACTTCATGCCACCCTGAGACAGGCTCACAGGTCAGCACACAAATAGCTCCTCTCTGCTCAACGAGGGACTGGAGCCCTGTGGATGCTAAGCCAGAATAAAAGGCCTATAAATCCCCTGCCACCACCATTTCTGTGGTAGATCCAGATGTGCCTGTGCCCTGCAACTGTGTGCTGACAAGTCTCAGCATCTTTCTTTATTTTAAAGGCACACGGTTGCTTTCATCTACAAGTCAATATTGGTGAGAAGGTCTGCTGGGATTTGGAATAAATAGCACAACTTTTCAGACATAGCGGCATTCTGATGGCATATTAAAAACCCATGTGAATCATAAATCCCATTTCTTTAAGAATTGAGTCCCATCAGGGCAAAGGGCTGAGAGGAAAATGTGCTATTCTGCATATAGCTAAGAGATGATGAAGATCTATGTGGTGAGACACAGACATTCTGTTGTGAGCTTTTTGTCACTGTTGTTGTTTTTTAAATAAAATTTTAAAATAATAGTTCAGGCTTCCCTGTCACACACCAGAGACAAAATTCTGCTCACTATTAATAAAGGTGCAAATAAATTTTTGCAAGCTCTGCATAGACTGCCTTCCTCCAATCAAAGAAGAAAAATGAAGAGACAATTTCTTAGACATGGGATAACCACACTGCTAAATCAAACACCTCTCTTATTATTGTGAGCAACAGAACAAGCAAAAGGTATTTACCTGAAGTTTACATATGTGTGCATGGGAGAGCGTGCGAGTATGACAGAGATTGAGTTGGTACATGCTGAAAAGCGGGACAGGAGAATAGCTGATCTGATCCTTGTGAAAGCAACCTACAAAAGCTTGAGGGAGTCAGACTGCTGGCATGCAAGAGTGGGAACATTAATCCTGGAGTGTTGGCAGTGATGGACAGCAGGTGAGCAGATGGGAAGGCAGGTTCCAAGTGCAAAGACGATGGCTTGGAACAAGCTCTGTTTGAGCTCTGTGCAAACACAGCTCAGCAGTACCTAGGCAATCAACCCACAGCAGCTTACCCAGCCCTCTTTCAAGGTAGCAAGTTACCCAGTATTCCTGCATGACAACAATCTCACCCTCTTCCATCTTTCAGCTTTTTCCTCTGCATTCCTCAAAATGCTTCCAGTTTACGCATAAGCTGGTGCATCTGATCATCTCAGAAACTTGAATTTCCTTCAGCTTTAAATCCACTGGGGGCAGGACAGTCTAGCTCCAAAGGCACCTGGATGCCAAGATTCTTAGGCTGAGAATCTTGTCCTTATTTCCCTGTGCATGGTTTTCTCTCCTGCCTCACAGCTGGCTTGGAGAGTTATCTGCCTAGCTCCCGGACTCTGATCAGAAGCTGAGCTGAGGCCTGGCCTTTACCATCTGTCCAGGTGGCTCCTTTGCAGCAAGATACCATCCCACATATCCTACATGCATTTATCAGATTCAGGCCTATGCCAGCTTGGCTCTAGGAATGAATTTCTGCACAATCCCTATTATGGTGCAAGCTTGCATCAGCCACTCCATGATCCTCTGGACATCTGCTTTCCCTGGGCACCCAGAGCTTTCACAGTTACCAAAGCATTTGCTGGCCACTGCACTTGTCCATGTGAGAACCTCAGAACTCCACCTACTGTAGTTCCCACTGCAACAGTATTTCAGACTATCAAACAGGGAAAATATTTCCTTTGTGTCAAAAATTATAATTGTTTTACTCTTTTTCCTAGAATCTGCTGCAGTGAAGTTTCAAGAGAACAACAGAAAAAGAAAAAAGCTTCCACTTTTCTTCCACATACAAATGAAGAAAGTCTCACAATTTGTAGCCTGACAGAAACACTCCACTGTTGGAATGGGGAAGCCCTTCTCTTTGGAAGAAATATGCAGGCCATTCCCCTACCTCACTGTATCTCAGCGAGAGAAAACAAAAATAAAGAAATATCTTTTTTCATTGCCAAGTCCCAAGATAGGGACAACTTGCTGCATATTTTTCAGGAGGAGAAAGATAAAAAAACTCAGCTATTTAAGTCTGCATGCATTTGTCTTCCACACAAAGCCGACAGTACTTTAGCACACATGCCGCGTACAACTGTACCCACAATTAATGAATACTTGCATCATGAGTACATTCAGTAGGAAAAAGGGATCCTCTTCTCCACTTTAGAGGCTTGGGGAGAGGGGAGAAGGCGTAGGGAAGAGAACATGCAGTGTGCAACATTAACTGATTTGCTTGATACCATCAGGACAGTTGAGCAGCACAAGAAAAATTTTAACTTGCATGGTAATTGCTCCTTCCCTCAAATCTAGCAGTGGCCCCTACTAAGCAGAAATGGCCAGGAGTCCCAGTTTCCTATACACCCTGGCCAGGGAGCAGGGCTGCTCTGCTCAAGGTTTGGCCTAGAAGTTTCCCTGGCCTTGTTCATAAACATCAGTGTCCCAGAAGACAGCAGTCCTAGTCTAAAACAGCAGAGCTGTGTGTGGAGCTAATCTAACTGTTCTCCTGGTTCCTCATGCTGTACTTGCCTCTCCTTGCCAGTCTCCTGCCTGCCTAGTATGGAGTTTGCTCATTCACTTGCTTGCACTCGGCTCCTGCCTTTTCTAGTTCCCTCCCTCCCTCCCTCCCTCCCTCCAGCAGTGTCAGGGAGACAAGTGAAGGTTACTGTTTGGCATGTTTGTTTTTGCATTATTTATGTTGTAGAGGACAGAGTCAGACATCTAGAGGACAGTCTTAGGTCACATGTGAATCCTTCCAAATGGGACTCAATAGCACAGTCAGCCAAGTAGAAAACAGACTTGGACAGCCCCATGGAGGGAGGCAGCATTTGGAAAGGGATATTGAGCATCTATCCGGCCAAGGTACCTGGCAACACCACAGGTCTGCTTGTGCCTCCACCTTCCCTCATTTCTTTCTCTTCTTTCTCAGTCACTCCGTAAGGGAGCTACAATCCTTTTTCACCCCAGAACTAAGAGGTGTTTCAATACTGTACATGCTTCACATGCACAGGGCTGCAAGGAATTGGAATGTTCCCACAACCCCAATTCCTGCTCTTTTCCTTGCATCACGACCTGCTGAGAGCAGCTACTCCTTGGTGGCCACACACATCTTGAAGTAGCATCTCCTGTACGTAGCTCTCCTGCCTGTTTCCTTTGAGGCTGCCCAGTGGAAAGGCTGGTGCTGGAGCATCTCTGAGCACCCCACAAGCATGGGCCCCCCACACTGCTTCCTGGGGGAACCTAGCATTCACATTAAGAACTCTTTGCTCACACTATTTTTTCAGCATTATTTCTTTCTGACCTCTACAGTATTTAATGATAAATAGCTATGCAGTACCCCAACAGAACAGAGATTTTATGCTACTTATTTTCCCCGTATTTTCCAGCAGAGCTAAGTCTCCCTCAATTTCTTATTGAAAATGAAATGGGGACAGTACTGCTTATACAGCGGGAGATAGCGATCACCAGTGTACATAGACTGACTTATCAAGCAGATTCTTAATGCCATAAAATCAATGGGTTTAGAAATTCTATTATCTTGCTTCTGATAGAACACACCAAACTAAAGAAACTTCTTGCCCTTTTTCTTTTTTTAAAAGCACACTTAAATATAACATTACTGCTGTCCCAAAACAAGCTTTCTCCATGGTCTTCTTGTGGATATTACAAGAGAGCAAAGGCACAGACAGGCTGAATGGCAGAACAGAAAGACCAGGTTCTTTCTGGGTTCTACCAGCTATTCTGCTACAGTGATCAGAGGTTGCTGGATCTCTAGATTTGACAGCAATAATCATTCCATACTATGTAGGGTGCAGGACTCAAGAAAATCACTTTTGCAAGAACAAAACACAACCAAACCAAATGTATGCCCATGGCAAACCAGAAAAAGCTGCATTAATGCCTGTGAGGAGACTACAGTAGATCCAGGTGAGTGGAGCAGCTGTAGTATGTGTGTTCACAGGGCCAAACATCCAAGCAAGTAAAGAGAATATGAAAAATAAGGTCTGCGTATAGAACAGAGGTCACAGAGATCACGATACTGAAAAATTGTTGATCTTCTAGTGAAAATCAAGTATGACGTAAGAACTGGGCCAGATGAAAAGACATAAGGAAGGAATCAGATGGTACACAAAGTAAACAGCTGCAACAGCTGGGTGGGATGCTAAGAACAAATCACACCTGAAATAAAATGATCCTTGGGTAAGAGCCATTCAATGGGACAGAAAGGGCGTGATTTTCCCTTAAATTCAGCCTCCAAGGATTGACTAGGCAAAACTTAAAACTTTCTACTAAGTCCCTTAAATTCCCCAAAGTGTTGTAAACAGATCGTAATGTAAAAATGAAGTGTCTCCTCCAATCCTCTTCTTTCATCCCTCCTACTCCTTCCACCCACCCCCCCCCAAAAAAAAAAAAAAAAATCCATCAGAAAAGGCAGGTGATGCCGTGGTATCTCAATAACAAATGTGCAATTCTGGAAATCAGTTTTTCTAGTTTGACAATAGACACAAGAACCTGAATAAATTGTTTCCTCTCACTGTGATTCAGTATTGTCATTTGCAACATGGAGTTGCTGAGTCCTACCTATCTATAAGACTGCGTGAGATGTGGTGAAGGTAAGGTGTAATGTAAGTGCTATCATCCTCCACATCACCCAAAAGAAAATGGACTCCAGAAAAGTAAACGGTTTGCTGTAGGTCAGTCACGTCAGTGGAGCCCCACCACACATGCTCTGAGTGAGTGTGATTTCATCATGGGATAAATCTAAATGGGAGAATTGTTTTGACCCAATTAGCCTATCACACTACTATACTGCACGTTAAATTGTTCTCAGGCAATAAGCAGCAATGACCGACACTGAAACAGTGGCTACTTTTAGCTAACAAAGGAGGTGTGTGGCATTTCAAGGAACAACCAAGCAGTCAGGCAAGGAAGAAGACAGCAACAGGCTGATCAAGATACATTTTCTGTAGCCTCACAATCAATACACGCAGAGGCATTTTCTGCAGACAGCTTGTGGAGTGCCACTTGTTTGTAATTTAGCTTTGATGCGTCTTGTTGCACATACATTAAAAATGCTTTGTGATCATGGGACCTGATTTTCACTTCCCATCCAGCCATGCAAATGTTTATAAAAGAAAGCTTTCATTGCTAGATTGCTCTGCACAGGAGCACCTGATTTCATTCAGAAGATAGGCAGTTTGGGTGGGTGTAGACTAAGATAGAAATTCATGAGAATAAAAATGAGACTGCATCTCAAGATTGGTTTGTTTGACCAAACTGCATAAACAGAAATTTGGATCTGGACACCTCCCTGGCTTTGTAGAAACTCAGGCCCATGTTCTCTGTGATTAAATCTGTCCCCTTCTTCTTCCTGGGGGTGCCTTCTGAGCTGAGATCTGAGGGAGAAACCATTCCCCTTGCATGAAAAAACATACAAGTTTAAAAAGATTCTTTGAAGAAGAGAATTAAAAGTGATGGACAACTTCTGAAGTAGAAGCAGTCAAACAGCAAGATCATTTGTTCTGAATAGAACGCCTTGTCTTGCTCTCTGTTATCATCAAACGCTTCTATGTTTGTGGTAGAAAATCTCTCCCCCACCAACCAGCCCAGTCCTTCCCGCTGTGAGGTCACAGTCCTGTCTTTGTGACACAGCTGTCTGTTGCCATGGAAGTCTTTGTGCTTTCACAAAGTCAGCACGGCTATGACTTCACAAGCAAGGTCACCGAGGAGCAGATGGGCTTGGGAGGAGGGAGGAAGACAGACCCCTTGTTTAAACACAAATAGCGGTGATAATTAATTAACCAAAGTAGCAGGGGAAATTATGAAAAACATGTGAAAGGTAAATGGATTTCTGTTTAGCTGTCTTTCCCAAGAGGCTGAATGTCTCAATTGCAGAGGGAAGATCTTCATAATGCACTCATGAAACAAGGACATTTTCTCTGGCTTCTTCAAGTAGAAGCTCTTGGAAAAAAATGTGAACAGAGTTTACACTTGTCCATCCTTCTGCCTTCCCTTCCCATCACTACTTGTTGACCTCAACCAAAAGATCAATATTTTCTATCAGAACTTTCAGTTCCTGTATCTTTTCAGCATACAAAGCCTGTGGTGGGAATAGACAATTATTTAGACAGGAAGTTTATTGTTCTGCAGTGGCTTAACAACAAATATATTCTGTTTATAAAGGAAAGTGTTACATGTTTATTCTCCTCCTGACTGCCAAAGCGAAAAGCTTGTATTTGGAGTTGACCAAGGTGGCCTTCTCCTTCTTTGAACACAAAATGTTTGCATGGTAAGGAATCTGCAGGCCACTAAGGGCATACCCTTACTTCCACCCAAGTTTTCATCTTTTGCCATAGTAATGCTGGCTCTGCTATCCACCTTCATACTGTTGCCTGAGTCAGCAGATTTCATGCGAAAAGATGAAAGAGCAAGTTACCCAGGTAAGATCAGGGGCGTCACCTCAATATGCATGAGAATCCATGGAACACTTCTGAAGAACCAGGGCAGCATTAAGTATAAGATTTGTTCTTTCTTCATTCCTTCCCTAGCTTGCCTTTGTGTCACAGATATGGGTCAATATACATTAATCTATAAAAGATTTAAGGGGAAAGTGAGCATCTTGTACATACTCTCTTAATTGTTTATTCTGTGAACACACAAGTCTGCCTTTCTGCCTTTCAAGTGGGAGCTGAGATACTTTAAAAAAATAAATTCTATGCTTACAAGTAGAGCAGGAAACCTTACCAAGAGGCAAGGTGTTTTGTGGCAGTTACTTCATGCCAAAGAAGTCTGGAAAGAGAACAGCCAAGAGATGCTATTCAGACACTTTTAAACTAATCTAAGGGAACACGAAAAGTGAGAGTCTCAGTATGTTTTCTTCTACATACAGGATTCTGCCCATCCTTCAGATCAACCTTTGATCTCTAATTAGAGGTATGAATGCAACACAGATATTGTTACATCATACATAAGCACTCAGATTCACATGACAAGTGTTAAGAATGGAAAGTGCCTCTGGAGATAGTCTAGTCCAGTCCCACTGCTCAGAGGAAGCTTAATTATAACAGGTTACTCAGGACCATGTCCAATATTTAATGTCTCCAAGGATGAAGATTCCGTAACTCTCTGGGCCACCTGTTGCAGCATTTGATCACCCTTGCAGTAAAAAACAACAAAACAACAACAACAACAAAAACCCCACTAAATTTTCTTAAGTTTAAATGGAATTTCCTTTACTCCAACTTTTGCCCACTGCCTCTTATATCTTCTCTGGCTGTCACCAAGAAGTGTGTCCAGTTTTCAATCAACTTTGCTGATCACTTACCTAGTCCATACTTCATCAGTTAGTCAATGAGTATCTTACAGAAGACTGTCAAAAGGCTTTCTAAAGTAAAAACAAACAATATGTCCTGTCAAGATCTCCAATATTAACTAATTCACTAATTCACCCATTGCTTTGGAGATCATGCTGACTGCAACAAATCACCTTCTTGTCCTTCAAGGGTCTGGAAATGGTCACTATGATTATTTGCTCCACCACCTTCCCAGGGACTAAGGTGTGGTTGAACATTCTGCAGTTCCCTAGATTTTTCTTCTTGAAGACAGGTATGACACTTGCTTTCTTCCAGTCTTCAGGAACTTCCCCCATTTGCCAAGACCATACATAAGTAATCTACAGTGGCTTTGCAATGACATCAACCATCTCCATCAGCATTCATGGCCACATCTTGTCAGGTCTCATGGACTTGGTTGTGTTCAGTTTGCTTAAATAACATGGTCCTGCTCTACCATGGGTAAGGTTTCCTTGTGCCAGTTTCCCACTGTTCTCAGAGGCCTGGAAATTCTGAAGACAAATCATCCTAGTAAAAACCAAGGTGAAAGCAACACTAAGGGCGTTGGTAATTTCCAAATCTTTGATATCAGGTCCTTGCCCTATTCAGCAGTGGGTCCACGTTTTCATACATTGAAGACACAGAAACATTTTGAAGAAAACTGTCTGTCTGTGGGGTTAAATTAGCTAGTACTATTATTTTAAAAGGAGCTCCACCTTCTATGTAGCAGGGTGAGGCATCCTGGTTACAGTTGTCTTTTTTATCAACCTTGCTAATACATGGTCTGGGGGTAAGTTACTGCTGCCTGCTATCAGATAATTAGTCAGTAAATCATTCAACCAACTACAAGGCATAGAGTAAAGACAATGTTTCCAAACCACATTATCATCAGACATTTATATTGCACTTTATCGCGAAGGAGTCAGAAGATTTACATACACCTTGCAGAATACTGGCCTCTTTTTACACCTGCTGTTAAAGTGTAGCTGTCTTTTGAGTGGGATGTCTGTTTTTTAAGAGCCATGTTATGGAATAAGTTTACCACTATAAACTGTGCAGATGACTTCTGCATCCACTTGAAATTTTTAGAAGAGTTCAAGGAGAATAATGATCTAACATGGAATTTCACAAGGAGACTGCAGCTAAAAACCAGTGCTTCCATTTGTAAGGCAGTTATCCCGAGTTACAGTAACATTAATTTTACAGGGTTTTGCAATTAGAATAGTAGAAAATGCAGGGTAAAATAACAGGTTTGCAGTTTATTAGTTTGCAATTTATGTTTTAAACTGAGTTTTCCTCCATCTCTTTGGAACACTTATCTGGCATCCAAGCGCTATCAAACAACACCTCCAATTTAAGTCTGACGTGACAGCTCTGGTGAAATCTACCAAGAAGAACTAAGAGCTTCAATCTTTTTGTGCTTCTGTTAGCTTCGGTCATAAAAAAGATGGAGCAAAATCATTGTGTGGCTCTGGTGCTTCCGTCAGCTAGGCTTAATTCCACAACACTCAGGGTGCTGCCCAGTGACAAAGCAGAAACAATGCTAACATCTCATCTTGCAAAACAGGCACCATCCATGACCAGATCTCACTTTTATGTGAAATGTATGCCATCTTATGTCACATTACTTTGTGAGATTACAGAGAACTGTCTCACTAAGCAACAGTTTGGCTCCCTTTCACCACACCGTGGTACACTGCATCACTATCTCTGGGGAAAAATATATCACTGTTTACTGAGCCATCTCACCACCACTTTCTGCAATGACCAACTTCTTGATGGTAGTAGCTCATCCAAGCCACGAGAAGGTACAATGCTAGCCCAGAACTCCCAGTGACTACTTTATGCAGGACTGCACTGACCTAGGTTCACAGTCAAAAGCTGACAGAACAAAAGCTTCCAAAATCTGGCAGTTCTTTATTCAAACCTTAAAAAAATTCCACATTTTACAGGCATTTAAATTTGAAGTTCAGGTCTGGATCACATGTTTGTAGAGTTTTGCAACACTGTCCACATCAAGCTTATTTCCAAATAGGTAAGTCATGAACAAGAACTGAAAATTAAACTCCTGACTGAAACCCAGTGGGATCATTATTGTCAATTACTCTGACTTCTCTGCAATCCAAGAAACCTGGTCATCATTATTAGAAATCTCTACTTAAATTTATAAAGCTGAGAAGAAAGCTATTTACCTAGTACCTTATGGGAAGGAATAGCAATGTGGGAACAATACTGCTGAAAACTTTCCCCTCCTCACTAGCCAGCTCTCATCTAAGTCTAAATGCCAACAGGAATTCCTATAATCTTCTTGAAGAGAAAGATCTCCCAGGATGCAAAGGACCTCTGTTTTTCTGCTTTGCTACAGACTGCCTGGGCTTGGTTCAGTTGCTTACACCCAAGTTATTTGATTTGCCCTACTATATGAGGTGTACACACAAGGCTGTGACATCACATCTATGGGAGACCTTCTCTATTCTGAAGCAGGCAGGACAACCTATGGCATCTCAAAAGGCAGCACATGATTTCTTGTGTGTCCACATTAGTATTATGGTTCAGAGCATAAATGTGCTATTGAGGTTAATCACCAGGTCATCCCCACTCCTTGAGTCTGGAATGGGGAGCTGTCTGGAAGTGCACAGACTGCATTTCTTTCTGCTGAAAATAAGATGCACATCATAGGTACTCCACCTGCTAACGGATGCTCAATTCACAGCCAGATCTAGTTCAAAGCAAGCCACCTTGAAACTTTGAGTCAGGTCCTCAGTCCTGATGTTTCAATTCTATAAACCTACTCCTATAGGCCTACATTATTCCTAATGCAAACACAGGCAAATCACTAGTCTCTTAACTTCTCAACTGTACTGTCCAAACCACAGACTGGTTCTGGTCTGACTGTGGGGTGCGATGTGGGTAAGTAAACTCAAGAGTACAGGGTGCTCTGATACTGCTGGAGATGTGTGGGTAAAAGAACTGGAAGAACCACCATGTAAAGAAATGCAGCCAAATCAGAGATTCAAATTTCCATCTATGCCCAAACACGTCCTTAGCAGGGGCAAACATATTAACAGTGGTAGCCCCACTGCTGACATCAGCATCATGACTGTGTTGCTCCTCATGCCCTCTCATGCTTCCAATAATCTTATACTGGAAATTACATTCTTGATGTTGAAAAGAGCATTATGTAATGAGAGGAGGTTATGTAGTTTTTACCTTCTGCTTACAGAAAATGATGCCTCCTCCACCAGCTTCCCTCCTCTGATTCTTGCCTACTTTCCCCTGAGGTATACCTACACATATGCACACTTCCTCGTCTTTGAAGAAAACCTATTGCTAGTTCCTCAAGCTTTTTGCTAGCCTAAACTGAAATTTGCCAAGCAGAACTAATACCTCCTACTTGTAGACCAGTCCCACCTCTCTTGGGGCACTAATATAAAGAAAAGCAGGAGGAAGAATGGCCAACTAAATATGACTGTCAGAGATTCTTCAGCTTATAGAGAAGACCCACTTTCTTTTGTCAATATCTTATTATATGCCCTCATCCTCTTTCCTCTTTCCTTTTCTTATGGCAAGCCCACTGAACCACTTGGAAGATCCACTTTTTACTTTTCTAGGGCTATAAAATTATGTTCAAGTTGAGTCACAGGATATTCTAAAACTATTTGTCTTAAAAAAATTACTATATAATGGACAATATATTGGAGTCAAATCAGGACCTTCTGGAATAAAAAGAGCTGCAGAGCTATGGTTTCCCAGCAGAGGGTACAGTGTCACAGAACCAGAGAATGTTAGGGGTTGGAAGGGGCCTCTGGAGATCATTGAGTTCCCTGTCAGAGCAGGACCACCTAGGGCAGGTCACACAGGAATGCACCCAGACAGGTCTTGAAAGTTTCCAGAGAAGGAGACTCTACAACCTCTCCAGGCAGCCTGTTCCAATGCTCACAGTAAAGAAGTTTTTCTTCATGTTGAGGTGGAATTTGCTGTGCTCTAGCTTGCATCCATTGCCCCTCATCCAATCACCAGGCATGACTGAAAAGACATTGGCCCCTCCTTCCTGACACCCACCCTTCAGATATTTATATACATTAGTAAGATCCCCTCTCAGTCTTCCCTTCTCTAGACTAAACAGCCCCAGGTCTCTCAGCCTTTCCTTCTAAGACAGGTGTCCCAGTCCTTTAATTGTCCTCATAGCGTCTGTTGGACTCTCTCAAGTAGATCCCAGTCCCTTTTGAACTGGGGAGCCCAGAACTGGACACAATACTCCAGGTAGGGTCTCACTAAGGCAGAATAGACGGGGAGGAGAACCTCCCTAGACCCGCTGGACACACTCTTCTTAATGCATACCAGGATACCATTGGCCTTCTTGGCCACAAGGGCACATCATTGTTCCATGGATAACTTGTTGTCCACCAGGACTCCAAGGTCCTTTTCCACAGAGCTGCTCTCTAGCAGACCAGCTCCTAACCTGTACTGGTGCATGTTGTTATTCCTCCCCAGGTCCAAGACTCTACACTTATTCTTCTTGAACCTCATTAGGTTCCTCTTTTCCCAGCTCTCCAGCTTGTCCAAATCCTGCTGGCTGAATGGCTGCCCAGCTTCCCCAGGAATCAGCCAGTCCTCCCAGTTTTGTATCATCAGCAAACTTGCTGAGGATACACTCTGTCCCCTCATCCAGGTCGTTGATGAAGATGTTGAACAGGACTGGACCCAGCAGTGATCCCTGGGGAATTCCACTAGTTACAGGTCTCCAGCTGGACTCTGCACTCTATTGTTTAGCCAGTTCTCAATCCATCTCACTGGATGATCCATCCACTCTTCTACCCCACACTTCCTGAGCTTGCTCACAAGGATGTTACGGGAGACAATGTCAAAAGCCTTGCTAGGGTCAAGGTAGCCTACATCCACTGCTCTCCCTGCATCTACCCATCCAGTCACAACATCATAGAAGGCTATCAGAGCAGTCAAACATTATTTCCCCTTGGTGAATCCATGCTGACTACTCCTGATAACCTTCATCTCTTCCATGTGCTTAGAGATGACCTCCAAAATGAGCCGCTCCATCATTTTTTCCAGGAATGGAGGTGAGGCTGACTGGTCTGTAGTTTCCTGGATCATCCCTCTTGACCTTTTTTAAGACTGGAGTGACACTGGCTTTCCTCCAGTCCTCAGGCACCTCTCCTGCTTGCCATGATCTTTCAAAAATGATGGAGAGTTGTAAGGCAACAACATCAGCCAGGTCTCTCAACACCTGTGGGTACTTCCCATCAGGGCCCATGGATCTGTGTACATTCAATTTACCCAAATGGTCTCTAACCTAATCCTGATTGACCAGTGGAGTCTTTCTTTCTCCAGGCTTTCTCTCTTACTTCCAGGGTCTGGGATTCACAAGGGCTGGTCTTAGGAGTAAAGACTGAAGCAAAGAAGGTATTCAGTAACTCTACTTTCTCTGCATCCTCTGTTATCTGGCCTCCCACCTCATTCAGCAGTGAGCTCACATTTTCCCTATTCTTCCTTTTACCACTGATATATTTGAAGGAGCCCTTCTTGTTCTCTTTTACTTCCTTTGCCAGATTTAGTTCTAAAAAGGCTTTGGTCCTCCATGCTGCCTTCCTACATACCCTGACAACACTCCTGTAGTTCTCCCAAGTGACAAATCCCTTCTTCCACAAACTGTGAACTTCTTTCTTCCATGTGACTTTTTTCAGGAGCTCCTTGCTCATCCATGCAGGTTTCCTTCCTCCTCTCTTTTTACTCAAAGGAATGCACCTATCTTGAGCTTGGATGAAGTGACTTTTGAAAATTAACCAAAATTATCTTGGGCCCCTCTACCTTCTAAAGTCTTAGTCCATAGGATTCTCACAAATAGGTCACTGAAGAGAACAAAGTTATCCCTCTGGAAGCCCAGGGTTGCAATCCTACTTATTGCCTGCTTCCTCCTTGTAAAATACTAAACTCCACCATGTCATGATCACTGTCACCAAGTATATACAAACCTTCTTTAGAAACAGGCTAGGAAAGAACACTCATTCACTCCACCATAAGCACCCAGCTGGCAGTGGGCAGAAGTGGTAGCAACCACAGGAAAAGTGCTTTTAAGAGGTACAGTAGGAGCTCTTGGAAAAACTACAAGTAAGCAACACTCTTAAAACCTAAATTCCTTCCTCCATCCTAAAGTATATAGTGGGAGGGATGCCAGTTCTTTTGGAGGATACCCCAGGAACATATTTGTTGTGGATAAATGTGATCTTTTTTCTTCAACAAGGAACATTTCCCAGAGATGCTACCAAGTGGTTCCCATGTTTGGTGGTGCAGGATCAACTGCCCCATAGCCTGTTCTTCCCATTCAAAAAGCCCTGGTGGTGACTTTTTGCACCAAGTGAAAGTAAAGGAAATTGGTGTCAGCCAGTGTACCTCTGAAGTGAGACAAGGGGTGCTAAGCAGTCTGTGCCATGCATCTAGTCCTTGACTAAGCATTCCCAAAACCGCCAAAAGACATTCAAATGGTTCCATGCATGTGTGTATAAACTTCTTCCAACCTCCTCAAAACATGCTAATGTCAACTAGTGATGAACTTGTCTCTGCTACACCAAGGGCAGCTGAAAAATTCCCCGATTACAGTTCCCTACAACCATACCCACACACAGCAGCACTGAGGTCAAGAATAAAACCTCACAAAATGGGTGGCAAAGCAAATAAAGTGGCACTGAAGCTTGAGATGATGAAATAGCATTGCTATAAAGCCTCGACATGCTCAAATCAGGAAGATACAAAGCCTTGTCAAAATAATAGCTATATGTACAGTTTTTCTCCCTGCTGTTAACAAGTGTAGAGAATAAAAACAAAAGAGAACAAAAAAATACATTTAGATAATTAGCCTCGAGTCCTGTCTGTTGGGTGGCTTTGATTGCAGATATAGGTTTGTCTCTGTGCAAGCATAGATATTGGCAATTAACTCTATAAAGTATTTTTCATTGCTGATTACTCAGGTTTTGTTGAGATCCATTACTACACTGTTATACTACTTTCCTGTGAATCAGAGGCTGTGATTCAGTTTCCTAAACATAGGCAGCTGATGCCATCTTAGGGACTGTAGGGTACCCTGCCTGGATGTCCTGAAGAGCACAGGCCATATGTTATACATGCTGGCCTTCCATGGGTATTTCAGATACCCTGGAGAGTGTAAAGCAGTACTAGATAGCTGTACATAAGTAACGCAACCACTTATGTACTGAGCCATTTAGTAATCAAGCTCCAGCATACAGCTTTTCACCAGCAACATTCTACACTAATTCATTACCTAAGAAGAAAAGAGGAATATTTACGATTAAACTTAGTATAGCATAAAGCTTTGGGCTCAGGTAGGGTGGACACAAGAAACTGGTATGCCTAGGTGTGTCCAAATCCCTTTGCACACAACTGTGTAGGTATTTTTTCACACTACAGCTTAAAACTCAAATAACCCACACTGGTTTAAAAGGCTCCACTCTCTAGCTAACCCTGTGCACTCTTGCAATCCACAGCCTCAAGTTTCTAGAGTCCAAGGATAATGAAGGGGCAAAATAGTAGGCTATGAAGAATTACAGAAAGGAAGACTACTTGGGCCAGAAGGCGTGCAAGGGTCAGATCCCAAATATAGACCCCTGTATTGCTGCTAAATCAGTTTTCTGTTCTTAGAGTATTCTCTTGCATTTTAAATTTGTAGCCCAAAGACAGTGTGTGTGAAAATATAGTTACACTTCTTGGAGGTTTTGGTTTTTTTATTGCTTGACAGTATAAACATGAATGCTTCCACAGACATGACTGTTCAGTCAATGGTGCAGGTACCGTGGTAGCTGTGTGCTCTTCTATTAAATTCAGTGTTTGTGGACAACCGAATGTTTGTGTGCAAACACGTGTGCCCTACTTTCACTGTTAGGACAGATGTAGGCATTTATATTGCAGGAAAAAATACACACACACACACACACACACCCCTTGTCTATTGGAGTGCTGCACGATGCAAATCCAAGCAGCAGCAAGAGAATGTACATTCCCCCTGACTCTCCTCCCCCTCATCTCTTT